>NC_092337.1:45456388-45781944 GCF_046630445.1 Rutidosis leptorrhynchoides | reverse complement strand
TGTGGATTCCTTGAGAAAGGATTGTCATTCCAAAAACGAAAGAAATTTTTCAGTGATATAAAACACTATTTCTGGGAAGATCCACATTTGTTTAAAAGTTGTCCTGATGGAATAATACGCCGATGTATATTCGGAGATGAAGCTAGTAAAATCTTAAACCATTGTCACACAGGACCAACAGGAGGGTATTATGGGCCTCAACTAATAGCAAGAAAAGTTTATGATGCTGGATTCTATTGGCCTACGATTTACAAAGACGCACACCTTCTTTGCAAATCCTGTGATGCTTGTCAAAGGGCCGGAAAAATAAGTCAACGTGATGAAATGCCACAAAATGTCATTCAAGTATGTGAAGTATTTGACCTTTGGGGTATTGACTTTATGGGTCCATTTCCAAAATCTCATAATAATCTCTACATTCTCGTAGCCATTGATTATGTATCTAAATGGACGGAAGCACAAACTCTCCCAACTAACGATGCACGAGTTGTAGTCAACTTTTTAAAACGTCTTTTTGCAAGGTTTGGAACACCGAAAGCTTTAATAAGTGATCGGGGAACTCATTTTTGTAATAATCAACTTGAGAAAGTTCTTAAAAGATATGGAGTAACTCATAAAATCTCCACCGCTTATCATCCACAGACGAGTGGACAAGTTGAAAATACCAACCGAGCTTTAAAACGTATTCTAGAGAAAACCGTAGGATCAAATCCGAAGGAATGGTCCATAAAATTGGAGGATGCACTCTGGGCTTTTAGAACAGCCTACAAAACTCTAATTGGAACCATACCTTTTAAACTCGTTTACGGAAAAGCATGTCATCTTCCAGTAGAAATTGAACACAAATCATTTTGGGCTTTGAAGACATGTAATCTTGATTTACATGAAGCTGGACGTCTACGGTTAAGTCAATTAAACGAATTAGAAGAATTAAGACAAGAAGCATACGAAAATTCGTTAATCTATAAAGAAAGAACGAAGAAATGGCATGATAAAAGAATCAGAAGTTCAAAAGAATTTAAAGAAGGAGACAGAGTTCTTCTTTTCAATTCACGATTTAAGCTATTTCCTGGAAAATTGAAATCAAGATGGTCTGGACCATTCATAGTCAAAAGAGTTTTCTCATACGGAACGATAGAATTAATAAATTCAAATGGGATTGAATTTAAAGTTAATGGTCACAGAGTTAAACACTATATAGATAGTCCGATAGAAGTCGACAACGAAGTTAATCACAATTTCGATACCACAGCTAACTAAGTGTGGGGAGAATCAAGTCTTTAAAGGATAATATGTATTTCTGTTAGAGTTAAATTTTCTGTTTTTGTGTAGTTCTCGAAAATGGAACCCGAATGGTCTTTCCCTAGCAGACCCTAAAGAACTAGTCTTCTCCCCCCATTCTGAATTTTTATTTTTTTTAGGTTTTTACGAAATGAAGACTTCATGTGAACTAAACCATGGTCTAATGCTACACGCTTTGATCACTAAACATAATAATGACACACTACCGAGTGAACTGGTATCAGTAATCAGAGAAAAATTAGACGGAGTAAGAAAAGAATCCAGATGCGAAGATAATAAGTTACAATTTGGTAAAGGAAAATCAAAATCCGCAGCGAAAAGAAGAGCACGACACCTTGAAAGATGTCACAAATGCGGAAAATGGTCACACGAAGGTAAATGTTCAAATAATCAAACTTATTCAAACACCGAATTTGTTACTTTATGCAGAGATGGACCGTTCATATGTTTAGAAGAAAAAAATTAAATTCTCGAGGTTACGCCTATGTAGCCATGGAAAATCAATTAGTCCGACTATCTTATGAGTGGGCTAGAGCATATCACTAAGAAATATATTTCACAGGTAAGTTTGTACAGTTTTTATTTTTACTTTTATTTTTAACCTTTTGATAATAAACGCTAATTTATTCGCTATAAAGTATTAAATTGGTATTCGATGAAATTAGGCCTTGCGACCGAAATTATTGATATCATATAAAAATTTATTACATCACTGCGAAATTTAACGTTTATTCTTAAGGTATAAATATCTTTAATCAATCAACCCAAAAATATTTTAAAAATTCGTCATGAGTTAAATTAGGTCATGGAACCGAAATTACTTTACCGAAAATAGGGGCGCATATTTTTGATAATATTTGATTGATTAAATTGGGATAAAAGCCAAAAAGATTTTTAATTTTATTTTTACCGTGTTTTTAAAAAAATTAATAAATTAATATTAAATAAATATTGTAAACTTTTAAAATTGTAAATATTTGGAAAATTAATATTTTTAATATAAGTTTGTATGTATAAAAACAAAAATATAATTTAAGTTTGGTGTGAATTTATAATATGAATTTTTAATTAAGTTTGGTGTGAATTTTTTTAATTTTATGCATTTTAAATTTAAGTTTGGTGTGAATTTAAAAACAAAAATTTACTTTATTTCACTAAGTTAAAAATATGATTTTTAAAATTCGTCGTGAGTTGAAGATTAGGTCGTTGAACCGAAATTGCTTTACCCGAGGGAGGGACGAGAACTTTTATTATCATTATTTTTAATCTTATTGAATTAAAGTATGCCAAAAACATTAAAAAACCTAAAAATCTTTGCTTTTAAAACTGCGCTTTAAATAGACAAATTTTAAAGTTTTGTCGAGGGATGGACTAGGACATCGATCCGAAACGATCTCGTCCTAAATAACAAGGGAAACAAATTTTTAAAATTAATTAATATTTGTTTTATAAGTTAAAGATTTAAAAAAAAAAACGCCGCGACTCGCGGAGTTTGTAATAGGGAAACACCGCAAGTCGCGGAGTTTGCAAGTTCCAGAAAAAAAAATAAAACGCAAAAAACAGATCAGTCCCCAACATCCCACACCCAAAATACTGCGAAAAAACCCGAAAAAAGCCTCCCAAATTCGCAATTTTTGACCATTTTTCATCAAATCTTTCAAAAAATCATGCTGAGAAGAATGCTATCAAGGAATTACTCAAGGAAAACGGTAAATTTCTACACCAAAACACCCTTTAATTCGAAAATTTAGTGTTCTTGAGCAATTTTATACCCAATTCGATTTTGATGCTTTTTAGTATAATTATGCTTAAATTGCTTATGTATTATGCTTATATAACCTAGAGTGATGCTATTTAACATGATTAGAAGCCTTAAACTTCAAATTTTGAGTAATCTAGGGTTTGTGTTCTTGAGCAAAATTGGGGCTTTTTGATATAAACAGGTTATGGCCGATTTTTGTCATGAATTATTGCTAAATTAAGTAGTGTAACATGTTTAGGTAGTTAAATGATCCAAACTTTGAGCCTAAATATGATTTTTGAGAATTAAAGTGGACTTTTTCAAGTCTAAAATTCATGAACTTGATTTTTGAGAGATAATGCCATTTGAAACTTGTTTAATTGCTAATAATGATTATTTTGACATGTTATTTGAGTTGAATGCTTATGAACTTGGCGAACATTTTCGTATATGCTTATTTGAAAAAGTGTAGATTTGATAAAAATATGAAAATGAGCATAAGTTTGATATAAATTGAACATGTCATTGTAACTATTTTGATTGATGATTTTGCTGACACTAATGCATATTTGGATGCACAAAAATTGTGTTTGATGTGTTTTGCAGACTGAAAGGGGTGAATCTTCATCCCAAGCTCGCATTGCTCCTCCTGAGAATGCGGAACAACAAGATGTTGATAACTATTACAAACAAGATATACCTCATCCAGTTATGACTGATGTGCAGCGGGGTAGTATATAAAATAGTTTATATTTTACTAGGAAAAACTATTAAATACGATACAATTTTACACAAGATATTTATTTATTTATAGAATGGATATACTTAAACCTTGATACAACACTTATAGGCAGTGTACCTAATCGTACAGTAGTGTAGTTTTTAGTAAGTCTGGTTCGTTCCACAGGGAAATCTTTAAACAAAGCTCAACGCTATATTAGTTTACTTTTATAAAAATACAAATATATATATAAGTAATATTATTATTATAAAGGGGGGTTTTTACCGTTTAATGACCGGTTTGTCGATTTTAAGACTTTAGTCGCAGTTAAAACCTAATGTAAAATATAAAATAAATACAAGACTTTAAATTAAAGCGTAAAGTAAATAACGATAATGAAATTGCGAATAATAAAAATGCGATAAAATAAAATTTGCGATAATTAAAAAGTACGATAATTAGAAGTGCAATTAAATATAAAATAAAGGAATTTAAATATGAAATAAAAGAATTATGCTTATTTAAACTTCCGTAATCATGATGTTTGACGTGTTGATTTTAGTTTTATGCCCATGGGTTAATTGTCCTTTGTCCTGGATTATTTAATATGTCCGTCTGGTTTTTGTCCATAACAGTCCATCAGTCATAAATATAAAGTGCGAGTGTCCTCATCAAATTATTCTTATACCCGAAGTTAAATATTCCAACTAATTGGGGATTCGAATTGTAACAAGGTTTTAATACTTTGTTTAATGAATACACCAGGTTATCGACTGCGTGTAAACCAAGGTTTTACCACTTTGTTAACAATTACACCAATTACCCTTGAATGTAATTTCACCCCTGTTTTAATTATTCTAGTGGCTATTAATCCATTCCCGTGTCCGGTTAAATGAACGATTATTCGTACATATAAATACCCCGCCCATCGTGTCCGATCGAGTGTATATGGTAATTTATAGGGACGCCCAATTGTAAATCTTTATATTAACATTAACAAACTTTCATTTTAGTTAAACAAATATAAAGCCCATTAATAGCCCATAGTCTAATTTCCACAAGTGTCGTTCTTTTGTCCAAACCCCAATTATGGTACAAAGCCCAATTACCCAATTTTAGTAATTAGCCCAACATCATGATTACTTCGTTTTAAATAAGCATAATAATAACTTAGCTACGAGACATTAATATAAAAAGGTTGAACATAACTTACAATGATTAAAAATAGCGTAGCGTTACACGGACAGAATTTCGACTTACACCCTTACAACATTCGCTAACATATCCTTATTATTAGAATTATAATTAAAATTAAAATTAAAATATAAATTATATATATATATATATATCGTATATATTGAGAGATGAGAGAAATAAGATATGAAATTTGATCAGAATTCGGTTTGCTTTATAGCCAGAGTTGAATTTTAGGGCTCCGCGACTCGCGGCAAAATCCCCTTCAAACTCCGCGAGTCGCGGAGATAGTATTTACAGCTCAGTCCTTGGAGTTTTCTCTGCCGACGGTTTTATATATATAAATATAATATATATATAATTAATATAATTAATTATATATTATATTATATTTATATACATAGTTAACTTGTAATTTTTAGTCCGTTGCGTCGAGCGTTAAGAGTTGACTCTGGTCCCGGTTCCGGATTTTCGAACGTCCTTGCGTACAATTTTATATTTTGTACTTTGCGTTTTGAATCTTGTACTCTTGTAATTTCGAGACGTTTCTTATCAACAATTGGAACCTTTTTTATTGTCTTTTGTACTTTTGAGCTTTTTGGTCGTTTGCGTCTTCAATTCGTCGAATCTGTCTTTTGTCTTCACCTTTTATTATTTAAACGAATATCACTTGTAAATAGAACAATTGCAACTAAAAGCTTGTCTTTGTTGAGGAATAATGCTATGAAATATATGTTCGTTTTTAGCATTATCAAATATTCCCACACTTGAGCGTTGCTTGTCCTCAAGCAATATTGTCTTGAAATACTAGAATCACTTCTTTATTCTTCACACTTTGTACATCAGTGATTTCTATACGGCGGTATAAACAATGGTAGTAACGATATGGTTTACAGTCCCACATGACTATAAAAATTTAGATCCATTAAGGAAATTGGATCTTTATGAAAACATTTGATCTTTTGAAATCTAGTTTTTACCCTAGATAAGTTTTCCGGAATAACCCTTTACCGGTGTTTGCAAAATATTTTTGTGGGGTTGGTGGGTTTCAGATTTGAAAATTTTAGCTCAAAACTTGCGGTTTTGTGTCACCCACTTGCTAACCTTGTATTAGGAAAGCAACACGTCCAGTTTACTTGTTCCGTATATTACCTTTCGGCAAACTACCGTCCGGTTGTAAAGGAAAGCGTTGAACAAGCAACTGTTAAGGCAATGTCCCGTGACATGCTTTTGATTATGGTCTATAACGTGTCGGACGCAATTACTATCCTTGGTAGGAGCAATAGTAAAGCTCACCCTTATAATTTTTCGGTCTGGCACAAGGTCCTGTCTTTGACCACTATGCAACCACCGTTCTTACGGTTGACACCCGATTTAATTCAGGTGACCTAATGAATTCCAGGTGAATTCCTAGGATTTTACGTTCAATGGTAATGAACGCATTGAAAATAGGGTTTTCAGAAAACAAATCGGTTTGTAATTTTGATCAAAATATTTTCTCGTTTAAGCTCGAGTTTAGATATCATCGAATTCCATGAGTTTGTAATTCTCAATCTTTAAGGTCAATCTCTAGGATTGAGTAATATCAGTCTTAAAAGCTGATTTTTAATCTTTAAGGAGATTATCCTTTCTGGGGATCTGATTCATTAGTCTTATCCAGCTAATTTGCATGGTGCCCCCCCATTGTACGAGATAAATCCTTCTCATGGTTAGGATAAATCTGACCACTTGGTGACCCTGTTTAATGCTGAGGTCCGTGGATTTCCTGCTGATTTTAGTGATGACTTTTCTAGATTTTTCGTCAACCTACAGCTGGTCTGGACGACAACTTCATGACCTAAATCAAGAAGCGCGTGTCTTTTTCGGAAGACTTTACTTCCTTTTAATGATGGAATTGATTCATCGTGTAGATCCATCTCTTCTTTTCTTTCATCGGGTAAAACAGTTTAGTTTAGTTCAAAGCAAAAGTATTTTCAGTTATTTGTTACAGATATATGTGACATATGTTTAAAATAACTTGGTAAATTTTCCCACACTTGGCTTTTTATTTTTCTTTTTATCGTCCTCTATTCCATTTTAAATGAATTTTGACATTTTAGTTTGTTTCTTAATTTATGTTCTTTCTGAGATAACAATAATTTCGGTGTTAAAACCTAGTTTTATCGTTCATAAATATGTATAAACATGATTTGAATTCATTTAATTGAAAAAGTTTACTAGAATTGGGTAGTCAGTATATAAGACTAGGGCTGTTCTTTTTTTATCAGAGAGCACTAGATTCTAATACAACTACTGCTTTACTAGTATTTTTAATGGTAACCAAGTGTATAAAGTAAAAAATTTAAAATCCGAAAGAATTTAACCCCTTCCCACACTTAAGATCTTGCAATGCCCTCATTTGCAAGAAATCAGTAACAATTTAAATTATTGAGGGTGATTAGTGTGAAAATGATTAAATTTTACCAAAGTTTCCAAATATATTGGCGTTTGTTTGCTGAATGATAAATGGTGCACATCATTTGTTCATTCCGTCTTGTTGTTATTTCACATATATTTTGCATCTTGTCGTCAAAATTAGTTGCTTTTGCTGAACTTAATGCCAGTCTTTGAAAATGCGTTGTTTTACCCTGTTGTGTACATAAGATAAACTGCAAACATATATACATATTTTTGAAGTTTGGTATATTACCCCACATTCAAAAATTATTAAAATCTAAGAATAAAAGTTAGATAATTATAAAAATGATTACAATATTAACAAAAATATTAAATGTATCAATAATTACAAATTACAAAATAAAAAAAAAATAATAAGTAAACTAAGGATGATATTGGTACCAATAGGGGTTCCAGGCATAACCATAAGTGCTATAGAATGCTTCGGCAGGGTCATACGTAGGATATGGTGGCTGCATCTCTATCGACCAAGGAGGGAAGACGGGTTTCGGTGTAGGAATATAGTTTCTACCTATGTGTTGGCAATGAGCTATGATCTGGTTCTGATGAACTTGCCAATCTTCAAATGCTCTCTGGCTAGCATTTTTGTATTCCTGAGAAGCTATAAACCTATGCATCTCTTGCATCTCATTCCCCCCTCCTACATTACCTTGTTGCTGGTTTCTCTCCACCTGTGGATGTCTACCATGGTATCGTACTGCGGCGTTATTTCGCCTCTTCAAAACTTTCGCACCATGGTATACATTTAAACCTATAGTATCGCGGGGTTCCGGCTCTTCTACTAATAATCCCCCCCGACTTATATCCACACCGAGATATTCACCAATCAAAGTAATAAAAATACCACCTCCTATTATGCTATGTGGTCACATCCCCCGAACCATAGCTGATAAATAATAACCCACACAATATGGTATACTTACAGCGCTTTGTGGGTCTCGAATACACATATGGTAAAACAAATCTTGTTCATTTACTTTTTCTTTGTTCTTACCCCTTTGTGTAATCGAATTAGCTAAAAACCTATGTATCACTCTTAATTCGGCTCTATCTATATCCAAATAAGAGTAGTTTCCCCCTTTGAAACGGTGATGGCTTGTCATTTGACTCCACACACCGTGTGTATCAAAATTCTCATCTATCTTTCTACCGTTTAGTATCAATCCTCTACAATCGGCAGACGCTAACTCCTCAGACGTATATATACGTAAAGCCTGAGCCATGTCCAGTAAAGACATGTGGCGCATCGAACCGCCTAACAAAAATCTAATAAAAGAACGATCGATTAAACTAGCTACCCGATCATTCAACTCTATACTACATAACAACTCTTCACACCATACTTTATATACAGGTCTGCGTATGGTGAATAAACATATCCAGTCATTAAAAGAAGAATTACCATACCTCTGTACAAGTAATTCCCTAATTGGCCCGGCCAATTCTACAGCTTCTAAGGGTCCCCATTCTATGACCCTCGGTACCTCAACAACCTTGGAATGAAGAGTATGCAAACCCCGTTGATATTTTGGATAATCTATCCAAAGTCTGTCAAATCTCAGGTTCGGGTGCAACTCTTCCAAATGCATATCGGAAAAGGTCATGACTGGATGAGGTACATCCTGCTTGTAGTAGTTATCTACCTCCTGTTGTTCCAAATTCTCAGCAGGAGCATTGCGGGCTTGGGATGAAGATTCACCCCTTTCATTCTGCAAAACACATCAAACACAAATTTTGTGCATCCAAATATGCATTAGTGTCAGCAAAATCATCAATCAAAATAATTACAATGACATTATCAATTTATATCAAACTTAAGCTTATTTTCACATTTTTATCAAATCTACACTTTTTCAAATAAGCATATACGAAAATTTTCGCCAAGTTCATAAGCATTCAACTCAAATAACATGTCAAAATAATCATTACTAGCAATCAAACAAGTCTCAAATGGCATTATCTTTCAAAAATCAAGTTCATGAATTTTAGACTTGAAAAAGTCCACTTTAATTCTCAAAATCATGTTTAGGCTCAAAGTTTGGATCATTTAACTACCTAGACATGTTACACTACTCAATTTAGCAACAATTCATGACAAAAATCGGCCATAACCTGTTTATATCAAAAAGCCCCAAATTGCTCGAGAACACAAACCCTAGATTACTCAAAATTTGAAGTTTAAGGCTTCTAATCATGTTAAACAGCATCAATCTAGGTTATACAAGCATAATACATAAACAATTTAAGTCTAATTACACTAAAAAGCATCAAAATCAAATTGGGGAAAAAATAGCTCAAGAACACCAAAATTCGGATTAAATGGTGTTTAGGTGTAGAAATTTACCGTTTTTCTTGAGTAATTCTTAGATAGCATCCTTCTCAACATGATTTTAGCAAAAAATTTGGTGATTAACGGTTAAAAATTGGGATTTTTGGGGTGTTTTTGGGTGTATTTTCGGGGTTTTTCGCGTGCAGAATTCGGGTGTTTATGTGTGGGGAGTGAAACTGATCTGTTGTTCAGTTATATTTTTTTTCCGGTTTTTAGTCTCTCCGCGAGTCGCGGAGGTTTTGCACTTCAAACTCCGCGAGTCGCGGAGTTTGCTCTTTTTTTTTTTTTTTTTTTTTTTATAATCATTAACTTATTAAAACAATTAAGTAATTAATTTTAAAATTTTGTTTCCCTTGTTATTTAGGACGAGGTCGTTTCGGATCGATGTCCTAGTCCGTCCTTCGACAAAATTTTAAAATTTGTCTTTTTGTAGCGATTGTTTTAAAAGCTAAGATTTTTGGGTTTTTTTAATGTTTTTGGCATACTTTAAATTAATAAGATTAAAAATAATGATAATAAAAGTTCTCGTCCCTCCCTTGGGTAAAGCAATTTCGGTTCAAAGACCTAGTCTTCAACTTACGACGAATTTTAAAAATCATATTCTTAACTTAATGAGATAAAGTAAATTTTTGTTTTTAAATTCACACAACTTAAATATAAAATTCAAAATTAATATTAAAAATTCACACCAAACTTAAAATTTGAAATGCATAAAATTAAAAATTAATATTTTAAAAATTAAAAATTCATACCAAACTTAATTTAAAAATTTATAAATTCATATCAAACTTATATTATTTTTTTCAAATATTTACAATTTTAAATATATTGTTTTTATAAAGTTTACAATATTAATTTAAGATTTAAATATTAAGATTAAAAACATGGTAAAAATAAAATTAAAAATCTTTTTGTCTTTTTATCCCACTTTAATCAATCAAATATTATCAAAAATATGCGCCCCTCTTTTCGGTAAAGTAATTTCGGTTCCAAGACCTAATTTAACTCATGACGAATTTTTGAAATATTTTGGGTTGATTGATTAAAGATATTTATACCTTAAGAATAAACGTTAAATTTCGCAGTGATGTAATAAATTTTTGAATGATATCAATAATTTCGGTCGCCAAACCTAATTTTATTCAATACCAATTTAATACTTTTTAGCGAACAAATTAGCGTTTATTATCAAAAGGTTAAAAATAAAAAAAAATAAAAACTGTACAGACATACCTGTGAAATAGATCTTAGTTATATGATCTATTCCATTCATAAGATAGTCGGTTTAATTGGTTTTCCATGGCTGCATAGGCGTAACCCCGAGCATTCAGTGTCTTTTCTTCTAAACATATGAACGGTCCGTCTCTGCATAAAGTAACAAATTCGGTATTTGAATAGGTTTGATTATTTGAACATTTACCTCCATGTGACCATTTTCCGCATTTGTGACATCGTTCTAGGTGTCGTGCTCTTCTTTTCGCTGCGGATTTTGATTTTCCTTTACCAAATTGTAACTTGTTATCTTCGCATCTGGATTCTTTTCTAACTCAGTCCATTCTTTCTCTGATTACTGATACTATTTCGCTCGGTAGTATGTCATTATTACGTTTAGTGATCAAAGCGTGTAGCATTAGACCATGGTTTAGTTCACAGGCAGTCTTCATTTCGTAGAAACCTAAAAAAATAAAAATTCAGAATGGGGGGAGAAGACTAGTTCTTTAGGGTCTGCTAGGGAAAGACCATACGTGTTCCATTTTCGAAAACTACACCAAAACAGACAATCTAACTCTAACAGAAATACATATTATCCTTTAAAGACTTGATTCTCCCCACACTTAGTTAGCTGTGGTGTCGAAATTGTGATTAACTTCGTTGTCGACTTCCATCGGACCATGTATGTAATGTTTAACTCTGTGACCATTAACTTTAAATTCAATCCCATTTGAATTTATTAATTCTATCGTTCCGTATGGGAAAACTCTTTTGACTATGAATGGTCCAGACCATCTTGATTTCAATTTTCCAGGAAATAGCTTGAATCGTGAATTGAAAAGAAGAACTCTGTCTCCTTCTTTAAATTCTTTTGAACTTCTGATTCTTTTATCATGCCATTTCTTCGTTCTTTCTTTATAGATTAACGAATTTTCGTATGCTTCATGTCTTAATTCTTCTAATTCGTTTAGTTGACTTAATCGTAGACGTCCGGCTTCATGTAAATCAAGATTACATGTCTTCAAAGCCCAAAATGCTTTGTGTTCAATTTCTACTGGAAGATGACATGCTTTTCCATAAACAAGTCTAAAAGGTGTGGTTCCAATTGGAGTTTTGTAGGCTGTTCTAAAAGCCCAGAGTGCATCCTCCAATTTAATGGACCATTCCTTCGAATTTTATCCTACGGTTTTCTCTAGAATACGTTTTAAAGCTCGGTTGGTATTTTCAACTTGTCCACTTGTTTGTGGATGATATGCGGTGGAGATTTTATGAGTTACTCCATATCTTTTAAGAACTTTCTCAAGTTGATTATTACAGAAATGAGTACCCCGATCACTTATTAAAGCTTTCGGTGTTCCAAACCTTGCAAAAAGACGTTTTAAAAAGTTGACTACAACTCGTGCATCGTTAGTTGGGAGAGCTTGTGCTTCCGCCCATTTAGATACATAGTCAATGACTACGAGTATATATAGATTATTATGAGATTTTGGAAATGGACCCATAAAGTCAATACCCCAAATGTCAAATACTTCACATACTTGGATGACATTTTGTGGCATTTCATCACGTTGACTTATTTTTCCGGCCCTTTGACATGCATCACAGGATTTGCAAAGAAGGTGTGCGTCTTTGTAAATTGTAGGCCAGTAGAATCCAGCTTCATAAACTTTTCTTGCTGTTAGTTGAGGCCCATAATGCCCTCCTGTTGGTCCTGTGTGACAATGGTTTAAAATTTTACTAGCTTCATCTCCAAATACACATCGGCGTATTATTCCATCGGGACAACTTTTAAACAGATGTGGATCTTCCCAGAAATAGTGTTTTATATCACTGAAGAATTTCTTTCGTCTTTGGTACGATAATCCTTTTTCAAGGAATCCACAAACTAAGTAGTTTGCATAGTCTGCAAACCATGGGATTTCTTTATAATCTATCTTCAATAGATATTCATCAGGAAAGTTGTCTTGTATGGCCGATTCATTCAGAACTTCTAATTCGGGATTTTCAAGACGAGAAAGATGATCAGCGGCGAGATTTTTTGCTCCTCTTTTATCTCGGATTTCAATATCAAACTCTTGTAAGAGTAAGATCCAACGGATTAATCTTGGTTTAGCATCTTGTTTTGAAAATAGGTATCTAAGAGCAGAATGGTCGGTATAGACCACCGTTTTTGCTAGAACGAGATATGATCGAAATTTGTCAAAAGTAAATACAATAGCAAGGAGTTCTTTTTCAGTAGTTGTATAGTTTGTTTGTGCTCCTTGTAATGTCTTACTAGCATAATATATAGGTTGAAATCGTTTTTCAATCCTTTGTCCTAAAACGGCTCCCATTGCAAAATCACTTGCATCGCACATTAGTTCAAATGGTAGATTCCAATTTGGTGTTATCATGATTGGTGCATTAGTGAGTTTTTCTTTAAGAATATTAAAAGATTTGATACACTCATCTGAAAAGATGAATGGCGCATCCTTTTCTAGGAGTTTATTCATAGGAGTGGTAATTTTAGAAAAATCTTTTATGAAACGTCGGTAAAAACCGGCATGCCCTAGAAAACTCCTAACTCCTCTAACATTGGTGGGATGTGGAAGTTTAGCAATTACATCTACTTTAGCTCTATCCACTTCAATCCCTTCTTTTGAAATTTTATGTCCAAGAACGATGCCTTCTTTAACCATGAAATGGCATTTCTCCCAATTAAGTACTAGATTTGATTTTTCGCATCTAATTAGCATTTGTTCCAGATTAACTAGACATGATTTAAATGTATCACCGAAGACTGAAAAGTCATCCATGAATACTTCCATGCATTCTTCTATCATGTCGTGAAAAATCGCCATCATACACCTTTGAAAGGTTGCAGGGGCGTTACAAAGTCCAAATGGCATGCGTTTGTAAGCAAAAGTACCATAAGGGCACGTGAATGTGGTTTTCTCTTGATCTTCGGGTGCTATTGGAATTTGAAAATATCCGGAAAATCCATCTAGAAAACAATAGTAACTATTTCCGGCTAATCTTTCCAACATTTGATCTATGAAAGGTAAGGGAAAGTGATCTTTTCTGGTGGCGTCATTTAATTTTCTATAATCAATACATACACGCCATCCTGTTACAGTCCTAGTAGGAATAAGCTCATTTTTCTCATTTGTAATGACAGTCATGCCACCCTTCTTAGGTACGCATTGAACTGGGCTTACCCATGGACTATCAGAAATTGGATATATCAAACCTGCATCTAGTAGTTTAATAATCTCTTTCTTAACTACATCTTGCATATTAGGATTTAGTCTTCGTTGGCGTTGCACATACGTTTTATGACCTTCTTCCATAAGGATTTTATGTGTGCAATACGAAGGACTTATTCCTTTAATATCATGAATCTTCCATGCAATGGCTGGTTTATGAGCTTTCAACACAGAAATGAGTTGTGATTTCTCATTTTCAGTAAGAGAAGACGATATTATTACAGGTAATTCAGATTCACCATGTAAATAAGCGTATTCCAAATGGTTTGGAAGTGGCTTTAACTCTAATTTCGGAGGTTCTTCTATCGATGATTTATATCGATATCTGTCTTCTTCTTTTAGCATTTGAATTTCTTCTGTTGTTGGTTCATATCCATTAGCTATAAGTGTAGCTAACATTTCAGCTTCATCAATTGGTTCATTACCTTCTCCTAAAGAACATTCTCCTGTTCCTTGTAATTCTGGAAATTCTTCTAATAATTCTGCATGTGCATCTATAGTTTGAATATAATAACATGTATCATCTGCAGATTGTGGTTGTTGCATTGCTCTATCAACTGAAAAGGTAACACTCTCATCCTCTATACTTAGGGTCAGTTTCTTACCGAACACGTCTATCATTGCTTTAGCCGTGTTTAAGAATGGTCTTCCTAATATGAGAGGAACTTGAGAATCTTCTTCCATGTCCAAAACAACAAAATCTACTGGAAATACTAAAGTACCAACTTTAACTAGCATGTTCTCCATTATCCCTCTAGGATATTTTATTGATCTATTGGCTAGTTGTATGCTTATTCTGGTTGGTTTCAATTCTCCAAGGTCTAGTTTAGCGTATAGTGAATACGGCATTAGATTTATACTAGCACCTAAGTCTGCCAATGCTTCTATTGAACTAAGACTACCCAGAAAACATGGAATTGTGAAACTTCCTGGATCAGATAGTTTTTCTGGTATCTTATTCAACAGCACTGCTGAACAATTAGCATTCATAGTGACAGCCGAGAGTTCTTCCATTTTCTTTCTATTTGAGATTAGATCTTTCAAGAATTTAGCATATCTAGGCATTCCTGAAATCACATCAATGAAAGGAAGATTTACATTTATCTGTTTAAACATATCCAAGAATTTGGATTGCTCGGCTTCAAGTTTTTCTTTCTTCATTTTACTCAGATAAGGAAGTGGTGGTTGGTATGGTTTAACATAAGGTTTATCCTTAACTGTGTTATCTTCATTAACCTTTTCAACTACCGGTTCTTTTTCCTTATCTTGATCAGGTTGTGGTTCTTGTGGAGTAGGAATAGTTTCATCAGAAGTTACAGGTATTTCAGGTGGTTTAAGTGTTGTACCACTTCTTGTGGTATTGGCTTTAGCTGTTTCATTCCGGGGGTTAGCATTTGTATCACTAGGTAGACTTTCCGGTTTTCTTTCACCTATTAACCTTGCTAGGTTACTTACTTCTTGTTCCAGATTTTGAATAGAAGCTTGTTAATTTCTAAATGCTTGAGCATTTTGTTCATTGGTTTGTTTCTGAGATGTGAAAAACTGCGTTTGAGTTTCAACTAGCTTCGTCATCATATCTTCTAAATTCGGCTTTTTATCATCGGTTTGTTGTGGTGGTTTGTTTTGAAATTTTGGTCTTTGCTGATTGTAAGTATTATTGGATACTTGTTGATTGCTAGGACCTTGTTGGTTGTTGTATGGAATATTTCGGTTATAATTCTGGTTTTGATTGTAAATCGGTCTTGGCGATTGATAATTATTCTGATAATTATTTCCAGGCCTTTGGTTTATGTATGAAATATTCTCTCTTTGTTCCATTGTTAATTCAATACTGAGACAATCTTTTGTCAAATGTGGTCCTCCACACTGCTCACAACTAATTCGTATTGAGTGAATATCCTTAGTCATCTTTTCCATTCGTCTCTCCACAGCATCTATCTTTGCGGAAATGGAATCTAAGTCATGGCTAGAATCGGCTCTAGCTGCTTTAGATGATCTAATGATATCTTTTTCTTGGTGCCACTCATGTGAGTGGGAAGCAGTGTTATCAATAATTTTGTAAGCATCAGTTTCGGTTTTCTTCATAATAGAACCACCAGCTGCTATATCTATGTCTTTTCTTGTAGTGATGTCGCATCCTCGGTAGAATATTTGTACTATTTGACAGGTGTCTAAACCATGTTGCGGACATCCTCTTAACAACTTTCCATATCTTGTCCACGCCTCATATAGAGTTTCATTTGGTTTCTGTGTGAACGTAACAATTTCTGCTTGAAGTCTTACGGCTTTAGATGCAGGAAAGAATTGTTTAAGAAATTTGTCAATTAAAACGTCCCATGTATCAATCGCCCCTTCAGGTAACGATTCCAACCAATCTTTGGCTTCTCCCTTTAAAGTCCAGGGAAATAACATGAGATATATCTGTTCATCCTCCACTTCTCGGATTTTAAATAGTGTGCAGATCCTATTAAAGGTACGTAGATGTTCATTTGGATCTTCCTTCGGCGCACCACTAAATTGGCATTGATTATTCACCATGTGTAGAATTTGTCCTTTGATTTCATAATCTGGCGCATTAATGTCTGGATGAGTAATTGCGTGACCTTGGCCAGTGCGTTTAGCTCTCATTCGGTCTTCCATACTTAAAGGTTCCAGATTCTCCATAATTGAATTTGTTGAATCGGTATCACTAGATGATTCTGATTTAATGGTTCGTTCCTCAACAATCTCTGTTTGAATGATTGGTGGTTCCGGAGGAAAGTTTAATGGTTCAGGATCTATGAACCGTTCCTGAATATTCTCTGGATTCTCAATTGTGAGGTTGGGTTCAAAAAATGGATTATCGGAAATTTGAACTGAAGTACTTGGTTGACTGGATGACGATTCTAAAGAAAAATCAACGGCGGTTATATTTGCTAAATGTCTTGATCTAGTTACAGGTGGTGAACGTACAAAAGGTGATGAACGTCTTGCTCGGTGCATTCACTGAATATCTTATTAGTTTTAAAAAGGAAAGAAAAATTATAATAAGTTATCCAATCAATAGACTTTTCTGATTTTGCCCACGTTTCGAATAGCCAAAAGATGCAGCAGAGGGGCAGGATTCGTTTGGTCTCAATATAATTGAGGACTGTTTGGCTCCAATAACCCGGTCCACGTACAAATCCAACTATTACTACGAACCAGAAAATTTTGATGTCTATTAATTTAACCACTTAAAATAAATTTTCGTAATTTTAAGAAATTTAGATAAGAAGTAGAAAAAATTCTAAGTCCTAAAACTAGAATAGCGAGAAATAAGAAAGAAAAAGAGTTAGTCGCAAAAGGTAGAAAAAGAAAAAAAATGGTTGAAAAATAAAAGGTGACGGAAAAAAATAAAAGAAACTTATCAAAACTTAAAAATACTTTACTAACCTAACCTTATTACTACAACTAACTTAAAATTATAATCGCAAATTGAAATTACTAATTGGAATGATAATTGGTACATAGTAAAAGGTCTAAAAATATTAAAGCTTACAGGAAAAACTAAATACCAAATGGAAATAACTTAAAAAGAAACTAAAACTTAAAAAGGCGTCGCAAAATTCTAAAGCACCTAAATCTTAGTCTAAAGAAAAAGCACTTAAGGAATTCTACGGCAAAGCCTAAAAATCTAGGAGTAAAAATAACTATGGCAAAAACTAAGTTTAAAATTAAATATGAGCGAAAAAATACAAATATTACGCTACAGCGATTAAAAAGGTACAAAATATAAAAATATACAAAAAGTTGTAAAAAGTACAATTTTTATAAAAATATTATTTTTATATTAATTTTTTAATAAAACTACTAATTTTACAAATTAATAAAACTAATTAATACTAAATAAAACAAATTAAATAAAAAGTAAAAATAAAAATAAAACTAATAATAATAATAATACATAATTAGGTTTAAATAATAATAATAATAATTAATAACCCGTAATTAATGCAGTTTTAGGGCTTCTGTTCGCGTGTCAGAGTGGCTCCGCGAGTTGCGGCAATTAAAGAAGAAAACCCCGCGAGTCGCGGGGTTCAGAAATTCAGTTGACAGCTTTCAATTTTTAAGCGTTTTTCTTTATTTTTTATTTTTATTTATTTTCTGTTTTCTGTTTTTTAATAAATAAAAGATTTTAAAATAAAACTTATATTTTTATAAACTAAAATAAAAATAAAGAAACTAATAAAACTTAAATATTTAACAAAATTTTAAAAATACATATATTTTTGTTTTTCTTTTTATATTTTTCGAATATTTAAAACGTATTTTTACAAAACGAATTTTAATAAAAGTAAACTAAATTTTTTTTTTTTTTATATTAGCGTTGCGCTTCCGGCTTTTAAGATGATTCCCCGGCAGCGGCGCCAAAAATACTTGATGTGCAGCGGGGTAGTATATAAAATAGTTTATATTTTACTAGGAAAAACTATTAAATACGATACAATTTTACACAAGATATTTATTTATTTATAGAATGGATATACTTAAACCTTGCTACAACACTTATAGGCAGTGTACCTAATCGTACAGTAGTGTAGTTTTTAGTAAGTCCGGTTCGTTCCACAGGGAAATCTTTAAACAAAGCTCAACGCTATATTAGTTTACTTTTATAAAAATACAAATATATATATATAAGTAATATTATTATTATAAAGGGGGGTTTTTACCGTTTAATGACCGGTTTGTCGATTTTAAGACTTTAGTCGCAGTTAAAACCTAATGTAAAATATAAAATAAATACAAGACTTTAAATTAAAGCGTAAAGTAAATAACGATAATGAAATTGCGAATAATAAAAATGCGATAAAATAAAATTTGCGATAATTAAAAAGTACGATAATTAGAAGTGCAATTAAATATAAAATAAAGGAATTTAAATATGAAATAAAAGAATTATGCTTATTTAAACTTCCGTAATCATGATGTTTGACGTGTTGATTTTAGTTTTATGCCCATGGGTTAATTGTCCTTTGTCCTGGATTATTTAATATGTCCGTCTGGTTTTTGTCCATAACAGTCCATCAGTCATAAATATAAAGTGCGAGTGTCCTCATCAAATTATTCTTATACCCGAAGTTAAATATTCCAACTAATTGGGGATTCGAATTGTAACAAGGTTTTAATACTTTGTTTAATGAATACACCAGGTTATCGACTGCGTGTAAACCAAGGTTTTACCACTTTGTTAACAATTACACCAATTACCCTTGAATGTAATTTCACCCCTGTTTTAATTATTCTAGTGGCTATTAATCCATTCCCGTGTCCGGTTAAATGAACGATTATTCGTACATATAAATACCCCGCCCATCGTGTCCGATCGAGTGTATATGGTAATTTATAGGGACGCCCAATTGTAAATCTTTATATTAACATTAACAAACTTTCATTTTAGTTAAACAAATATAAAGCCCATTAATAGCCCATAGTCTAATTTCCACAAGTGTCGTTCTTTTGTCCAAACCCCAATTATGGTACAAAGCCCAATTACCCAATTTTAGTAATTAGCCCAACATCATGATTACTTCGTTTTAAATAAGCATAATAATAACTTAGCTACGAGACATTAATATAAAAAGGTTGAACATAACTTACAATGATTAAAAATAGCGTAGCGTTACACGGACAGAATTTCGACTTACACCCTTACAACATTCGCTAACATATCCTTATTATTAGAATTATAATTAAAATTAAAATTAAAATATAAATTATATATATATATATATCGTATATATTGAGAGATGAGAGAAATAAGATATGAAATTTGATCAGAATTCGGTTTGCTTTATAGCCAGAGTTGAATTTTGGGGCTCCGCGACTCGCGGCAAAATCCCCTTCAAACTCCGCGAGTCGCGGAGATAGTATTTACAGCTCAGTCCTTGGAGTTTTCTCTGCCGACGATTTTATATATATAAATATAATATATATATAATTAATATAATTAATTATATATTATATTATAATTATATACATAGTTAACTTGTAATTTTTAGTCCGTTTCGTCGAGCGTTAAGAGTTGACTCTGGTCCCGGTTCCGGATTTTCGAACGTCCTTGCGTACAATTTTATATTTTGTACTTTGCGTTTTGAATCTTGTACTCTTGTAATTTCGAGACGTTTCTTATCAACAATTGGAACCTTTTTGATTGTCTTTTGTACTTTTGAGCTTTTTGGTCGTTTGCGTCTTCAATTCGTCGAATCTGTCTTTTGTCTTCACCTTTTATTATTTAAACGAATATCACTTGTAAATAGAACAATTGCAACTAAAAGCTTGTCTTTGTTGAGGAATAATGCTATGAAATATATGTTCGTTTTTAGCATTATCAATGACATTTTCAGATATGCACGTGGAAGATTTGCACCCGAACTTGAGATTAGACAGACGTTGGATAGATTATCCAAAATACCAAAGGAGCTTGCACACTCTTCATTCTAAAGCTGTTGAAGTACCTAGAGTAATAGAATGGGAACCGTTAGAATCCGTAGGATTGGGCGAACGGATTAGAGAATTACTTACACAGAGGTATGGTAATTCTACTTTTAACGATTGGGTACGATTATTCAACATGCGTAGACCTGTATATAAAGTATGGTGTGAAGAATTATTGTGTAGTATAGAAATAAATGATCGGGTAGCTAGTTTAACCGATCAAACTTTTATTAGATTTTTGTTAGGAGGTTCGATGCGCCACATGTCTCTACTAGACATGGCTCAGGCCTTACGTATATATACGCCTGAGGAGCTAGCATCTGCCGATTGTCGAGGGTTGATATTAAATGGTAGGAAGATTGATGAAAATTTTGATACGCATGGTGTATGGAGTCAAATGACTAGCCATCACCGATTTAAAGGGGGAAATTACTCTTATCTTAATATTGATAGAGCTGAGTTAAGAGTAATTCACAGGTTTCTAGCGAACTCGATTACACAGCGAGGTAAAAATAAGGAAAAGGTAAATGAGCAAGATTTATTTTACCACATGTGTATTCGAGACCCATAAAGCGCTGTAAGTATACCTTATTGTGTGGGTTATTATTTATCGGCTATGGTTAGGGGGATGAGACCGCACAGTATAATAGGAGGTGGTATATTTATTACATTAATTGCTGAGTATCTCGATGTGGATATAAGTCAGGGGGATTATTAATCGAAGAACCAGAACCCCACGATACAATTGGTTTAAATGTATATCATGGTGCTAAGGTTTTGAAGAGGCGAAATAACGCCGCAGTACAATATAATGGAAGACATCCACAGGTTAAAAGAAATCAACAGCCAGGTAATGTGGGAGGGGGAAATGAAATGACAGAAATGCAAAGGTTTATAGCTTCACAAGAGTATGAAAATGCTAGACATCGAGCATTTGAAGATTGGCAAGTTCATCAAAACCATATCATAGCACATTGCCAACATATAGGTAGAAACTATATTCCTACTCCAAAGCCCGTATTTCCTCCCTAGTCTATAGAGATCCAACCACCGTATCCTACTTATAACCCAGCTGAAGCATTTTATAACACATACGGTTATGCATGGAACCCCTACTGGTATCAGTATCAACCCTAGTTTATTTAGTTTTATTTATTTTTGTAATGTTACTACATTTAACACTTATGTTAATATTGTAATAGTTTTTATAATTTTCTAACTTTTATTATTAGATTTTAATAATTTTTGAATGTGGGGTAATATACCAAACTTCAAAAATATGTATATATGTTTGCAGTTTATCTTATGTATACAACAGGGTAAAACAACGCATTTTCAAAGACTGGCATTAAGTTCAGCAAAATCAACTAATTTTGACGACAAGATGCAAAATATATGTGAAATAACAACAAGACGGAATGAACAAATGATGTGCACCATTTATCATTCAACACAAACAACAATATGTTTGGAAACTTTGGTAAAATTTAATCATTTTTTCTGCGCTAATCACCCTCAATAATTTAAATTGTTACCGATTTCTTGCAAATGAGGGCATTGCAAGATCTTAAGTGTGGGAAGGGGTTAAATTCTTTCGGATTTTAAAATTTTTACTTTATACACTTGGTTATCATTAGAAATACTAGTAAAGCATTAGTTGTATTAGAATCTAGTGCTCTCTGATAATAAAGAACATCCCTAGTCTTATATACTGACTACCCAATTCTAGTAAAATTTTTCAAAATTTTCAATTAAATGAACTCAAAATCATGTTTATACATATTTATGAACGATAAAACTAGGTGTTAACACCGAAATTATTGTTACCTTGGAAAGGACATAAATTGAGAAACAAACCAAAATGTTAGAATTCATTTAAAATGGAATAGAGGAGAATAAAAAGGCAAAGAAAGGAAAATAAAAGCCAAGTGTGGGAAATTTTTACCAAGTTATTCAAAACATATATCACATATTTTTGTACAATTAATTGAAAATACTTTTGTTTTGGACGAAAATAAACAGTTTTACCCGATTTATTATAATATATTTGAAAGAAAGATGGATCTACACGATGAATCAATTCCATCATTAAAAGGAAGTAAAGTCTTCCGAAAAAGACACGCGCTTCTTGATTTAGGTCAAGAAGTTGTCGTCCAGACCAGCTGTAGGTTGACGAAAAATCTAGAAAAGTCATCTCTAAAATCAGCAGGAAATCCACAGAAGGATTTATCTCGTACAATGGGGGGCACCGTGCAAATTAGCTTGATAAGACTAATGAATCAGATCCCTAGAAAGAATAATCTCCTTAAAGATCAAAAATCAGCTTTTAAGACTGATATTACTCAATCCTAGAGATTGACCTTAAAGATTGAGAATTACAAACTCATGGAATTCAATGATATCTAAACTCGAGCTTGAACGAGAAAATATTTTGATCAAAATTTAAAACCGATTTGTTTTCTAAAAACCCATTTTCAATGCGTTCATTACCATTGAACGTAAAATCCTAGGAATTCACCTGGAATTCATTAGGTCACCTGAACCAAATCGGGTGTCAACCGTAAGAACGGTGGTTGCATAGCATGGTCGAAGACAGGACATTGTGCCAGACCAGAAAAATAATAGGATGATCTTTACTATTGCTCCTACAAAGGATAGTAATTGCGTCCGACACATTTTAGACCATGAACAAAAGCATGTCAGGGGACATTGCCTTAACAATTGCTTGTTCAACGCTTTCCTTTACAACCGGACGGTAGTTTACCGAAAGGTAATATACAGAGCAAGTATACTGGATGTGTTGCTTTCCCAATACAAGGTTAGCAAGTGGGTGACACAAAACCGCAAGTTTTGAGCTAAAATTTTCAAATCTGAAACCCACTAAACCCACAAAAACAATTTGCAAACACCGGTGAAGGGTTATTCCGGAAAACTTATCAAGGGTAAAAGCTAGATTTAATTTTCAAAAGATCAAATATTTTCATAAAAGATCCAAATTCCTTAAAGGATCTAAATTTTTATAGTCATGTGGGACTGTAAACCACACCGTTACTATCATTGTTTATACCGCCGTAAAGAAATCACTGATGTACAAAGTGTGAAGAATAAAGAAGTGATTCTAGTATTTCAAGACTATACTGCTTGAGGACAAGCAACGCTCAAGTGTGGGAATATTTGATAATGCTAAAAATGAACATATATTTCATAGCATTATTCTTCAAGAAAGACAAGCTTTTAGTTGCAATTGTTCTATTTACAAGTGATATTCGTTAAAATAATAAAATGTGAAGACAAAAGATAGATTCGACGAATTGAAGACCCAAATGACCAAAAAGCTCAAAAGTACAAAATACAATCAAAGAGGTTCCAATTATTGATAAGAAACGTCTCAGAATTACAAGAGTACAAGATTCAAAACGCAAAGTACAAGATATTAAATTGTACGCAAGGACATTCAAAAATCCGGAACCGGGACCAGAGTCAACTCTCAACGCTCTACGCAACGGACTAAAAATTACAAGTTAACTATGTATATAAATATAATATAATATATAATTAATTATATAAATTATATATATATATATTATATTTATATATTAAAACCGTCGGCAGACTAGGATCCAAACTTGTGTGAGCTGGGTTTACGAACTCCGCGACTTGCGGAGTTTGTAGTGCAAAGGGACCGCGACTCGCGGAGATACCCTGGACAAAAATGCCTATAAAAGCTAACGCATTTTGATCATTTTAAATATCCATATATCAATCTCTCTATCTATATGTAAACGTATATATATATATATATATATATATATATATATATATATATATATATATATATATATATATATATATATATATATATATATTTATATTTATATTTTAATTTTAATTTTAACTTTAAATTCTAATAATAAGGGTATGTTAGCGAATGTTGTAAGGGTGTAAGTCGAAATTCTGTCCGTGTAACGCTACGCTATTTTTAATCATTGTAAGTTATGTTCAACCTTTTTAATTTAATGTCTCGTAGCTAAGTTATTATTATGGTTATTTAATACCGAAGTAACCATGATGTTGGGCTAATTACTGTGACGACCCGGGAATTTCTGACTAAATTTAAACTTAATCTTTATATGATTTCGACACGATAAGCAAAGTCTGTAATGTGAGTATCAGAATTTTTGAACTGTTTACATGGATAACATTTACCCTTCGACTATGTTCGATAATTCACGAACGATTGTGTGTAAATAAATATGTATATATATATATATATATATATATATATATATATATATATATATATATATTAAACATTTAAATGTGTTATTATATAAAATAAGTATTACATAATTAATAATATGCAAGGTTAGTATATTAAATGTAATTACAAGTTAAGAATTAGTTGTATTAGTAATATTATTGTTATTTTCAATACTAATATTAATATTAGTATTATTAGTATTATTAATATCATTAATGTTATTATTAATATTAATATTATTATTATAAACATTATGATTAATAAATATCATCATTCTTGTTATTTATAATACTATTATTATTTGTATTAATAATATTAAAAGAATTATTATTATTAATATATATTTATATTTATTAATTATTAATATTAATATTAATGATATATAAAAAAGGATAGTACACAGACAGTTTCCAAAATCAGTTGCAGATCACTCTCAACTTTTATCAATTTTTGTTCTTGTCTACAATTTGTTATCTGTCAATTTCAAGGTACATTACAGAATAAAATTTATTCCTTATATAGATATATGCATTTGAGAAAGATAGAAAACCAAAAATAATCTCGACACTCTGTACATTCATCTTTTTCACCATATTTTGATTTCGAATGAATTTCCAAAATGTAATAATGCAGTCTTGTTAGGAATCGTCTATCTAAACTATCTGTAAGTTTTCAATCTTCAATTCTTTCTATCAATTTATAATTTGAGAGTCAAAGTTTTGGTTTTCAAAGTCAACTAAGTGTTCTTGAATCAAATTCGAGTTTGTTTTGATATCTCCAGTTAATTTGATGATCCATAAAGATTATAGGAATGATTTACAACACAATTCATGTTGTAATCATAACCTATAACACTCTTAATCTAAAAATCAATTTTTGAGTTCTTGAGTTCTTCACAGTAATATACACTAACGTAAATTCGAAACAAATTTCAAAAACTAAAAATGCAGAGTTGTTAGGAATCATTTACTTAAACTTCCTGCAAAATCTCAAGTTCCAATTCTTAATAACGAATTCGAATTTGCGAGTCAAAGTTAAATTGTCAAAAGTTAACTGTTTTGTTCTTGGAGAAATTAGAGCTTGTTTTGATGTTTTAAGGTAAATTGATGATTTTGATAGATTTTAGGAATGATTTGAAACATGTTTCATGTTGTAAAGATTGTCTAAAACGAACTCAAAATTGAAAACAAAATTTTTTTTTCCCTAGCTACAAGCAAGCAGTAGGATTTTTTGTATTTTTTTTCTCATTTTTTTATATCATGAACACATTTTTTTTTGTTTCATGTTGTTTACAAGTCATAAATGAAAACCCGTTCGATTGTTGTTGAGTTTTTGCCCCCGTTTGATTTTAAACTTGGTGAAGAAGATGATGAACTAAGATGAAAGAAATACTAGATATATATGTTTGGGTTGCCTTATAAGTCAGAAAAACATGGATGGCAGAATGGTTAAGGGTGTTTGCGGGTGGGCGAGAGGTCTCGAGTTCGAGCCCTGTTTGGGCCAGTTTTTTTTAGAAAAGCTCTTTGAAGGTTCGTGAATCCGAGGCCAACCCTGCATTGTTCAATGTCGTCATATGTATTTTTACTACAAAATACATTATAGTGAGTTTCATCACTCCCTTTTTAAATGCTTTTGCAATATATATTTTTGGGACTGAGAATGCATGCGCTTTTATAAATGTTTTAGGAAATAGACACAAGTAATCGAAACTACATTATATGGTTGAATGATCGAAATCGAATATGCCTCTTTTTATTAAGTCTGGTAATCTAAGAATTAGGGAACAGACACCCTAATTGACGCGAACTCTAAAGATAGATCTATCGGGCCCAACAAGCCCCATCCAAAGTACCGGATGCTTTAGTACTTTGAAATTTATATCATGTCCGAAGGAGGATCCCGGAATGATGGGGATATTCTTATATACATATTGTGAATGTCGGTTACCAGGTGTTCAATCCATATGAATGATATTTTTGTCTCTATGCATGGGACGTATGATTATGAGAAATGGAAGTATGAAATCTTGTGGTCTATTAAAATTATAAAAGGATTATTTATGTTAAACTAATGAACTCACCAACCTTTTGGTTGACACTTTAAAACATGTTTATTCTCAGGTATGAAAGAAATCTTCCGCTGTGCACTTGCTCATTTTAGAGACATTACTTGGAGTCATTCAGGACATATTTCAAAAGACGTTGCATTCGAGTCGTTGAGTTCATCAAGATTATTATTAAGTCAATTATAGTTAGATATATTATAAAGTGGTATGCATGCCGTCAACTTTCGATGTAATGAAAGATTGTCTTTTCAAAAACGAATGCAATGTTTGTAAAATGTATCATATAGAGGTCTAATACCTCGCAATGTAACCAAATGTAATGTATTCGTCCTTGTGGATTAGGACGGGTCATTAGAGTTGGTATCAGAGTGGTGGTCTTAGCGAACCAGGTCTTGCATTAGTGAGTCTAACTTATAGTCGTTAGGATGCATTAGTGAGTCTGGACTTCGACCGTGTCTGCATGTCAAAAGTTTTGCTTATCATTTTTTGTCGAAAATCATCTATTTATCATCCTTAGGAAATTACCTGCTTATCATTCTTAGTCTAGACACATCTTACTGCAATGATTGCATGAATAGTGTATAGAAAAAATTCGTATCTTAGCGTATCTGCTAATTCATATCTTAGCATATCTTGTACTGTAGACTTTGTGTGACAACTTCCGTAGATTCCTCCGTAACATATGGGATTTTAGTATTGTATACGCATATGTGAATTATGTATTGCAGGGTACTAATCTACATCCTATAATCTGTTTCTTATCGAAAATACTTCATCTGATCGTACGAGATGAATCCCTCAACCAGTTCGAGTCCCTCAGACTTCGATAGCTAATTCGACAGCTATTCCGACAGCTATTCCGACACGGATGTTCACCTAAGCTCCGGAGGCAACGTCACCAGAATGAATCAACCAATCAATCATCCCCAATTCATCTGATGGGCTCGTAGTCGACTTAACCGATGGAGACGAGAGGAAGACGATCCTTTCCACCCACCAACCGAATTTACCTCTTGGCAATGAACCTGAAGCACTTACCGGCGAACCAGTCTGAAACACCATTTTCACCCCCATTTCCCGAATATCTCACCACGATTGTATTCTATCTAAAATTCTAAACTTTATTCATCCGCTCGTACCGACCGACAATCATCCCGGAATAATAGAAGAAGTCAACGAACTTCGCGCTCGAGTAATCAATCTGGAGAATATGGTGCAAAAATTACCAGCTTCAACAACATCACCGGCACCAACAGTACCATCAATAACAACACCAGTGCCATCAACAACCCATGCCTCGACGTCTCATTCTATACCTTGAGTACAATTATCGTTCTACGTATCGTTCTACATCATTTATCTTCGTTTGACATGGCGATTATGTAATCTCTAATGTTTTAGAGATTATATATTCTTGTTCCAACGGTAAATCAAATAAGTTTAATATCATATTGACTCATTAAATCCATGATTACATCTGAAGAAGATATATATGTATATATATTTTCATAAAGATTGTAATTAAAAAAAAAAAAAATCTTGTGTACAAACTGTTATTGGTGAAAATATTTTAACGGGTAGGTAATACCCGAGAAATATTTAGATTTCACATTAATAAGTTACACTGTACATTCTTCGAATCTAATTCAACACTCGTTTACTATCCTACTTACGTCCACCGATATACAAATCCGTTCACCACAGAATAACCACATTCATCCAATTTCATATTTGGATTTTGATTTATCATAATCCAACAAGTGGCATAATGAAGAAAACATTGGACAAAATAAAATTTGTTAGAAACAAACAAATTAACTATGAAAAATTTTGTTAAGAATCCACGCTAACTGTTCCTAACTAATTGTTCCCAGCTAACTGATTACACTTTATTTATCGTAATTTAATTATCGCAATTTACATTATCGCAATTTAATTATCGCAATTTACATTATCGCAATTTTATTTATCGTCATTTAATTTCTGTTATTTACTTTACGCACTTTATTTATCGTCATTTAATTTCTGTTATTTACTTTACGCACTTTATTTATCGTCATTTAATTTTTGTTATTTACTTTACGTACTTTATTTATCGTCATTTAATTTCTGTTATTTATTTTACGCACTTTAAATATCGGGACACGTATACAAGGTTTTGACATATCATATCGACGCATATATATATATATTATTTGGAGTAACCATAGACACTCTATATGCAGTAATGCGGGAGTTAGCAATACAGGGTTGAGGTTGATTCTATAATAATATATATAGTTTGAGTTGTGATCGAGTCTGAGACGTATACGGGTCACGATACGTATTAATTAATTCGAATATTATATATTAAACTATATATGAATCAGTGGATTGTTAACTGTGGACTATCGACTGTGGACTAAAAACATTGGACAATTAAAATGAATTAAAATATTGATTATAACCTATGAAACTAAACAATTCTTCAAGTTGCCACTTGATTTCATCTTAAACCTCATTTGTATCGTGACGATTCCAATCTGCGTTCAAACATTTCATATTTCTTGAAAACTCCTCAATCGAGAGGATGAACCAACCGCACTTCGTCTATGGAAGAAAAGATTGACGCGTATAGTTATGCACCTGAAAAATCTCGAAAACTGAGTAAACATTTAACACGTAGCTGTGCTAATTTCTTTAACGTTGTTATTGCCGAAAATAACTTTGCAATCTCTTTCCCAATTAGCAAATTTTGTCACAGCTCCAGCAAGTCAACTTCGAATTTCATTCGGATTAGCCTTATTATAGCCTTGATATATAAATATGCCTTTCGCCATCGTTGTTGGGGAACCTTTTATATCCCGCCACATTAGCAGTAAACTTACCAGCAACTTCATTACACGTTGTCTTAAGTCCCTTCGAAGAACCATTATATCTGTTCATTAAAACCTTATCATATATTCGTCTGCATCTTGTAACGAGTATTGTCATACCAATTACCGGGAATCAGCAATCAGTATTTTGAATCCCGCAACAATTCTACAACAACAGTTATAGGTATACATATAACCTTTATCTCTTAGAATTATGACCTTCCATTCTGAAATTATGAAAAGCACTCAGTTACAAATCAATACTATGAATGTTGAAAAGGTTGAATGAAGCAGCAGAAATCATAGACAACCGTAAACGACCTTAATCATCAGAAGTTGGATGATAAAGAATAGTATGTTAGAAAAGCTCAGAAGAGTTGGAACTGGAAAATGGATTGAGCTAACCACGAAGGAGACCAAGGACAAATTCAAGGACCAAACCCTATATTCAAAGAATCCAGGTAATTCTGAATCCGATGAAATCTTTAGAGATTATCTTGCTCCGAAGTCATGTTAAAATCTTGCGGAAAATCTTTCTCCATCAACCATCGAACTTAGAAATTCCAAAATATCATCATCAATATCTTCGATATTTCTGAGGATATTTTCATAAATATTCTCGTCCGAAATTATATACCTCTTCGTGCTTCCTGTGTATCATTATATTGGAAACATTCAATAGAAAATTTAGTACCGAAAAACAGATTATGCGAAACTATGAAGAAAGCCATGGACAAATCACAAAGAATAAGTTTGACTTTAAAGAATCCAAATGATTCAATGTCTGCTAAAGTCTTTAGTGAATATCTTGCTCCTTACTCTAAACATTTGCAGACAATAGTTTCTATCATCCTCTGATCTTAGATATTCCAAAATATTATCGAATTTGTCATTATAAATATCCTCCATATTTCTGGAGATATTTTTATAACTATTCTTATCTGAAATTATTAATCTCTTCGTGCTATCTAAATTACATCATAAAGGAAACTGCATTAGTTTCTAAATTTCTTTAAAATTCGAGTTTGAATTATGAATGATTTTGAAGTAGTGTTGGGAACTGATGCATGAGTTAGTATAATATAATGACACTTGATCAACGTGATTATTTTACAGTAATTCATGCTGAGTTTCTAATGGGGCGCGATGATTCACAGATTATAACGTCATCATGTGCCATGTTACATAACTCTTTCATTGTGTTTAACTTCTGAATATATCAAGAAAATATATTCTTGATAGTTCTATTCTCAGTAATTTAGGTAATTTGACAAAACAAATCGTGCTACTACCTTTCCTTTCTACCTTGCATATTATGATAATTCGAAACTCCATACCTATGAATTCTGGAGCGCTACTTGCGAAAAGAAAACAAAAGCATGAAGCTCTGAAATAGAAAAGGGGTATAGATAGCAGCAAATAAGAGAAGGCATTAACTATGGATGACAATGATTATAGGAGACAGAAGCAGGGACATTGAAATAAAGGGAAGACATAAAACTTTACAACAACACGTAAATTACAAACCGTGCATATCAATACGTATTGCAACGTAAAGGCACGGGAGAATTAAAAATACTATAACCCCAAGGTAATAGTAAAAGTAAATAAAATTCTCCGGTGGTAGATGAAAAAGAAGAATAACAGATATGAAAGTTAAGAGTATATAAAGAATCAGAACCGGATGAAGCATATTGACGAATGTTTTAAAGTATGAATTGAGGGAGGAAGAACAGAAGTTGGGAGCTGTGGAAATAAGAAAACAAAGAGGGTGAATATATAGTAAAAATATCCAACAGGGCAATCGAAATAGATCATCGCATTTAATTAAAGAGATCCTAATTTCCTTAAACCTCGAAGAATCAGATCTTATAGATTTCTAAGATTTTCTTTTGAATCCCTTGAATTCTGAAATTCAACCATGACTAGTCAAAAGTTATGATGAAACTTGTCTTTCTCATTTTACTATTTTGTGATAGCTTCACTCATACACTTCACCTAAACGAATTGTTTTATCCATATTACTCAATGACGATAAAACTCTATTTATCAACTCATATTCGTCATGAAAATATTTTTATTGTTAGCCATGACCACCTCACTCAAATTTCGGGACGAAATTTCTTTAACGGGTAGGTACTGTGACGACCCGGGAATTTCTGACTAAATTTAAACATAATCTTTATATGATTTCGACACGATAAGTAAAGTCTGTAATGTGAGTATTAGAATTTTTGAACTGTTTACATGGATAACATTTACCCTTCGACTATGTCCGATGATTCACGAACGATTGTGTGTAAATAAATATGTATATATATATATATATATATTAAATATTCAAATGTGTTATTATATAAAATAAGTATTACATAATTAATAATATGCAAGGTTAGTATATTAAATGTAATTACAAGTTAAGAATTAGTTGTATTAGTAATATTATTGTTATTTTCAATACTAATATTAATATTAGTATTATTAATATCATTAATGTTATTATTAATATTAATATTATTATTATAAACATTATGATTAATAAATATCATCATTCTTGTTATTTATAATACTATTATTATTTGTATTAATAATATTAAAAGAATTATTATTATTAATATATATTTATATTTATTAATTATTAATATTAATATTAATGATATATAAAAAAGGATAGTACACAGACAGTTTCCAAAATCAGTTGCAGATCACTCTCAACTTTTATCAATTTTTGTTCTTGTCTACAATTTGTTATCTGTCAATTTCAAGGTACATTACAGAATAAAATTTATTCCTTATATAGATATATGCATTTGAGAAAGATAGAAAACCAAAAATAAGCTCGACACTCTGTACATTCATCTTTTTCACCATATTTTGATTTCGAATGAATTTCTAAAATGTAATAATGCAGTCTTGTTAGGAATCGTCTATCTAAACTATCTGTAAGTTTTCAATCTTCAATTCTTTCTATCAATTTATAATTTGAGAGTCAAAGTTTTGGTTTTCAAAGTTAACTAAGTGTTCTTGAATCAAATTCGAGTTTGTTTTGATATCTTCAGTTAATTTGATGATCCATAAAGATTATAGGAATGATTTACAACACAATTCATGTTGTAATCATAACCTATAACACTCTTAATCTAAAAATCAATTTTTGAGTTCTTGAGTTCTTCACAGTAATATACACTAACGTAAATTCGAAACAAATTTCAAAAACTAAAAATGCAGAGTTGTTAGGAATCATTTACTTAAACTTCCTGCAAAATCTCAAGTTCCAATTCTTAATAACGAATTCGAATTTGCGAGTCAAAGTTAAATTGTCAAAAGTCAACTGTTTTGTTCTTGGAGAAATTAGAGCTTGTTTTGATGTTTTAAGTTAAATTGATGATTTTGATAGATTTTAGGAATGATTTGAAACATGTTTCATGTTGTAAAGATTGTCCAAAACGAACTCAAAATTGAAAACAAAATTTTTTTTTCCTAGCTACAAGCAAGCAGTAGGATTTTTTGTGTTTTTTTTCCTCATTTTTTTTATATCATGAACACATTTTTTTTTTGTTTCATGTTGTTTACAAGTCATAAATGAAAACCCGTTCGATTGTTGTTGAGTTTTTGCCCCCGTTTGATTTTAAACTTGGTGAAGAAGATGATGAACTAAGATGAAAGAAATACTAGATATATATGTTTGGGTTGCCTTATAAGTCAGAAAAACATGGATGGCAGAATGGTTAAGGGTGTTTGCGGGTGGGCGAGAGGTCTCGAGTTCGAGCCCTGTTTGGGCCAGTTTTTTTTAGAAAAGCTCTTTGAAGGTTCGTGAATCCGAGGCCAACCCTGCATTGTTCAATGTCGTCATATGTATTTTTACTACAAAATACATTATAGTGAGTTTCATCACTCCCTTTTTAAATGCTTTTGCAATATATATTTTTGGGACTGAGAATGCATGCGCTTTTATAAATGTTTTAGGAAATAGACACAAGTAATCGAAACTACATTATATGGTTAAATGATCAAAATCGAATATGCCCCTTTTTATTAAGTCTGGTAATCTAAGAATTAGGGAACAGACACCCTAATTGACGCGAACTCTAAAGATAGATCTATCGGGCCCAACAAGCCCCATCCAAAGTACCGGATGCTTTAGTACTTTGAAATTTATATCATGTCCGAAGGAGGATCCCGGAATGATGGGGATATTCTTATATACATATTGTGAATGTCGGTTACCAGGTGTTCAATCCATATGAATGATATTATTGTCTCTATGCATGGGACGTATGATTATGAGAAATGGAAGTATGAAATCTTGTGGTCTATTAAAATTATAAAAGGATTATTTATGTTAAACTAATGAACTCACCAACCTTTTGGTTGACACTTTAAAGCATGTTTATTCTCAGGTATGAAAGAAATCTTCCGCTGTGCACTTGCTCATTTTAGAGACATTACTTGGAGTCATTCAGGACATATTTCAAAAGATGTTGCATTCGAGTCGTTGAGTTCATCAAGATTATTATTAAGTCAATTATAGTTAGATATATTATAAAGTGGTATGCATGCCGTCAACTTTCGATGTAATGAAAGATTGTCTTTTCAAAAACGAATGCAATGTTTGTAAAATGTATCATATAGAGGTCTAGTACCTCGCAATGTAACCAAATGTAATGTATTCGTCCTTGTGGATTAGGACGGGTCGTTAGAATTACTAAAATTGGGTAATTGGGCTTTGTACCATAATTGAGGTTTGGACAAAAGAACGACACTTGTGGAAATTAGACTATGAGCTATTAATGGGCTTTATATTTGTTTAACTAAATGATAGTTTGTTAATTTTAATATAAAGATTTATAATTGGACGTCCCTATAAATAACCATATACACTCGATCGGACACGATGGGCGGGGTATTTATATGTACGAATAATCGTTCATTTAACCGGACACGGGAATGGATTAATAGCCACTAGAATAATTAAAACAGGGGTGAAATTATGTACAAGGACACTTGGTATAATTGATAACAAAATATTAAAACCTTGGGTTACACTCAGTCGACATCCTGGTGTAATTATTAAACAAAGTATTAAAATCTTGTTACAGTTTAAGTCCCCAATTAGTTGGAATATTTAACTTCGGGTATAAGGATAATTTGACGAGGACACTCGCACTTTATATTTATGACTGATGGACTGTTATGGACAAAAACCAGACGGACATATTAAATAATCCAGGACAAAGGACAATTAACTCATGGGCATAAAACTAAAATCAACCCGTCAAACATCATGATTACGGAAGTTTAAATAAGCATAATTCTTTTATTTCATATTTAATTTCCTTTATTTTATAATTTCACTTCTAATTATCGCACTTTTATTTATTGTTATTGTATTTAATTGCACTTCTAATTATCGTACTTTTTATTTATCGCAATTTTATTTTATCGCACTTTTATTTATCGCAATTTCATTATCGTTATTTACTTTACGCTTTAAATTAAGTCTTGTATTTATTTTTAATATTTTACATTAGGTTTTAACTGCGACTAAGTTTTAAAATCGACAAACCGGTCATTAAACGGTAAAAACCCCCCCTTTATAATAATAATATTACTTATTTATATTTTTGTATTTTTATAAATTAAAACTAATATAGCGTTAAGCTTTGTTTAAAAGATTCCCTGTGGAACGAACCGGACTTACTAAAAACTACACTACTGTACGATTAGGTACACTGCCTATAAGTGTTGTAGCAAGGTTTAAGTATATCCATTCTATAAATAAATAAATATCTTGTGTAAAATTGTATCGTATTTAATAGTATTTAGTTGTAAAAATAAAGCTATTTCATATACACCTCTGCGCACATCAACAACTCGTTGATGTGTTTGCATCATTTTCACCAAGGTTTGACCATCATAACCCAAGTGTAAGTCTAAGACATGAATCACAACTCACTTAAGTGTTGCAAGCGTTTTGATGAACCAAAGTTACATCAAAGTCTTAGATCTAACACATACATGAACTTTAAAACTAATAATAAGTTACAAACTTGAAAGTAAACTTATGAAATCAAGATCTTAAGTTGTAGAACATAGTTCTTAGTTAGATCTTGAAGATCCTAGACCCAAAAGTCTAGATCTAACATAAGTGTACCAAGTTATAATTAAAGAAAGCTTACTTACATGTTCTTGAACTTTTAAAGTTTAGTTCAAGAAAGTATGAGATCAAGACTAACTTGTAATACTTGACCATTTAAACTAACAAACATGAAATTAAAGTGCATAATACAAAGAAATAAACTAAATAAGCAAGTACTAAGTTCATGGGTTTCATACTTTAAAGATTCAAACCAAAGTTTGATCTTTAAGAATGTAAACTTTAAGTTTACAAACATGAATTACAAGTATGCTTTCAACACATGAACTTTGATGTTTAAACAAGTATTAAGTGTAGATCATAAACTAGAAAGTTTATGTCTTGTATGTTCTTGTTATGAACAAGATAATATGAAGAATCAAACTAAAGAGTTTGATTCTTACAACACAACAACAAACTAACAAAGTAAGTGATTAAACAACAACAAGTAATCAAACACAAACAAAGAATGATGATGATTATGTGATTGTGCTACGGTTTAGAGCAAAAGAAGAAGAAGAGAAAAAGTTCAAGTTGCTTACAAGATTAGAGAGAAAAAGAGAGAAAAAAAAGAAAGCAAGTCTTGTGTGTGTTTTAGAATGAGAAAAAGTAAGTAAAATGTAATACCAAAAAAAATGAAACCAAACCTCCCTTGTATACCTCAAAACCTACGGCCAAGATGAGGGGAGGGAGGAGAGAAATATCCACAAGTCTCATGCATGTATGTGTCATAAAAGATGGATAATAAGGGTGCATGCATGGGGATTATGTGCAAGTATTATGTAACACGGAATATAATCAATCTAGTTAAGATCAAATGTAATACTTACATGTTAAATGGGCTAATAAGTCCACTAAAGAAGTAGGGTGGGCTCTTTAAGTCCATGATAATGCTAAAAACGAACATATATTTCATAGCATTATTCCTCAAGAAAGACAAGCTTTTAGTTGCAATTGTTCTATTTACAAGTGATATTCGTTTAAATAATAAAAGGTGAAGACAAAAGACAGATTCGACGAATTGAAGACGCAAACGACCAAAAAGCTCAAAAGTACAAAATACAATCAAAGAGGTTCCAATTATTGATAAGAAACGTCTCGAAATTACAAGAGTACAAGATTCAAAACGCAAAGTACAAGATATTAAATTGTACGCAAGGACGTTCGAAAATCCGGAACCGGGACCAGAGTCAACTCTCAACGCTCGACGCAACGGACTAAAAATTACAAGTCAACTATGCACATAAATATAATATAATATTTAAATAATTCTTATAATTATTTAATATATTATATTATTTATAAAACCGTCGGCAGAAGAAAACAACCAAAAATGAGCCTCCCCAGCTGGCCATGCGATCGCATGGCCTGGAAGGCATAAATCCATGCGATCGCATGAGCCCCAGTTCCAGCCCACATGCCTATAAAAATCGAGCTTTGGTGCACCAAAAATCATAATCTATCTTTCTCTTCTCTCATTTCATACGTAAAATATATATATATATTTATAATTTATATTTTAATTTTAATTATAATTCTAATAATAAGGGTATGTTAGCGAATGTTGTAAGGGTGTAAGTCGAAATTCTGTCCGTGTAACGCTACGCTATTTTTAATCATTGTAAGTTATGTTCAACCTTTTTACATTAATGTCTCGTAGCTAAGTTATTATTATGCTTATTTAAAACGAAGTAATCATGATGTTGGGCTAATTACTAAAATTGGGTAATTGGGCTTTGTACCATAATTGGGGTTTGAACAAAAGAACGACACTTGTGGAAATTAGACTATGGGCTATTAATGGGCTTTATATTTGTTTAACTAAATGATAGTTTGTTAATGTTAATATAAAGATTTACAATTGAGCGTCCCTATAAATTACCATATACACTCAATCGGACACGATGGGCGGGGTATTTATATGTACGAATAATCGTTCATTTAACCGGACACGGGAATGGATTAATAGCCACTAGAATAATTAAAACAGGGGTGAAATTATGTACAAGGACACTTGGTATAATTGATAACAAAATATTAAAACCTTGGGTTACACTCAGTCGACATCCTGGTGTAATTATTAAACAAAGTATTAAAATCTTGTTACAGTTTAAGTCCCCAATTAGTTGGAATATTTAACTTCGGGTATAAGGATAATTTGACGAGGACACTCGCACTTTATATTTATGACTGATGGACTGTTATGGACAAAAACCAGACGGACATATTAAATAATCCAGGACAAAGGACAATTAACTCATGGGCATAAAACTAAAATCAACACGTCAAACATCATGATTACGGAAGTTTAAATAAGCATAATTCTTTTATTTCATATTTAATTTCCTTTATTATTATTGTATTTAATTGCACTTCTAATTATCGTACTTTTTAATTATCGCAAGTTTATTTTATCGTACTTTTATTATTCGCAATTTCATTATCGTTATTTACTTTATGCTTTAATTTAAGTCTTGTATTTATTTTTAATATTTTACATTTGGTTTTAACTGCGACTAAAGTTTTAAAATCGACAAACCGGTCATTAAACGGTAAAACCCCCCCTTTATAATAATAATATTACTTATATATATATATATTTGTATTTTTATAAAAGTAAACTAATATAGCGTTAAGCTTTGTTTAAAAAGATTCCCCGTGGAACGAACCGGACTTACTAAAAACTACACTACTGTATGATTAGGTACACTGCCTATAAGTGTTGTAGCAAGGTTTAAGTATATCCATTCTATAAATAAATAAATATCTTGTGTAAAATTGTATCGTATTTAATAGTATTTTCTGTAAAAATATAAGCTATTTTCGTATACCACGCTGCAAACATCAAGTATTTTTGGCGCCGCTGCCGGGGAGACTCTTAAACGCCGGAAGCGCAACGCTAATATAAAAAAAAAAAAATTTTAGTTTACTTTTATTAAAATTCGTTTTTATAAAAATACGTTTTAAATATTCGAAAATATAAAAAGAAAAACAAAAATATAAATATTTTTAGGAGTTTGATAAATATTTAAGTTTTATAAAGTTTATTTATATATATATTTTTTTAGTTTGTAAAAATATAAGTTTTATTTAATTAATAAATATATTTTATATTTTACAGCAAAAACAGAAAAAAAAAAAAAAATTTCGGCCTGTACTGTAGCAGCCCACTCTGTGGCCCGAAACCCTAGCCCATGCGATCGCATGGCTGGGCAACTGAGGACTCATGCGATCGCATGAGCCCTGCTGACACGCCAACTGTAGCCCTGAATCAGCATTAATTACGGGTATTATTTATTATTATAATTATAAAACCCTATTTAGTATTATATTTAATATTAATTAAGTTTAGTTTTATTATTTAATTTATATATTTAGTTTATTTAGTTTAATTAAATTTTAAAATTAATATTTTTATAAAATAAATAATATAAAAATAATATTTTTATAAAAATTATACTTTTTATTATTTTTAGTATATTTTTATATTTTGTACTCTTTTAGCGTAATTTTTGTATTTTTCGCTCGTATTTAGTTTTAAGTCATAGTTTTTGCCATAATTATTTTTACTTCTAGATTTTTAGGCTTTGCCGTAGAATTCCTTAAGTGCTTTTTCTGTAGACTAAGATTTAGGTACTTTAGAATTTTGCGACGCCTTTTTAAGTTTTAGTTTCTTTTTAAGTTAATTCCATTTGGGATTTAGTTTTTCCTGTAAGCTTTAATATTTTTAGACACCTATTACTATGTATCAATTATCATTCCAATTAGTAATTTCAATTTGCGATTATAATTTTAAGTTAGTTGTAGTAATAAGGTTAGGTTAGTCAAGTATTTTTAAGTTTTATAAGTTTCTTTTATTTTTCCGTCACCTTTTATTTTTCAACCATTTTTCTTTTTCGTCTTTTTTCGACGAACTCTTTTTCTTTCTTATTTCTCGCTATTCTAGTTTTAGGACATAGATTTTTATTCTACTTCTTATCTAAATTTCTTAAAATTACGAAAATTTATTTTGAGTGGTTAAATTAATAGACATCAAAATTTTCTGGTTCGTAGTAATAGTTGGATTTGTACGTGGACCGGGTTATTGGAGCCAAACAGTCCTCAATTATATTGAGACCAAACGAATCCTGCCCCTCTACTGCATCTTTTGGCTATTCGAAACGTGGGCAAAATCAGAAAAGTCTATTGATTGGATAACTTATTATAATTTTTCTTTCTTTTTAAAAACTAATATGATATTCAGTGAATGCACCGAGCAAGACGTTCACCACCTTTTGTACGTTCACCACCTGTAACTAGATCAAGACATTTAGCAAATATTACTGCCGTTGATTTTTCTTTAGAATCGTCATCCAGTCGACCAAGTACTTCAGTTCAAATTTCCGATAATCCATTTTTTGAACCCGACCTCACAATTGAGAATCCGGAGAATATTCAGGAACGGTTCGTAGATCCTGAACCATTAAACATTCCTCCGGAACCACCAATCATTCAAACAGAGATTGTTGAGGAACGAACCATTAAATCAGAATCCTCTAGTGATTCTGATTCAACAAATTCAATTATGGAGAATCTGGAACCTTTAAGTATGGAAGACCGAATGAGAGCTAAACGCACTGGCCAAGGTCACGCAATTACTCATCCAGACATTAATGCGCCAGATTATGAAATCAAAGGACAAATTCTACACATGGTGACTAATCAATGCCAATTTAGTGGTGCGCCGAAGGAAGATCCAAATGAACATCTACGTACCTTTAATAGGATCTGCACACTATTTAAAATCCGAGAAGTGGAGGATGAACAGATATATCTCATGTTATTTCCCTGGACTTTAAAGGGAGAAGCCAAAGATTGGTTGGAATCGTTACCTGAAGGGGCGATTGATACATGGGATGTTTTAGTTGACAAATTTCTTAAACAATTCTTTCCTGCATCTAAAGCCGTAAGACTTCAAGCAGAAATTGTTACATTTACACAGAAACCGAATGAAACTCTATATGAGGCATGGACAAGATATGGAAAGTTGTTAAGAGGATGTCCGCAACATGGTTTAGACACCTGTCAAATAGTACAAATATTCTACCAAGGATGCGACATCACTACAAGGAAAGACATAGATATAGCAGCTGGTGGTTCTATTATGAAGAAAACCGAAACTGATGCTTACAAAATTATTGATAACACTGCTTCCCACTCACATGAGTGGCACCAAGAAAAAGATATCGTTAGATCATCTAAAGCAGCTAGAGCCGATTCTAGCCATGACTTAGATTCCATTTCCGTACAGATAGATGCTGTGGAGAGACGAATGGAAAAAATGACTAAAGATATTCACTCAATACGAATTAGTTGTGAGCAGTGTGGAGGACCACATTTGACAAAAGATTGTCTCAGTATTGAATTAACAATGGAACAAAGAGAGAATATTTCATACATAAACCAAAGGCCTGGAAATAATTATCAGAATAATTATCAACCGCCAAGACCAATTTACAATCAAAACCAGAATTATAACCGAAATATTCCATACAACAACCAACAAGGTCCTAGCAATCAACAAGTATCCAATAATAATTACAATCAGCAAAGACCTAATTTTCAAAACAAACCACCACAACAAACCGATGATAAAAAGCTGAATTTAGAAGATATGATGACGAAGCTAGTTGAAACTCAAACACAGTTTTTCACCTCTCAGAAACAAACTAATGAACAAAATGCTCAAGCATTTAGAAATCAACAAGCTTCTATTCAAAATCTGGAACAAGAAGTGAGTAACTTAGCAAGGTTAATAGGTGAAAGAAAACCGGGAAGTCTACCTAGTGATACAAATGCTAACCCCCAGAATGAAACAGCTAAAGCCATTACCACAAGAAGTGGTACAACACTTAAACCACCGGAAATACCTGTAACTTCTGATGAAACTATTCCTACTCCACAAGAACCACAACCTGATCAAGATAAGGAAAAAGAACCGGTAGTTGAAAAGGTTAATGAAGATAACACAGTTAAGGATAAACCTTATGTTAAACCATACCAACCACCACTTCCTTACCCGAGTAAAATGAAGAAAGAGAAACTTGAAGCCGAGCAATCCAAATTTTTGGATATGTTTAAACAGATAAATGTAAATCTTCCTTTCATTGATGTGATTTCAGGAATGCCTAGATATGCTAAATTCTTGAAAGATCTAATCTCAAATAGAAAGAAAATGGAAGAACTCTCGGCTGTTACTATGAATGCTAATTGTTCAGCAGTGCTGTTGAATAAGATACCAGAAAAACTATCTGATCCAGGAAGTTTCACAATTCCATGTTTTCTGGGTAGTCTTAGTTCAATAGAAGCATTGGCAGACTTAGGTGCTAGTATAAATTTAATGCCGTATTCACTATACACTAAACTAGACCTTGGAGAATTGAAACCAACAAGAATAAGCATACAACTAGCCGATAGATCAATAAAATATCCTAGAGGGATAATGGAGAACATGCTAGTTAAAGTTGGTACTTTAGTATTTCCAGTAGATTTTGTTGTTCTGGACATGGAAGAAGATTCTCAAGTTCCTCTCATATTAGGAAGACCATTCTTAAACACGACGTGTTCAGTAAGAAACTGACCCTAAGTATAGAGGATGAGAGTGTTACCTTTTCAGTTGATAGAGCAATGCAACAACCACAATCTGCAGATGATACATGTTATTATATTCAAACTATAGATGCACATGCAGAATTATTAGAAGAATTTCCAGAATTACAAGGAACAGGAGAATGTTCTTTAGGAGAAGGTAATGAACCAATTGATGAAGTTGAAATGTTAGCTACACTTATAGCTAATGGATATGAACCAACAACAGAAGAAATTCAAATGCTAAAAGAAGAAGACAGATATCGATATAAATCATCGATAGAAGAACCACCGAAATTAGAGTTAAAGCCACTTCCAAACCATTTGGAATACGCTTATTTACATGGTGAATCTGAATTACCTGTAATAATATCGTCTTCTCCTACTGAAAATGAGAAATCACAACTCATTTCTGTGTTGAAAGCTCATAAACCAGCCATTGCATGGAAGATTCATGATATTAAAGGAATAAGTCCTTCGTATTGCACACATAAAATCCTTATGGAAGAAGGTCATAAAACGTATGTGCAACGCCAACGAAGACTAAATCCTAATATGCAAGATGTAGTTAAGTAAGAGATTATTAAACTGCTAGATGCAGGTCTAATTTATCCAATTTCTGATAGTCCATGGGTAAGCCCAGTTCAATGCGTGCCTAAGAAGGGTGGCATGACTGTCATTACAAATGAGAAAAATGAGCTTATTCCTACTAGGACTGTAACAGGATGGCGCGTATGTATTGATTATAAAAAATTAAATGACGCCACCAGAAAAGATCACTTTCCCTTACCTTTCATTGATCAAATGTTGGAAAGATTAGCCGGAAATAGTTACTATTGTTTCCTAGATGGATTTTCCGGATATTTTCAAATTCCAATAGCACCCGAAGATCAAGAGAAAACCACATTCACATGCCCTTATGGTACTTTTGCTTACAAACGCATGCCATTTGGACTTTGCAACGCCCCAGCAACCTTCCAAAGGTGCATGATGGCGATTTTTCACGACATGATAGAAGAATGCATGGAAGTTTTCATGGATGACTTTTCAGTCTTCGGTGATACATTTGAATCATGTCTAGTTAATCTGGAACGAATGCTTCTTAGATGCGAACAATCAAATCTAGTATTTAATTGGGAGAAATGCCATTTCATGGTTAAAGAAGACATCGTTCTTGGACATAAAATTTCAAAAGAAGGAATTGAAGTGGATAGAGCTAAAGTAGATGTAATTGCTAAACTTCCACATCCCACCAATGTTAGAGGAATTAGGAGTTTTCTAGGGCATGCCGGTTTTTACCGACGTTTCATAAAAGATTTTTCTAAAATTGCCACTCCCATGAATAAACTCCTAGAAAAGGATGCTCCATTCATCTTTTCAGATGAGTGTATCAAATCTTTTAATATTCTTAAAGAGAAACTAACTAATGCGCCGATCATGATAACACCAAATTGGAATCTACCATTTGAACTAATGTGCGATGCAAGTGATTTTGCAATGGGAGCCGTTTTAGGACAAAGGATTGAAAAACGATTTCAACCTATATATTATGCTAGTAAGACGTTACAAGGAGCACAAACGAACTATACAACTACTGAAAAAGAACTCCTTGCTATTGTTTTTGCTTTTGACAAATTTCGATCATATCTCGTTCTAGCAAAAACGGTGGTCTATACCGACCATTCTGCTCTTAGATACCTATTTTCAAAACAAGATGCTAAACCAAGATTAATCCGTTGGATCTTACTCTTACAAGAGTTTGATATTGAAATCCGAGATAAAAGAGGAGCAGAAAATCTCGCTGCTGATCATCTTTCTCGTCTTGAAAATCCCGAATTAGAAGTTCTAAATGAATCGGCCATACAAGACAACTTTCCTGATGAATATCTATTGAAGATAGATTATAAAGAAATTCCATTGTTTGCAGACTATGCAAACTATTTAGTATGTGGATTCCTTGAAAAAGGATTATCGTACCAAAGACGAAAGAAATTCTTTAGTGATATAAAACACTATTTCTGGGAAGATCCACATCTGTTTAAAAGTTGTCCCGATGGAATAATACGCCGATGTGTATTTGGAGATGAAGCTAGTAAAATATTAAACCATTGTCACACAGGACCAACTGGAGGGCATTATGGGCCTCAACTAACAGCAAGAAAAGTTTATGATGCTGGATTCTATTGGCCTACAATTTACAAAGATGCACACCTTCTTTGCAAATCCTGTGATGCTTGTCAAAGGGCCGGAAAAATAAGTCAACGAGATGAAATGCCACAAAATGTCATCCAAGTATGTGAAGTATTTGACATTTGGGGTATTGACTTTATGGGTCCATTTCCAAAATCTCATAATAATCTATATATACTCGTAGCCATTGATTATGTATCTAAATGGGCGGAAGCACAAGCTCTCCCAACTAACGATGCACGAGTTGTAGTCAACTTTTTAAAACGTCTTTTTGCAAGGTTTGGAACACCGAAAGCTTTGATAAGTGATCGGGGTACTCATTTCTGTAATAATCAACTTGAGAAAGTTCTTAAAAGATATGGAGTAACTCATAAAATCTCCACCGCATATCATCCACAAACAAGTGGACAAGTTGAAAATACCAACCGAGCTTTAAAACGTATTCTAGAGAAAACCGTAGGATCAAATCCGAAGGAATGGTCCATTAAATTGGAGGATGCACTCTGGGCTTTTAGAACAGCCTACAAAACTCCAATTGGAACCACACCTTTTAGACTTGTTTATGGAAAAGCATGTCATCTTCCAGTAGAAATTGAACACAAAGCATTTTGGGCTTTGAAGACATGTAATCTTGATATACATGAAGCTGGACGTCTACGATTAAGTCAACTAAACGAATTAGAAGAATTAAGACATGAAGCATACGAAAATTCGTTAATCTATAAGGAAAGAACGAAGAAATGGCATGATAAAAGAATCAAAAGTTCAAAAGAATTTAAAGAAGGAGATAGAGTTCTTCTTTTCAATTCACGATTCAAGCTATTTCCTGGAAAATTGAAATCAAGATGGTCTGGACCATTCATAGTCAAAAGAGTTTTCCCATACGGAATGATAGAATTAATAAATTCAAATGAGATTGAATTTAAAGTTAATGGTCACAGAGTTAAACATTACATACATGGTCCGATGGAAGTCGACAACGAAGTTAATCACAATTTCGACACCACAGCTAACTAAGTGTGGGGAGAATCAAGTCTTTAAAGGATAATATGTATTTCTGTTAGAGTTAGATTGTCTGTTTTCGTGTAGTTCTCGAAAATGGAACCCGAATGGTCTTTCCCTAGCAGACCCTAAAGAACTAGTCTTCTTCCCCCATTCTGAATTTTTATTTTTTTTAGGTTTTTACGAAATGAAGACTGCCTGTGAACTAAACCATGGTCTAATGCTACACGCTTTGATCACTAAACGTAATAATGACATACTACCGAGTGAATTAGTATCAGTAATCAGAGAAAGAATGGACGGAGTTAGAAAAGAATCCAGATGCGAAGATAATAAGTTACAATTTGGTAAAGGAAAATCAAAATCCGCAGCGAAAAGAAGAGCACGACACCTAGAAAGATGTCACAAATGCGGAAAATGGTCACATGGAGGTAAATGTTCAAATAATCAAACCTATTCAAATACCGAATTTGTTACTTTATGCAGAGACGGACCGTTCATATGTTTAGAAGAAAAGACACTGAATGCTCGAGGTTACGCCTATGTAGCCATGGAAAACCAATTAAACCGACTATCTTATGAATGGGATAGATCATATAACTAAGAAATCTATTTCACAGGTATGTCTGTACAGTTTTTATTTTTATTTTTATTTTTAACCTTTTGATAATAAACGCTAATTTGTTCGCTAAAAAGTATTAAATTGGTATTGAATAAAATTAGGTTTGGCGACCGAAATTATTGATATCATTCAAAAATTTATTACATCACTGCGAAATTTAACGTTTATTCTTAAGGTATAAATATCTTTAATCAATCAACCCAAAATATTTCAAAAATTCGTCATGAGTTAAATTAGGTCTTGGAACCGAAATTACTTTACCGAAAAGAGGGGCGCATATTTTTGATAATATTTGATTGATTAAAGTGGGATAAAAAGCCAAAAAGATTTTTAATTTTATTTTTACCATTTTTTTAAAATTAATATTTAAATCTTAAATTAATATTGTAAACTTTGTAAAAACAATATTTTTAAAAATGTAAATATTTGAAAAATTAATATAAGTTTGGTGTGAATTTATAATGTGAATTTTTAAAATTAAGTTTGGTGTGAATTTTTAATTTTTAAAATATGAATTTTTAATTTTATGCATTTCAAATTTTAAGTTTGGTGTGAATTTTTAATATTAATTTTGAATTTTATATTTAAGTTGTGTGAATTTAAAAACAAAAATTTACTTTATCTCATTAAGTTAAAAATATGATTTTTAAAATTCTTCGTAAGTTGAAGACTAGGTCATTGAACCGAAATTGCTTTACCCGAGGAAGGGACGAGAACTTTTATTATCATTATTTTTAATCTTATTGAATTAAAGTATGCCAAAAACATTAAAAAACCCAAAAATCTTTACTTTTAAAAACCGCGCTTTGATTTGACAAATTTTAAAATTTTGTCGAGGGACAGACTAAGACAACGATCCGAAACGCCCTCGCTCCTAAAGGAAAACAAAATTTTTAAAATTTAATTAATTATAAGTTTTATAAAGCATAAGGTTTTATATAAAAAAAAAAAAAAAAAAAAGCAGAAAACACTGTAGCCGGCACCCCATGCGATCGCATGGGGTTTGCACTTGGAACCCATGCGATCACATGGGGACCAAATGCAGGTCAGAAACAAATAACAGCAGCGGGTCTGTCTTCCTCACCACAACACACACACATTCACGAAACTCACCCAAAAATTCACCAATTTTCGCCATTTTTCCACCGTAATTCGTCATTTTTCTTGCTCTAATCATGCCTAGATTCTCATTCTTCAGCAAATTGGTAAAAATTACACCCCTAAACTCTATAAATTCCTAGTTTTTGTGATAATTACCAATTTTTTACCTAATGCAATTTTGTTAATTTCTAGTGTAATTAGTGATAAATTGTTAGTATTTTATGCATGTATAACCTAGATTGATGCTATTTAACATGATTTGAAGCCAAAAACTTCAAAAATTTTAGAAATCTAGGGTTTGTGTTCTTGAGCAATTTGGGGCTTTTTGATATAAACAGGTTATGGCCGATTTTTGTCATGAATTATTGCTAAATTGAGTAGTGTAACATGTTTAGATAGTTAAATGATCCAAACAATGGTCCTAAACATGATTTTTGGAGATTAAAGTGGACTTTTTAAGTCCAAAATTCATGAACTTGATTAATTTGATATATTTGCCATTTGAGACTTGTTTAATTATTAGTAATGAATATTTTGACATGTTATTTGAGTTAAATGCTTATGAATTTTGTATACATTTTCATATGTGCTTATTTGAAAAATGTAGAATTGTGAAAAATTGTGAAAATGTGTATAAGTTTAATTTTGATTTAACATGTTATAGTGATTGTTTTAAGTTGTTATTTTGCTAACACTAATGCATATTTGGATGCACAATTTTTGTGTTTAATGTGTTTTACAGAGAGCCGATACTGGAGGTTCAGGAGCATCATCATCTAGACGACCAGCACCAGCACCAGAACCAGAACCAGAAATGCAACACGAACAAGAACCACAACAGGAACAACAACAGCCTGATCAGCACATACCTTATTATGATCCAGTACAGTTTGTTGATGAGTTCATAGTATTCCCAATGAGGCCGCCAGTAGAATTTCCAACAATTCCTGAGCACACTCTACATCCTAATCTGAGATTTGATAGAAGATGGAGAGATTACGAGACATATCAAAGGAACAAATTCAAATTGGTAACAAAAAATGTAGAGGTGCCAAGGGTAATTGATTGGGCCCCTTTGGAAACGGTCCATCTAGCTGACCGTGTTAGACAGCTTTTAGTTCAAAGGTATGGCAGTTCTTCTTTTACAGATTGGGAACGTCTTTTCACCATTCGTAGACCTGTATATAAGGAATGGTGTGTTGAGTTGATGAGTACTGTATCACTTGATACAAATATAGTTAGGATAGATGATAAAAGATTTCTTAGGTTTATCCTTGGCAGTAGGATATACAGAATGTCCATGCTGGACATGGCCAGGGCCTTACAGATATATACTCCTGGTGAGTTGCTATTACCCGATTGTACAAACTTGATTCATTATGGTGAACGGGTAGATAGTAACTTTGACGCTGACGCCATTTGGAGGCGTATGTCACATTTTGATGTTTTTACACGAGCAGGAGGACACTCCTATACACATATTGACAGAGCTGAGCTTCGTATTATTCATAGATTTTTGGCTAACTCGATTACACAAAGAGGTCATAATAAAGAAAAAATTACCTTATATGATTTATTCTACCTAAAGTGTATTCGGGATCCTAGAAGCTTTGTCAATATCCCTTACTGTGTTGCTTTTTATTTATCTAAAATGGTAGAGGGAATGCAGGACGGGAGTATAATAGGAGGAGGTATTTTTGTTACTCTCATTGGAGAGTATTTAGGTGTTGATAGGAACCAAGGGGGTCCATTACAGATTTGTAGAGAACAGGTTGAGCCCTTAGGATTGAAAGTTTATGTGGGTGCTAAGGTATTGAAAAGTAGACGTAACCAGGCAGTACCCTATGAGGGATCTCATCCTCAGGTAGAGAGAGGCTCAGACGAGGAAATGGAGGAGGCGGAAGACATTAGGGATGTATTTTGAGATGCTATTCTTGACGTCCACGTTCGTATAGATGAGGAAGCAATGACGAACGCGGCAAGACATAGTATGTATGAGCAGTGGAACTCCGAGCGAGTATACGAGGATTATAGGCGACGCCAACATGATAGCTGGTTAGTTCATCAGCACCAAATCATGAGCCAGCTATCATATCAGGTACCAAATAACTATGTACCTACTCGACCTGCTCATTTTCCGCCACATAGCCCCGATATCCGACCACCCTTTAACCGGTATGACTATAACCAAGCCTATCAGAACACCTATAACCAACAATGGAACCCACCCGATGAGATGAACTGGAACCCCTATCCAGACTGATTTAGTTCCATTTGGTTATTTTTATGATTATTATGTTTTTATCTTTTGACTTTTTCATGTTTAAACTTATGTTATTGGATAAATTTGTGTAATTTTTATTATTTTATTATTATTGTGTACTAATATTTCATATTTAGAATTTGAAAGTGGGATATTAAGTCCCATTTCAAATTGCCATGCATGATTATACTTGTATTTATGTATATTGTCGATTGTTCAAAACAGGGTAAAACAGCGCATTTTCAAAGACTGGCATTAAGTTCAGCAAAAGCTAATAATTTTGACGACAAGATGACAAATAAATGTGATGTAACAACAGACGAAATGAACAAATGCTATGCACCATTTATCATTCAGCAAACAAACGCCAATATATTTGGAAACTTTGGTAAAATTTAATCATTTCTACGCTAATCACCCTCAATAATTTAAATTGTACTGATTTCTTGCAAATGAGGGCATTGCAAGATCTTAAGTGTGGGAAGGGGTTAAATTCTTTCGGATTTTTAAAATTTTTATCTTTATACACTTGGTTACCATTAAAAATACTAGTAACGTAGTAGTTGTATTAGAATCTAGTGCTCTCTGATAATAAAGAACAACCCTAGTCTTATATACTGACTACCCAATTCTAGTAAAATTTTTCAAAATTTTCAATTAAATGAACTCAAAATCATGTTTATACATATTTATGAACGATAAAACTAGGTTTTAACACCGAAATTATTGTAACCTCGGAAAGGACATAAATTGAGAAACAAACCAAAATGTTGAAATTCATTTAAAATGGAATAGAGGACGTTAAAAAGGAAAATAAAAGCCAAGTGTGGGAAAATTTACCAAGTTATCTTAAACATATGTCACATATATCTGTAACAAATAACTGAAAATACTTTTGCTTTGGACTGAACTAAACCATTTTACCCGATGAAAGAAAAGAAGAGATGGATCTACACGATGAATCAATTCCATCATTAAAAGGAAGTAAAGTCTTCCGAAAAAGACACGCGCTTCTTGATTTAGGTCAAGAAGTTGTCGTCTAGACCAGCTGTAGGTTGACGAAAAATCTAGAAAAGTCATCACTAAAATCAGCAGGAAATCCACGGACCTCAGCATTAAACAGGTTCGCCAAGTGGTCAGATTTATCCTAACAATGAGAAGGATTTATCTCGTACAATGGGGGGGCACCGTGCAAATTAGCTTGATAAGACTAATGAATCAGATCTCCAGAAAGGATAATCTCCTTAAAAGATCAAAAATCAGCTTTTAAGACTGATATTACTCAATCCTTGAGATTGACTTTAAAGATTGAAAATTACAAACTCATGGAATTCGATGATATCTAAACTCGAGCTTGAACGAGAAAATATTTTGATCAAATTAAAACCGATTTGATTTCTGAAAACCCATTTTCAATGCGTTCATTACCATTGAACGTAAAATCCTAGGAATTCACCTGGAATTCATTAGGTCACCTGAACCAAATCGGGTGTCAACCGTAAGAACGGTGGTTGCATAGTGGTCAAAGACAGGACCTTGTGCCAGACCGAAAAATCATAAGGGTGAGCTTTACTATTGCTCCTACCAAGGATAGTAATTGCATCCGACACGTTATAGACCATAATTAAAAGCATGTCAGGGGACATTGCCTTAACAGTTGCTTGTTCAACGCTTTCCTTTACAACCGGACGGTAGTTTATCGAAAGGTAATATACGGGACAAGTAAACTGGACGTGTTGCTTTCCAAATACAAGGTTAGCAAGTGGGTGACACAAAACCGCAAGTTTTGAGCTAAAATTTTCAAATCTGAAACCCACCAAACCCACAAAAATATTTTGCAAACACCGGTGAAGGGTTATTCCGGAAAACTTATCTAGGGTAAAAGCTAGATTGAATTTTCAAAAGATCAAATATTTTCATAAAGATCCAATTTCCTTAAGGATCTACATTTTCATAGTCATGTGGGACTGTAAACCGCCTTTCAAATGTGCACTTTGCTTAGGAAACCGAAAGTAAATCGGCTATTTGATTGCAAGTGTCGTTGACCTAAACCCGAGGCAACTGTGGATGACACACCCACCTTTAACCATGGTTCTATCGTTACTATCATTGTTTATACCGCCGTATAGAAATCACTGATGTACAAAGTGTGAAGAATAAAGAAGTGATTCTAGTATTTCAAGACGATATTGCTTGAGGACAAGCAACGCTCAAGTGTGGGAATATTTGATAATGCTAAAAACGAACATATATTTCATAGCATTATTCCTCAAGAAAGACAAGCTTTTATTTGCAATTGTTCTATTTACAAGTGATATTCGTTTAAATAATAAAAGGTGAAGATAAAAGACAGATTCGACGAATTGAAGACGCAAACGACCAAAAAGCTCAAAAGTACAAAATACAATCAAAGAGGTTCCAATTATTGATAAGAAACGTCTCGAAATTACAAGAGTACAAGATTCAAAACGCAAAGTACAAGATATTAAATTGTACGCAAGGACGTTCGAAAATCCGGAACCGGGACCAGAGTCAACTCTCAACGCTCGACGCAACGGACTAAAAATTACAAGTCAACTATGCACATAAATATAATATAATATTTAAATAATTCTTATAATTATTTAATATATTATATTATTTATAAAACCGTCGGCAGAAGAAAACAACCAAAAATGAGCCTCCCCAGCTGGCCATGCGATCGCATGGCCTGGAAGGCATAAATCCATGCGATCGCATGAGCCCCAGTTCCAGCCCACATGCCTATAAAAATCGAGCTTTGGTGCACCAAAAATCATAATCTATCTTTCTCTTCTCTCATTTCATACGTAAAATATATATATATTTTTATAATTTATATTTTAATTTTAATTATAATTCTAATAATAAGGGTATGTTAGCGAATGTTGTAAGGGTGTAAGTCGAAATTCTGTCCGTGTAACGCTACGCTATTTTTAATCATTGTAAGTTATGTTCAACCTTTTTACATTAATGTCTCGTAGCTAAGTTATTATTATGCTTATTTAAAACGAAGTAATCATGATGTTGGGCTAATTACTAAAATTGGGTAATTGGGCTTTGTACCATAATTGGGGTTTGAACAAAAGAACGACACTTGTGGAAATTAGACTATGGGCTATTAATGGGCTTTATATTTGTTTAACTAAATGATAGTTTGTTAATGTTAATATAAAGATTTACAATTGGGCGTCCCTATAAATTACCATATACACTCAATCGGACACGATGGGCGGGGTATTTATATGTACGAATAATCGTTCATTTAACCGGACACGGGAATGGATTAATAGCCACTAGAATAATTAAAACAGGGGTGAAATTATGTACAAGGACACTTGGTATAATTGATAACAAAATATTAAAACCTTGGGTTACACTCAGTCGACATCCTGGTGTAATTATTAAACAAAGTATTAAAATCTTGTTACAGTTTAAGTCCCCAATTAGTTGGAATATTTAACTTCGGGTATAAGGATAATTTGACGAGGACACTCGCACTTTATATTTATGACTGATGGACTGTTATGGACAAAAACCAGACGGACATATTAAATAATCCAGGACAAAGGACAATTAACCCATGGGCATAAAACTAAAATCAACACGTCAAACATCATGATTACGGAAGTTTAAATAAGCATAATTCTTTTATTTCATATTTAATTTCCTTTATTATTATTGTATTTAATTGCACTTCTAATTATCGTACTTTTTAATTATCGCAAGTTTATTTTATCGTACTTTTATTATTCGCAATTTCATTATCGTTATTTACTTTATGCTTTAATTTAAGTCTTGTATTTATTTTTAATATTTTACATTTGGTTTTAACTGCGACTAAAGTTTTAAAATCGACAAACCGGTCATTAAACGGTAAAAACCCCCCTTTATAATAATAATATTACTTATATATATATATTTGTATTTTTATAAAAGTAAACTAATATAGCGTTAAGCTTTGTTTAAAAAGATTCCCCGTGGAACGAACCGGACTTACTAAAAACTACACTACTGTACGATTAGGTACACTGCCTATAAGTGTTGTAGCAAGGTTTAAGTATATCCATTCTATAAATAAATAAATATCTTGTGTAAAATTGTATCGTATTTAATAGTATTTTCTGTAAAAATATAAGCTATTTTCGTATACCACGCTGCAAACATCAGTCCACTAACGTTAATTAAAGCCCAAGTCCAAGTATTTAACAACTAAAGTCCAACAAAGCCCAAGTAATTAACTAGAAACCATAGTTAATTAAAACGATTAATAAAACTTAATCATGAATGTAAATAATACTTGAAAATATTATTCGTGTAAGTTTCGTGTGTCGCAAAGACGTTTCAGGCATTTAAAGTCAAGTACGGGCATTCATGGCAACATGTAAATGTAATAACATACATTCGTTTAATCACAAGTATTAATAATATTAATTATTAATAAATAACGTTGGAAAATCCAGGGTCGTTACATTACCCACCTGTTAAAGAAAATTTCGTCCCGAAATTTTAAGAGTGACCAACAATGGTACCGCATTAAAATAAGAAGGAGCGTATCAAATTTCCGCGAGACTCGTGGTTCGGAAGTGAGTTATTTAGCTTGAAAGGTACTTCGGCGTACGAAAGTAAGAATAGGTACATGCCATTAATTAAGTCACTTGTCCTAAGAGGTCAACAAATTGCTTTCGTTTCTGATTAACAGGAGTATGTCATCTGAATGTATATCCACAAAAAGAAAGATGGTGTGTTTAGCCTTACAGGCATCTTCAGTAAGTTGGATGCGTGAAATGCATCACGAATGATTCTAAGCTCCTCTAAAACATTGAGCGTGTATATCGTAATATAAGCTGACAGGTAGAATGGAAAACATAGTGATTACAACCATGCGATTTGATGTCTGGATAGCGTTAGCCACGGGTTTTACCAACCCCTTGATTTCAGAAGGAGACCATAGGCATAGGGAATCCGATATTTAAGAACGTTTCATTCGAGTAAGTGAATCGAAGTTTTAGCTCAAAGTGACCAACCGGACTTGCAAGCCATAATTATTTGTAGTGTCTTCAGGATGGTCGGAACGGAAAATAAAGGGTATCACCCATTTTACCACTCTGTAGGTGAACTTATCCTTAGATGAAATGAAAGCACAGTTATGTAATGTAACCTCATCCTTTCAGTTACATGTTGAAGTTAGGGTTAACGTTAACTAGAGCAACATACAGTTGCAACCAATGAAGGAAGGAATGCGTAGAGTAACTACATCAGTGTCGTAGATGTTTTAAGTAGTCCCCTCCCAAGGGGTAACAAGATTCATAGGTTCTCAAAGTATCTTATATTACATTTCCGAAAGAAAGTCGCACGAAAGGCATGAGAGTGAACACTTTAAGTGGTTCGTTCTGAATTTATCCGCGTATTTAAGGGGATGTGCGGATGAGAGGATACGTGAACTCTTGGTCCTAACGAATGGTTTACTCCGAGTGAAAAGAATCTCCAAAAATGATTTTTTTTTTGTGTCTCAACATACTGATTCATAGAGATGAGGTTTACGAGGGTGTTGTGATTAGCCGTGGAATGTTGAGAGTAGAAACCCGTCTAGAGCCTTTCCTACGGTAGGGTGATCACTAGGTGTACCTCAGAAAGCTGATTTATCGGCCCGCATTTTTGTCATGTCTAGCTTTAAAAGAACATTTTATGGGTGCAAAGATTTTCTAACAAATTTTATAAGACTGCCATCCAAAGTGGCTCAAGAGTTTTTCACAAAAGATCTTAATAGTAAGTTTCATCTCTTAACAGAGGGCGAGAAAAAGTGTGGTCCACACATGGTGTAGTCTGATACGAAAACCTTTAATAAAATCAACTAAGGGAGTTTTGAAAAACAAAACCTTTAAATGTTTGTTGTGACAACATAAATGGAATGAAGTTCCTAGTAAATTTAGAAGTAGGTGCAACGTGTACCATTTTGTACAAAACTATTTGACTTAAGTTGAATAACTCGGTAAAGGAGCGGTTTTTAAATAATTTGAAGATATAACTTAGTATCAAAATAAGTAAGTATAATTTATACATATATGATTTTATAAATCGTATAAGGGACAAAAAAGTTTTTAGTATTTTCATTGTCTGTAAATCTTGTGAGGACCGCACAAATAAACAACGTGTAAAATTTTTGATAAACATAGTTTTTCGTATTTCAAAGGTTACGAGTTGGAAAATATTGAGTAGAAAAGCTTTGAATCATCGGGTGGCCAGTTACTAGGTAATGAAAACTAATGACATAAATGTAGTTTTGGTAATTATCAGGACACAAGTCTTTGGGCCAAAAATATTCACGTGCGAAGCCGTTGCTAACAAGTGAGGTACGAAGGATAGAGCACGGGGATGAGAAGTTAATCGCTTCTTGAATTTGCAAAGTGCCAAACAGGTTATGACTAGTATTAAAGCCTGAATAATGATGGTATTAATACCACTAAATGAGAATCCCTTGGAATGAGTCAGGACTTAGAGCAATGTAAGAAAGAGCATTGTTCCAACAGGTGTGGTGAAATAAATCCATGGGGTAACGCAATAGTTTTGAATGGTTTGAGTGTTAGCGGATGCCCGAAGGCCTTGCATGACGTGGTAGTCAGTGCCTTTATCACATACACACGAATCTCTCGATTTAGACGGTTATAAAGCCTTTATGATGACTTGGATACGAATAACACGAAAAGTTTTATATAATAAGCAACAAAAGTTTTATAGAAATTGTTTATGGTGACAATGTAAGAGAAGAAACGAAGTTCTTAGTAAATTACGGTTATGTACAACACGTACCGTTCAAAGTATAATATCTTTTAAATGAAAGATTTGATTTGTAAAAGTGAAAGTAAAGTTTCATATGTATTTGTCAAAAGTAATCATTTACTTTATTTTATATAACGGGTACGATTTCAAAAATTTGTATGAATGGCAAACAGAATAAATTTATTTTTATAAAGCCTTGAGAGGATAGCACAGTAAAATAAGGTGTGTAAAATTTTGGCAAACAAAATCTTCATATTTCGGAGGTTACAAGTTGGAAAAGGTTGATGAGAATCGAGTAAAAGACTTTTGAAAATTTCGAGTGATATTTGAGGTAATAAAAACCATTGAATTTATATGTGTTTGACGACTATTAGTAGGGTATAAGTCCTTGACCAAAAATGTTTAAGTGTGAAGTTGTTGCTTATAAGTGAGATACGAATGAGAGAGTATGAGGATGAGAGTTAACCACTCATTGATTTTAGGAAAATTTCGAACTGGTATGACTAATATCGAAGTAAGAAGGATGATGTTGTGGTTATCATCGAATAAGGAATCTCTAGAAATAGGTGAGGGTATAGAGTCGTGTAAGAATAAGTATCAAATGAGATTCTTGGGTAATATTTAATATAGAATTTGAACTGCTGAAGTAACGGAATAGGATTTCCTTTAAGTATCGTTGTGCAAGTTTGTTCATTGTATTGGTTTCTTTCATGGCTAGAAAATAAGCAGTTTGACGAGACGGTCAATAATAACCCAGATGATGTCCTAACCGCCTTACCGTCTTTGGTAGTTTAGTGATGAATTTCTTCCCATTTCCATTGTGGTAGTTTGGGTCATGTAACTAATAAGGTTAAATTTTCGGGCTACATCTCTTCCCATAATAGTTTCACCATTCTTGCGAGGTATACGAATATATTTTCCTTATTATAAATAAATACAAAATAAATACCGCTTTCATCCTTGAAAGTCAGTTCGTTCCAACTATTTCATCAAGCTTCCTAACTTGATGAGTATTAAGTTAATCTTAAAGTTCATTCCAACTAAGTCTTATTATACTATCGCAAAAAAATTCTATCAACCTTCTCAAATAACATCTGCTTATGCGTAGATAACTAGTCCTTTCCAACTACTACTTTAAAACTCCCAAGTTTGGTTAATATAAGGTCATTTCCAAATGACCCACCTGTTAATCTTAAAGTATTACCTTAAATTATTCCTCTATCTTCCTCAGCTTACCATGTGCTTGCCCTATAGAATACTTAACCCTCATGGTTGTTAATGGCTTATTAGTCGTAACATTATGGTTCTTAGATATAAGGTTTCTATCGCTCCAATATTAAACAGCCTTGAGACAATAAAACGTTGTGATGAAACGTACCCTAACTAAAATCAGGATCCATGCAAGTCTCCATAACGATTGCTTTACCGCAGGAAATTTTAAAGTTTTTCCTATGTGAGAACTTTTTCCTTAAATGTCCAGGGTGTCGATATCTACAGCAAATTTTCGGGTTATCAATTCTGCAATCAAGGCCCCTCTTATACAGTATCTTGGCTACGTGGTTATTCTTTCCCTACCTTTAACAGGCTACAATGTGTATGCTAAAGTGATTCCTAACAAAATTTTCCCTGGATCACCCCATATTCCTCATGTAGTAACATTGGAACTTCTGCATGATTTACTTCAATATAATCATGCTGGCCTGGCGTCATTATATTGTACTAAATCGTACGTTCATTCCAATACCATTCCATATGGTCAATGTAACGTGGTCACTTCCAATTACACACAATTTCATCTAACGGTGTTTTATCTAAGCCATCTCAAAACAGAATCGACATAACTAATCTCACAGTTTCTCGATGTGGGTGCGTAGGTTCCGTAGATCATGTATTAATGCCTAAGTGTCCCGAAGTTTCTTCAAAGGTTCGGATTCAGGTAACGTTGTTAGGTTCCTTCTAAATATTCAATCCGGGTCTCGCGTCGGGTTGTACGTGTAGCAAGTAGTAATATGATATGTCTTGAGGCTACTCCCAAGTCCTTGGGTATGGCTGAGCATCAGTAGAAGACACTATGACCTCGTTAAAGGGAATGCCTTCCCGACTTCTTCAATGTCTAGGAGTGTTAGGGACCTAAGTCCAGAAGTGTTGTGAGATCGTCGAGCAGTGGTAAAGAATGAAAGAGTTAAGTGACGGTCATGAAAGCGTACAGGTTAGGTGTCAACCGAACAATCTTCCAGATCGCGTGAAGAAATGTTTCGATCTCCGGAACGGTGGAGCAGTAGTAACAGGTGGATGACACTACTAGTTCTTAGGGTTAGACGAGTGGGAAAGTAGTTCAGGAAAACATCTGAACTGGGTAGGATAAGTTCTCCAAGTCGGTATAGCGAATAGTAGGCATGTAGCAAAAGTGTAATCAGGCATATCAACTACAGCAGCCTAGATCGTTTACAGCAGCACGTAGCATGGCAGTAGTAACAGTATCATGCCGAAGTAACATGCTAAAAGCAGATAGTAGCATGCAGTAGCGAGAGTAAGCAAAAGCATACAGCGAGTTTACATAGCAGTAGAAGGAAACGGTAGCATGCAGTAAGTTCAGCGGAAACAAGTAAACTAGCAAGTTGTAGATTAGTCCTATTAGTGAATCCTACTCGGGTCGGTCTTAGACTCACTAATGTAACCTAATTCCCTAAAACCAATGCTCTGATACCAAATGTGATGCCCCGTACTAAATCAACATGTACGGACCATCAACAACAGGATCATTACAAGGTTAAGTACTATATGCGATTTCGAAAAGAGTTTGCATTCTTAAATAAAAGGTGACGTCATAACTAACGTCAAATGTTTTACATCAAAAGTATGCTCCTATGAACCGAAGCATTTAATAAGTGTATGTGACCCCAAATGGTTGTTACAAATCATAGTTCAAAAGTACTAAAATTTGAATGCAAGATAAAGTAGTTCATGCAGTGACAACTCTAGAGCAGCGGGTGTCTACAGCAAGACTAGTACAACAGCGGAAGCAACCTTAAGCACCTGAGAAAAACATGCTTAAAAACGTCAACACAAAGGTTGGTGAGCTATAGTTTAAGTATAATAGTAATGTAAGGTAGGCTACGAGATTTCAGTGCTACAAAGAGCGTTTCAAAACAGTAATCCAAATCCGTATGTTTAAGTATATGTTTAACCGTGGGCACTCGGTAACTAACTTAACGTTTATACCCCCTGAAAGTACACTTGGAAAGTGCGTATGTTTACAAAGTATTAAACACTCGTTAAATACTAGCGCGACTAGCCCGAGTGGGGATGTCAAACCCTATGGATCCATATCTAAGAATCGCGTTCACGGTTCAAAAACCAATGATTAAACGTTACTGAGCTAAAGGGAATGTTTATGCCGTTGTATAACACACACATATATAAGTTTAAGTACTCGTACCTAGTATGTAAAACATAAAATCCTCATGTATTCTCAGTTCCCAAAATAAGTTAAAGTAAAAAGGGAATGCTATAACTCACAATGATAAAGTAGCGGTAAAGTATGACTCAGAAAGTAAGCAAGTAATGAAGGTTGTCCAAACGGGTCCTCAACCTAAGTCAAATAGTACTAAGTCAGTAAATCATCCGAATAGTTTTAAAAGTATCTAAAGAAGGTCTTAAGGGTCATCATCATTCATCATCAAACAAAAGTTGTAAAGTAAGTTTCGTTCATGAAAGTAGTTTAAAACAAAGGCTGAGTTCGGTCAGTCACCGTGGCCTCTATACCTACTGAAATAGGGTGAGACCAGTGGCCATGGCTCCGTATATGAGTCCTTTAGTTGTGGTAAAAATTACAGAAGCAAACTCGTCTTCGTTTGACTGTGGTGACGGTCTAAGTGCGAGTAGGTCAGAATTTTCAGTACAACGTTAAATGGACATAGTGACGATCGGAGGGCCATAAATCCTAAACTGTAACTTGGATTAAGACGAGTCCTGTATGAAAAGTTATCTACTCAAACAGAGCTATCTGAAAATCATAATTACAGTAGCCCAGGTCGTACGTGTCAGACACATAAACAGTAAAACAGTAGGGTCAGTAGGTTCCGGTGGTTCTTGGTGCTCGATGCTTATCATGGTTCTCATCCTTGATGCACATAGCTTTAAGTGTACAACTCGTTGATGTGTTTGCATCATTTTCACCAAGGTTTGACCATCATAACCCAAGTGTAAGTCTAAGACATGAATCACAACTCACTTAAGTGTTGCAAGCGTTTTGATGAACCAAAGTTACATCAAACTCTTAGATCTAACACATACATGAACTTTAAAACTAATAATAAGTTACAAACTTGAAAGTAAACTTATGAAATCGAGATCTTAAGTTGTAGAACATAGTTCTTAGTTAGATCTTGAAGATCCTAGACCCAAAAGTCTAGATCTAACATAAGTGTACCAAGTTATAATTAAAGAAAGCTTACTTACATGTTCTTGAACTTTTAAAGTTTAGTTCAAGAAAGTATGAGATCAAGACTAACTTGTAATACTTGACCATTTAAACTAACAAACATGAAATTAAAGTGCATAATACAAAGAAATAAACTAAATAAGCAAGTACTAAGTTCATGGGTTTCATACTTTAAAGATTCAAACCAAAGTTTGATCTTTAAGAATGTAAACTTTAAGTTTACAAACATGAATTACAAGTATGCTTTCAACACATGAACTTTGATCTTTAAACAAGTATTAAGTGTAGATCATAAACTAGAAAGTTTATGTCTTGTATGTTCTTGTTATGAACAAGATAATATGAAGAATCAAACTAAAGAGTTTGATTCTTACAACACAACAACAAACTAACAAAGTAAGTGATTAAACAACAACAAGTAATCAAACACAAACAAAGAATGATGATGATTATGTGATTGTGCTACGGTTTAGAACAAAAGAAGAAGAAGAGAAAAAGTTCAAATGTGATGCCCCGTACTAAATCAACATGTACGGACCATCAACAACAGGATCATTACAAGGTTAAGTACTATATGCGATTTCGAAAAGAGTTTGCATTCTTAAATAAAAGGTGACGTCATAACTAACGTCAAATGTTTTACATCAAAAGTATGCTCCTATGAACCGAAGCATTTAATAAGTGTATGTGACCCCAAATGGTTGTTACAAATCATAGTTCAAAAGTACTAAAATTTGAATGCAAGATAAAGTAGTTCATGCAGTGACAACTCTAGAGCAGCGGGTGTCTACAGCAAGACTAGTACAACAGCGGAAGCAACCTTAAGCACCTGAGAAAAACATGCTTAAAAACGTCAACACAAAGGTTGGTGAGCTATAGTTTAAGTATAATAGTAATGTAAGGTAGGCTACGAGATTTCAGTGCTACAAAGAGCGTTTCAAAACAGTAATCCAAATCCGTATGTTTAAGTATATGTTTAACCGTGGGCACTCGGTAACTAACTTAACGTTTATACCCCCTGAAAGTACACTTGGAAAGTGCGTATATTTACAAAGTATTAAACACTCGTTAAATACTAGCGCGACTAGCCCAAGTGGGGATGTCAAACCCTATGGATCCATATCTAAGAATCGCGTTCACGGTTCAAAAACCAATGATTAAACGTTACTGAGCTAAAGGGAATGTTTATGCCGTTGTATAACACACACATATATAAGTTTAAGTACTCGTACCTAGTATGTAAAACATAAAATCCTCATGTATTCTCAGTTCCCAAAATAAGTTAAAGTAAAAAGGGAATGCTATAACTCACAATGATAAAGTAGCGGTAAAGTATGACTCAGAAAGTAAGCAAGTAATGAAGGTTGTCCAAACGGGTCCTCAACCTAAGTCAAATAGTACTAAGTCAGTAAATCATCCGAATAGTTTTAAAAGTATCTAAAGAAGGTCTTAAGGGTCATCATCATTCATCATCAAACAAAAGTTGTAAAGTAAGTTTCGTTCATGAAAGTAGTTTAAAACAAAGGCTGAGTTCGGTCAGTCACCGTGGCCTCTATACCTACTGAAATAGGGTGAGACCAGTGGCCATGGCTCCGTATATGAGTCCTTTAGTTGTGGTAAAAATTACAGAAGCAAACTCGTCTTCGTTTGACTGTGGTGACGGTCTAAGTGCGAGTAGGTCAGAATTTTCAGTACAACGTTAAATGGACATAGTGACGATCGGAGGGCCATAAATCCTAAACTGTAACTTGGATTAAGATGAGTCCTGTATGAAAAGTTATCTACTCAAACAGAGCTATCTGAAAATCATAATTACAGTAGCCCAGGTCGTACGTGTCAGACACATAAACAGTAAAACAGTAGGGTCAGTAGGTTCCGGTGGTTCTTGGTGCTCGATGCTTATCATGGTTCTCATCCTTGATGCACATAGCTTTAAGTGTACAACTCGTTGATGTGTTTGCATCATTTTCACCAAGGTTTGACCATCATAACCCAAGTGTAAGTCTAAGACATGAATCACAACTCACTTAAGTGTTGCAAGCGTTTTGATGAACCAAAGTTACATCAAACTCTTAGATCTAACACATACATGAACTTTAAAACTAATAATAAGTTACAAACTTGAAAGTAAACTTATGAAATCAAGATCTTAAGTTGTAGAACATAGTTCTTAGTTAGATCTTGAAGATCCTAGACCCAAAAGTCTAGATCTAACATAAGTGTACCAAGTTATAATTAAAGAAAGCTTACTTACATGTTCTTGAACTTTTAAAGTTTAGTTCAAGAAAGTATGAGATCAAGACTAACTTGTAATACTTGACCATTTAAACTAACAAACATGAAATTAAAGTGCATAATACAAAGAAATAAACTAAATAAGCAAGTACTAAGTTCATGGGTTTCATACTTTAAAGATTCAAACCAAAGTTTGATCTTTAAGAATGTAAACTTTAAGTTTACAAACATGAATTACAAGTATGCTTTCAACACATGAACTTTGATCTTTAAACAAGTATTAAGTGTAGATCATAAACTAGAAAGTTTATGTCTTGTATGTTCTTGTTATGAACAAGATAATATGAAGAATCAAACTAAAGAGTTTGATTCTTACAACACAACAACAAACTAACAAAGTAAGTGATTAAACAACAACAAGTAATCAAACACAAACAAAGAATGATGATGATTATGTGATTGTGCTACGGTTTAGAACAAAAGAAGAAGAAGAGAAAAAGTTCAAGTTGCTTACAAGATTAGAGAGAAAAAGAGAGAAAAAAAAGAAAGCAAGTCTTGTGTGTGTTTTAGAATGAGAAAAAGCAAGTAAAATGTAATACCAAAAAAAATGAAACCAAACCTCCCTTGTATACCTCAAAACCTACGGCCAAGATGAGGGGAGGGAGGAGAGAAATTTCCACAAGTCTCATGCATGTATGTGTCATAAAAGATGGATAATAAGGGTGCATGCATGGGGATTATGTGCAAGTATTATGTAACTATATTCCTTATGTACATAATCAATCTAGTTAAGATCAAATGTAATACTTACATGTTAAATGGGCTAATAAGTCCACTAAAGAAGTAGGGTGGGCTCTTTAAGTCCACTAACATTAATTAAAGCCCAAGTCCAAGTATTTAACAACTAAAGTCCAACAAAGCCCAAGTAATTAACTAGAAACCATAGTTAATTAAAATAATTAATAAAACTTAATCATGAATGTAAATAATACTTGAAAATATTATTCGTGTAAGTTTCGTGTGTCACAAAGATGTTTCAGGCATTTAAAGTCAAGTACGGGCATTCATGGCAACATGTAAATGTAATAACATACATTCGTTTAATCACAAGTATTAATAATATTAATTATTAATAAATAACGTTGGAAAATCCAGGGTCGTTACAGTCAGGGGATTATTCCACCTTTGAATTTATTGTGAATATATGGTACGAGTTAAATACTAGGTGTAGGAGCGAGCGGTTGCGGTTGTTTTGTCTCGAGGGATGATTACCCTTTCTCGTTGTAATAGGATGTGTTAGTGTACGAAGTAAGAACCTGGATGGGTGATTACTTCATGTGTAATTCCGCATTAGAGACGGAAATGTTCAAGGTAGAAGTGCTTAACTTCTAGTAATTGGTGCGGATCACGAGGATGTGATCCAATCTAAGTGGGGGAGAGTTGTAAGACCCGATTATTTATTGTACATAAGCGTATATAGAGTACATGAAGTGTGGGTGACCTTGCGTATTTAAACGGAGGTCAGAAGCTGAACTAGGCAAGGTGCACTCAGCGCACACCTAAGGGTGCGCGCAGCGCACTATTACTGTAGCCGGGTTCTGCTTATTTTAATCAGATATTTTGATGGGCTTTTTGGTAATTTCACTTGTGGACGAGTTTGAGGCCAGTAGGTCAGATCTTGGGGAGTCATTCACTCCATTTCCAACAACCTTATCCTTTTCCACTTCAATTTTAGAGAGAGAGTGTGATTCTTGTGTGAGAAAGCTCAAGCCAAGGAAGGAGGAGCTAGTTTTGGGTCTTAGCTCGAGTTCTAAAGTTGTCCATCTCCTCTCAAGCTACGTTTTGGTTGTAGTGGTACGTTCTAACTTGGATTTCCTTACTTTGATTTATGTATGGGTTAGGGTTTGGGTAAATGAAGAACATAAAACCCATATTTGGTGATTTTGGGTGTTCTTGGGTAAGATGGAGTCATGGAGACTCAATGGTAACTAATCTAGGGTTTCAAAGTGTTAATTGATGTTTATGAGTCCTAATTGGTTAGATAATCACTAGCACACCTAGTTAATTAGTAAATGGGTGTTAGTAGCACACCTATTTAATTAGTAAATGGGTGTTAGATGGGTTAGTGGATGACCCGAAATGGGTGTGTTGACTTTACATTAGTCTAAGGGCTAATGTGTGACGATCGCTCCAAATCCATATGGACGAACACGTCATTCATCGATTTCATTGCGAGGTATTTGACCTCTATATGATACGTTTTGTAAATATTGCATTCTTTTGAAAAGGCACACCATAAATGAATATTTAAATCAAAGGTTTTCGACATCTGATAATTTCTACATATAGACAATCACCGTAATATAATAGTTTACAATAGTACTTCCGTTGACAATGCAGTCAAAATAAGATACATGGTGATGATTTGGTGAATGCAACGTTTTCTTGAAAAATATGCCATATAAGACTCCATGCACATAGCTTATCTAACATATAAGCAAACAGCGGAAGACTTCTAGGGAACCTGAGAATAAACATGCTAACAAGTGTCAACACAATGATTGGTGAGTTCATAGTTTTAATGTTTTGCATAATCTGTACATAAAGGTGGATCACAAGATTTCAGTTGTTTCATCCAGAAACGTTTATCAAAATATTCTACAAAATTGAGCACCCCGGTAACTAAGCTTTAACGTTATAATAAGTACCCCTGTTTTAACATACATGCAACCAACATGTACAATACACGCAAACCAACGTGTACTAAACTCAAATAGCATACGTCTGTTTTATAGTTCAGGTTAGGGTTTCTATACCTGGAACAGACGGGGATGTCAAGCCCTATGGATCCATATACTACTACTCGCGTCCACCAGTTCTTATAACTGGCAGTTACTAGTTACCAAAGCAAAGGGATTTTCGGTTCAAACTCGGTGTAGAATTTAGTATGTACTTGTATCCATTGCGTTTAAAATAAAGTGCATGTATTCTCAGCCCAAAAATATAGATTGCAAAAGCAATTAAAAAGGGAGCAATGAAACTCACCTTAGCAGCACATAAAGTCGTTCACCGAAATGTGATCGAAACTTGGAATACTAAATAACCGTAGATCTCAACCTAGAGAACATATGTTGGTCAATAATTGTCTATCAAGCTAGGTCAGGTCATAGTGTATCACAATCCTAATGCTCGAGATCGACACACAAAAGTTATCAAAAGTCATTTCAAAAAGTCAATCTGACTCGATACAATAGTTGAATGATCATGGCAATCGAAACATTTTAACATTTCACATAGTTTCCTAATTTTTGTAAAATTAAACTATAGTTTTTATAAGGCTTTAAAATATCATAAAACAATCAATTTTGACAATTGTTCAACAAAACGAGACGTGCCTTATATAAGAATTCATTTACTCCGCTGGTAATATTTAAAAATTCAATTTATCAATCTTATAAACAAGTTATTTAAATATTAATTGCAGATTCAAAAGCAATTTCAATTAACGTTAATCATAATTCAGTTGATCATATCTTTTAATTCGTTCATCAAAATCATACGATATCTAAAAGAAAAATTATTGATTTTTCGCCAGGTTTCCAAAAAGATGCATATCATATACCTTTTATTAGTAATATATGTATTTAATTCGTGATTCATCATAAACTGTTTAACGACGAAATTTAGCATACTAGCATGCATAAACATATATACTAGAGCACTAGACATGTATACACTATTAATATATAAAAGATAAGATATGAATGCTCACGTATCAATATTGTGATTCAATATTGCAGGAAAGTACGTAGACGCAATAGAGATGATAAACACTAGGTTTGACTTGCGAAAAATACCTATGAACATTACCCATAACCTCCAAATCTATAACCCATAATTTTCCTTAGCTCTATCCCGCTCATAAAATCCGTTTTGAAAATCACCCGAGCATAACTCCGTCGTAGTATTTTATGTATACTACTAATACTAAATTTGAATATTGCACTAGAATTATTACGGAATAAAAATATATGAAATAAATATATATGTACATATATGTGTGTGTGTTTCTGCAATCGATCGATCGATCGATCGATATATATAGTTAGAAAATAATATTATAATAATAAAAGGAATCAAACGTGTTTAATTATAATAATATAATAATATAATAAAGTAATAAAATAATAATATAATAATAAAAGGAATCGTACGTTTATAATTATAATAATATAATAAAGTAATAATATAATAATATAATAATAATATAATAATATAATAATGTAGAATATAATAATATAATAATAAAATCGAATCAATTAAGATTTTAAAAGTCGTATTTTTAAAATACTTCAGGGGTATTTTATGTAACTTATAATTAATAATTTCAATCATGTCGCTTTCATGTGAATAGTAAATTAATTAATTTCGTTTCATTTACTATTCATATGAATAGTAAATGAATTAATTTCGATTCAACTATTTAAGCAACACGTTGTTGTACGTTGTGCTTTACAAATTGTACATTTTTAATTTAACTTCGTTTCTTAAAAAAAATTACAAAAATTATATCATAAAAATAAAACGACTTAATACGTAAAAATTTTAATTTGAAAAGCATCGTTTAATAGTAAATTTTTATCATTTCACATATAAATATTATTCGCATGATTCCGTATATATTGAAAACTCTTGTGTTTATACAATACATGTTATGACGTTCGTGAATCGTCGGACAAACAGGGTAATTGAATAGTTCAAGAATTTTGAGATTCAGTTTTATAGACTTTGCTTATCGTGTTGGAAACGTTAAAGATTAAGTTTAAATTTGGTCAGAAATTTTCGGGTCATCACAGTACCTACCCGTTAAAGAAATTTCGTCTCGAAATTTGAGTGAGGTCGTCATGGCTAACAATAAAAATGTTTTCATGACGAATATGAGTTGATAAATAGAGTTTTATCACCGTTGAATAATATGAATAAAACAATCCAATTACTCGAAGCGTATGAGAGAAGTTATCGTAATAGAGTGTGATATTGCTCTAAACATACATATTATTCGACGCAATATCACTTATATTTCATAGGTTTTTACCATCTACAAAGACATTCAATGAGCATTTCACGAGAAAAATGATAAAAGTAGACAAGAGCTTGCTATTCAAAGAAACGACGATAAAACGATAGTTTTAACCAAATTTATATCAAGAAACGTTTATCCGAATGAAAGTACAAGATAATTGAAGAAAAGAGTTCAAATGGAAACTGCCAAGTCAATTTAACGTCAACACGGGATCAACATAGAACAAACGAAAAAGAAAAATAAAGAAAACTGCCATTATCTCTTACGCGAATCGTGTAGAGTCACACGAAACGCGTAGTAATTTAGCCTTACGCGAATCGTGTGACCTCTACACGAAACGCGTAATGTTAGGCCGAATTTAATCATTCATCAGATAAGGGCGGCTGCTTTTTGGAGATAAAAACTAATTCTTTTAGAATTGAGATACAGCAATGAAGTCCATCAACTATCACCTACTACATCTTGTAGGCTTTAAATACGGAGTACTAGTTGAACATCAAAGTGTACAGAAAATATTAGACAACAACACATACAACAATTACTATAGTTAAATATATTGTCATTTTATTACTCTGTAAAATTAGTTTCAATTATTTAGGGGGTATTGTTCGTGATTAAGGGTGTTATTGTACGCGTGAAAGGGGTGTTATTATTGTAATTTTCCTACCGTTTGAAGTTAATGAAAGTGAAGATATTTTAGTAAGTTTACTCTGTTAAAATTAGCGTTGTTATTATGTTTGCATATCTATATTTTTATGTTTACCCTAGTGTAATGAATAGCTAAATTTCCCTAGTGTTTGCTTAAATGTAGAGCCCCTAGTGAAATGGATTGTTACCATTTGTAAAAGTTAAAAATGTAACTTTAGTATTTTTAATATTGAGCCTAGTTAAAAGAACCATTTTTATGTAATTAGGTATTTAACCCTTGCCACTTAATTTATTAAATTTAAATAACGAAAGTTGTTTTTATTTACATAAATTAAGCTTCAACATTAAAAATGATCTAGACGAATTTATGGATAAGTTATTAACACCAATTTAGAAATAAACTTTGGTGGTTTGGGTAATATCAATAATTATATGACAGTGAAATTGTAAAAAGGGAAACCGTTACGATTTGGGTATTGGCGGAAGTCAAAACTAGGCTAGGTCTCAATTTAAATACTTAAGGAATAGTAGCTATCTAAAAAGAATCCGATGAAAATTAGATTTTATTTAGTTAGTCTTAACCTTATATTTATTCGAAAGAAAAATATAAAGTTTATTACTAAAACATTTTAAATAGGGCGTAAACTCAAAACAATCCATGGACCTAGGGGTGACACATTTAAGTAAACACTCCCTTTTATCCCATTATTATTTCTTGTAAACATATTATTATCATTATTTACGAATTATTATTTTAAAATATAAAAACAATACATAAAAACATTTAAATCCGTAACAGACTGTTTGTCACAGTTTATATATCATACGCAAATCGTGTATGGTATACGCGAAACGCGTATGCCTGTAAATCAAACTGTACGATCAGAATCACACAATTCGCGTAGGTTTTAAATTATACGCGATACGCGTATAAATACGCGAAACGCGTAAGGTAATAACGCGGCTACAGTATCAGTTAGGGTAAAATTAGGGTTTTAATTATTTTAATTATTATATTTAAGTTATTATTACATAATTTATATTACTTATTATAAAATACTTTAATACATGTTTTAACCTTATAATTAGTGTTAATTAAAAGTTTATAATTTATAATTAGTTTGTAATTAGTTAAATTACTATTCCTAATAATTTATATTAATATAATTAAAACTTGTCATTTAGTTAATTTAAATAAGTTTATATTATAATTACTCAAAACAAAATTCTAAACATATAGTTTTATTAAAAATTACTATTTTACTAATTACCATCTAGTAATATAATTAATGCATCATAATTAGCATAATTTCATTTAGTTCCTTTTTAAGTTATTTATTGTAATCTTGTAATTTTATTTATCAAGTAAATTAGTTAAGATTATTTTCTGTTACTGTTATATTATAAATTCCTAATCCAAAACCCCCTTTAATTAAGTTTGACATCAAAGACTATTAAAAACCATTAAACACTCCATCTCCCTGTGGAATGAATCGGATTTACCAACAAACTAAACTACATGAATAGGACTACTTGCCTATATATGTGTGAAATCAACCTGAATTCAATAAAATACCACATATACAATAAATCAATTCGTGTAACAAAACAACTCAAATCCGTTCATAAATAAAGGTTACGATTCGCAACATCAACTTTTTGGCGCCGCTGCCGGGGAGTTGGCAGTTAAATAAATAGATAATTTTTCTGATTCGTAGTAGTAGTTGGATTTGTACGTGGACCGGGTTGTTGGATCACCAATTTTATTGGTCAATAGAAGGATCCTGCCCCTCTGCTGCATCTTTTGGCTATTCGAAACGTGGGCAAAATCAGAAGGAAAATCTGTTTGTTTAAGGGTTTTTATCATTGTTTTTATGTTATTCGATACTCTCGAGGAAATTCATTTCCAAGAAAGTTCAAAGTTTTTGAATAAATCCTTTAATTCTTTGTACAATTTCCCAAATTGTATGATCCGTTCAATCCTAAACTCGTTAAACTTAATCCGGAATCTCAAAGAATTAATAAAGGACAAAAACAACAAAAAGAAATAGGAAGTACTAGTAATTTTAAAACACCGAAAAACACTAAAAAAGAGAAACAAATAGGTAACCCTAGATAAACCTTTAGTGAAGTGATCTCATAATAGAAATTAATGTATGAACTTACGTTCCTCCAACGCTGAATTAACTCCTTCACATCCTGAACCCGAAAGAAAATTCCACGAACGCTTAAGAGCTCAAGAAGTAGAATCTCTTGCTAAAAATTTAGAGTCACTTTTCTTAGAATCCGACTCTGAACCAATAATTCAACCAATCATAGAGCCGATTATTAAAGAAGAAGAAGAAATGGCTGATACAAATCAAACGATGGAAGCATTAATGAAGGCCACAAGAAAAGGTCAAGGCCACGCAATCATCCAACCCACGATGAGTGATGGCTTTGAAATAAAAGGTCAATTTTTACACATGGTAACTAATACATGTCAATTCGGTGGAGCCCCAAATGAGGATGCTAACGAGCATCTTCGTAAGTTTGTAAGCATTTGCAAGCTTTTCAAAATCAAAGATGTCACCGATGAAGTTGCATGTTTAAAAATCTTTCCATGGTCCTTAAAAGATGATGCAAGAGATTGGCTAGACTCATTACCAGAAGGTTATATTGAAAACTGGAATGATATGATGGATAAATTTTTGTCAGAATTCTTTCCTGCTTCAAAAGCAGCAAAATTGCAAAGTGATATAAATCACTTTATGCAAAAGCCTAATGAAACTCTTTATGAAGCTTGGACCCGATTCAACAAAATGCTTAGGGTATGTCCTCAACACGGGTTGAATACATTCTAAAAGGTCCAAATATTCTATAAAGGAGTCAATGTGGCAACTAGAAAAGATATAGATGTTGCAGCCGGAGGTTCGATCATGAAGAAAACACCTGAAGACGCTCACACAATCATTGCTGATTTAGCTTCCCATTCCCATAATTGGCATCAAGAAATAGAATTCTCTAGATCATCAAATATTGCTAGTATTGAAAGCAATGATGAAATTGTTTCTTTAAAAGTTCAAATAGCAAATCAAGCAAGGCAAATCGAGAAAGTAACCAAGGAAATGCATGCTATCAGAGTAGGATGTGAACTATGCCAAGGTCCCCATCTTACTAGAGATTGTGATCAAAGTACAACGGAAGAGCAAGCAAATTTCTTAGGTTACTTACGAAAAGGTGAAATGAACTTCAGTGATTTTCCAGCTATAGAAGCAAACAACCGCAAATATCCTCCTATAAACAGCTATCAAGTAGGAGGACCTTCAGGGTCAAATAATAATAACTATCAAAATAATAATAACTATCAAGGAGGAAATCCAGGTTACCAAAATAACCGGAATTTCCCAAATCAAAATCAAAGAAATCCGCCACCAGGTTATAATAACCGAAATCAACCTCAACGAAATTATCAAAATAATTTCCAACACAATCAACCACAACCATTAGCAATTATGCAACCTCAACCTGAGAGGAAATCTGGTTTAGAAGATCTCTTAAGAGATTTTATGGTTAAGCACGAGCAAAATGCAGAGCTCCAAACTCAGCAAATCCGAAATCAACAAGCCACAATACAAAACTTAGAAAGAGATGTTGGAAGGATATCACAGTTACTATCAGAGAGACCACCAGGTACTCTCCCCTCAAATACTCAAGTGAATCCCAATAACCCCCAAACAAGGAACGAGCATGTAAATGCTATAACTACTAGAAGTGGTTTAACTACTAAACCGGAGACTCTTAAGTCCCCGGAAGTTCCTTTATCTCCTTCTGTTTTACAAATACCGGTTGATGAAAATGAGCAAGTTGATAAAGAACAAGAGAAAGATGATCCACCTGAGGTCATACCAAAGAAAAGTGAAGAACCACCAGTAAAGGTGCATAAGGAACCTATTCCTTACCCAAAAGCATTAAAGAAAGACAGACTCGCAAGGCGATATGAGAAATTTGCGGACATGATTAAGCAAATTAGCATTAACATGCCACTCGCGGAGGTTCTTAGGGATATGCCCAATTACGGGAAGTTTTTAAAGGATCTCATATCCTCGAAGGGTAAATACCACGACGTTTCTGCCACATTCCTCAATGAGGAATGTTCGGCCATCTTAAAGAAACAAAATGTACCTCCAAAATTAGGAGACCCTGGTAGTTTTATCATACCATGTATGATGGGTGATTCGGTGGTGTACGATGCACTAGCCGACCTAGGTGCAAGTGTTAACCTAATGCCTTACTCATTATATTTAAAACTTGACTTAGGAGACTTAAAACCAACCCGGATGGGTATTCGATTAGCAAACCAATCATTTGATACTCCCATAGGTATAGCCGAGGATATACTTGTAAAAGTTGGCTCACTTATCTTTCCCGTCGACTTTGTTATTCTAGAAATGCAAGAGGACACAAAAGTTCCTATCATTTTAGGACGTCCTTTCCTAAACACTGCAGATGCTATCATTAATGTCCAAAAAGAACAATTGAGTCTAGGTGTGGGAAACGAGAGAATAATTTGTCACATTGACAAAGCCATGAAAAGACCCACTTCTACCGATGACTCTTGTTTTCAAATTGATGTTATAGATCTTTGTGTCGAGAATGAATTGAAGGAGCTACTTGAAATTGATATCCCGGGGTTAGCCTCGGTAAGTGAGAATGAATACTTCAATATTGATAAAGATTTTGATGAATTGATGAAGGTGGTCACGGATGACGAGACCATAATAGAAGAAATTCCCATGGAAGAGGAATCGTTTGAGGAAATCAAAAATGGAGATAGATTCCGTATAAAAAATTCCTTAGAAGAACCACCCGTACTAGAGCTTAAAGAGCTACCCAAATACTTGGAGTATGCTTATCTCGAAGGTACATCTCAATTACCAGTAATTATTGCTTCACATCTTTCAGATAATGAGAAGGATAAGCTAATTTCTGTATTAAAAACCCATAAAAAGGCTATAGCCTGGAAAACAACCGACATTCCGGGAATAAACCCGTCTTATTGTACACATAAAATTCTCCTTGAGAATGACTACAAACCCGTAGTACAAAGACAACGCAGGCTAAATCCCAACATGAAAGAGGTTGTTAAAAAGGAGGTCGTCAAGCTTCTTGACGCCGGGTTAATCTACCCCATCTCCGATAGTCCATGGGTTAGTCCAGTACAAGTAGTACCCAAAAAGGGGGGTACAACCGTTATATTAAATGAAAAGGACGAACTCGTCCCAACTAGAACAGTTACCGGCTGGAGAGTCTGTATTGATTACAGACGTCTAAATGATGCCACTAGAAAGGATCATTTCCCGTTACCTTTTATTGATCAAATGCTTGAACGATTAGCGGGAAAAGAATATTATTGCTTTTTAGACGGTTTCTCCGGTTACTTCCAAATTCCAATTGATCCCAACGACCAAGAAAAGACCACATTCACTTATCCTTTCGGTACCTTTGCCTATCGCCGCATGCCGTTTGGTTTATGCAATGCACCCGGAACCTTTCAAAGGTGCATGATGGCAATCTTTGATGATATGGTAGAGGATTGTATGGAAGTCTTCATGGATGACTTTTCCGTGTTTGGAGACTCCTTTGAATCATGTCTTTTCAATCTAGAACGTATGCTTATCCGATGTGAGAAAGCAAACTTGGTCCTAAATTGGGAAAAATACCACTTCATGGTGAAGGAGGGCATTGTACTTGGTCACAAAATATCTCGTGCGGGAATAGAGGTAGATAAAGCTAAAATTGAAGTTATCGCTAAGCTACCTAAACCATCAAATGTTAAAGCAATTAGAAGCTGTCTTGGTCACGCAGGATTCTATAGGCGATTTATCAAAGATTTTTCTAAAATCGCCCGCCCATTGACCAAACTTCTTGAAAAGGATGCTCCATTTGACTTCGATTCTAATTGCGAGAATGCATTCTCGATTCTAAAGTCAAAACTCACACAAGCTCCAATTATGGTATCTCCGAATTGGAGTATGCCATTTGAGCTAATGTGTGACGCAAGCGACTATGCTTTAGGTGCTGTTTTAGGACAACGTCCCGATAATCATTTTCTTCCGATTTATTATGCAAGTAAAACTCTAACGGGAGCCCAAATTAATTATACCACCACGGAAAAAGAACTCCTAGCGGTTGTTTATGCATTTGATAAATTTCGGTCATATTTGGTGTTGTCCAAGACCATTGTTTACACGGACCATTCGGCACTTAGGTATTTATTCTCGAAACTAGATGCAAAACATCGTCTCATACGTTGGGTTCTTTTACTTCAAGAATTTGACATTGAGATACGTGACAAGAAAGGAGCTGAGAATCTAGCTGCCGATCATTTATCCCGACTTGAAAACCCCGAATTAGATAAACTTGATGACACAATCATCAAGGACACATTTCCTGACGAATCTCTAATGAGGGTTGAAAAAGAATCTGAAATCCCATGGTTTGCCCATTTTGCAAACTATCTTGCTTCAGACATTCTACAAAAAGGACTTACTTATCAGCAAAAGAAGAAATTCTTTGCGGATTTAAAGTCTTATTTCTGGGAATACCCAGACCTATTTCGTGTTTGTGCGGATCAAATAATTCGCCGTTGTGTGTACGGATAAGAAGCTCAACAAATTCTTGAGCATTGCCATCAAGGGCCAACCGGCGGTCATTTCGGACTAAACCACACTGCAAGAAAAATCCTTGAATCGGGCTTTTATTGGCCCACGATCTTTAAAGATGCCCATGATTTCATTCGGACTTGTAACGCATGCCAACGAACGGGTAACATCACGAAAAAGGATGAGATGCCTTAAACCGGCATCCAAGTTTGTGAAATCTTTGACATTTGGGGAATCGATTTCATGGGACCCTTTCCAAGTTCACATAAGTGCAAGTACATACTAGTAGCCGTTGACTATGTATCCAAGTGGGCTGAAGCAAAAGCTTTGCCTACAAATGATGCTAGGGTGGTGGTAAACTTCTTGAAAAATCTCTTCTCACGCTTTGGAATCCCAAAAGCACTCATATCCGACCGAGGAACACATTTTACCAACAACCTTCTTGAAAAGGTGTTGAAGAAGTATGGCGTAACTCATCGTTTCTCTACTCCGTACCACTCGCAAACAAGTGGTCAAGTGGAGAACACGAATCGTGCCTTAAAACGCATACTTGAGAAGACGGTTAATAACAACCCTAAAATCTGGCAACGCAAGTTAGATGATGCGTTGTGGGCTTTTAGGACTGCGTATAAAACACCAATAGGTACCACACCATTTAGACTTGTATACGGTAAAGCGTGTCATCTACCTGTTGAAGTTGAACACAAGGCATACTGGGCTATGAGAGAATGTAATACTGACCTTGTACAAGCAGGAGAAAATAAGTTATTACAACTTAACGAACTAGATGAATTAAGATTACAAGCCTACGAAAATTCTAAAACATATAAAGAAAAAACTAAAGTATGGCACGATGCACGATTAAAAAAGAAAGAATTTGAACAAGAGGATAAAGTATTGGTATTCCAATCACGTTTCAAGTTTTCACCTGGTAAACTTAGATCCCGATGGACTGGGCCATATATAATAAAACAGGTTTTTCCATCTGGATATGCAGAGTTGTATGGTAAAGACGGTGGAACTTTCAAAGTGAACGGACACAGACTCAAGTTATACTTTGAAGAAATCAATACTACGGAAAGAGACGAAACCACCTTCTACCCTAAGGACAAATAAATTCAGGGTAACTCTAAGGTTTTAAACTCCATTCTCGATTTTTATTCTTATCTTTAAGAGTGGGGTTAGATTGGTCTTTCCCTAGCAGACCCTAAAGAACTAGTCTTCTCCCTCCATTCTACCTTTTTAATTTCTTTTTGTTTTTATTGTTTAATTTCAAGATGCGCAGTCAGTATATCTACAACCATTTCATTTTAAAGTGCGATAAGATTTTACCGAGGGATGTGGTGTTAGATATTAATAAAAGATGCGATAAGGCGAGGAAAGAAGAAAGACAGAAACTAAATGAGACAAACTATGCAAGAGGAAAATCTAAATCAGCTAAAAGGCATCGAGCACGTCATTTGGGTAAATGTGTGAAATGTGAAAAACCGACTCACTCCGGAGATTGCCCAAAGAACCAAACGGACTCTAATTACGAGTACGTAACCTTATGCCGAGAAGGGCCTTTAAAATGTGCAGAAGAAAACCTCTTAAACCAGCGAGGTTACGCCTACGAAGCAATGGGGAGCGAAATAATGCGACTCCACTACGAGGCGAGCCAACGAGGCTTCACTCTTTAAATCTTTTTCTCGCCAATTGTGTGTTTGTGCATTTTTGTGTGTAATGTTTTGGTGTGTTTGGTTTGTTTTTGTTTGTTGTATGTTCTATTAAAACGGTCTACCATTTAAAAGTGATGAACCTTGAGTTCAATATGTTTTCATTGAAAACGATAAATGTTAAGTGTTACAACTGAATTATCGTTTTCCAAATTGCACGAAATTTCTTGTTGGATTCATAAGATATCTGTTAAATAGTAAACCACGAAAACAAAATAAAAATTTAAAAAAAAAAAAATCCTTTCTACTAAATTGAAGGTGAAACGCCTTGAGTTTAACTTGTTTCTTTGAAAATGAAAATGTTTAGGTGTCACAACTGAATTTTCATTCTTCAAATTGCACAAAAAATTTTTGTTAAATTCTAAAAGTCTACAGTAGATTGCAAAATATACCTTTTTATCAATAACCGTAAAAATATATAACTTGTAAATCTTTGTCGTGGATAATGATAGGTTTGACGACCGAATTTATCTCTACCTAATCGATAGGAAACAAAGTTTTAAGTTTGAAAATTAGTTGATCTAGGGGTATACAAAAAAAAATAGAGTGTATTTTAATTTGTGTAATTTTTATTTTTCATGTACTTGTTTTAAAATTAAAAATGTTAATAATTTTAACACAAAAATAGAGTGTTTTTATTTTATTTTAAATTTGTTTTCGAAAAACATTAAAATTTTTAACTTTTAATGGATTGAATTTTATAAATTAAAATTATTAAAACATGTATTGAAATTAAAAATTTATAAACGGATTAAGATCAGGTCTAACAACCGAATTTCCGTTACAAATATAAATTTATAAAATATATTTTTAAATTCAATTGATTTTAAGTTATATATATAAAAAAAAAAAAATACAGACAAAGCATACGCGAATCGTGTAGACCTACACGAAACGCGTGGAATACAAAGCTTACGCGAATCGCGTAGACCTACGCGAAACGCGTAAGGTCAAAAATAGCTGAACATAACAGATCGAGCAGCAGGCAGTTTTCACACTCCCATTTTTTTTATTTCTGCTGCTGTGACGAAAACCCAACACAAAAACTCGAAAATCACACCCAAAAACTTAAATTAACACTTCCAATCTTCTCCAATTCTTCAATCTTTCAACATGCCTAGATTGGTAAGGGTCCTAAACCCATTTTACTTAGTGTTCTTCAAGTTTTTCATTATTTTTCTTTATAGCTTTAATCCGATTTATATGCATGTTTTTGTTGAATTTTGCTTGATTAATGCTATATATATGTTGTTAGTAGGATAATAAACCCGATTAGCATAAAAAAATGATGTTTAATTGGTTATTGAAAATTAGGGTTTATACAAAATTGGGGAAAATTAGGAAATTGATACTGAGGTGTGTTATTTTGGTTGTAATTAGTTGTTTTTGAGTGTTTTGTTAGTAGTTAGAACTTTTGAACATGATTTTGATTGTTTGACTGTGTGATTTTTAATTTTAGCCTAAATTTGTTAATTTTTTGCAAGTTCATTTTAATGAATCAAGTATGAACTTTAATGCTATTAAGGATTGTTTAGAAGTTGAAATACACGCAATGTGATTGAATTGAATTAGATACACTTAGATAAATTGCGTGTTTTCACTTGTGAATTAAACTTTGCATATGAAACTTGATTTTTGAATTATGATTTTTGGTTTGTTTCTGCTTTATTTTGAATTATAGAACTAAATCTTCCAATGTTGTTGAAATAGATTGATTCATGTGGTGATGAAACAAGCTTGTTTGTTGAATTTAAACTCTTTGCTAACATTGACACATCCTATTGGGATGATTTCCTTGTTTTTAAAATGTTATGCAGGGACCATTTAGAATGAGGGCATTTAACCAACAACAAGCACAAGATCAAGTTACCCCCGAAATGGAACAACAACTCTTGAACCTACACCCGATCCTGCAATTTCCTAACGAATTACATCAAAGGGTGCAAAAAGTTAAGGATTTACTCATTCTGGTAAATCGAACCATCTCTCCAGTTTACGTTGTTGATTGGGATCCCCTAGGAGACCCAGTCAATTTAGATACATCGATAAGGGAAATTTTAACCCAAAGTTTCACGAATGAATTTGGGGAAATTAGGTATTATAATGACTTTGAGAGATTGTTTAGGTTAAATTCTCCTGTATATAGAGAATGGTGTTTAGAATTTTATTCTACCGTTAGGATGAATATACACCCGGAAAATATCGAAGATACTAGTTTCCTACAATTTAGATTGGGTGGTGTAGATAGAGTAATGTCCCTAGGCGACATGACTATGGCCTTAGGGATTTATGACGGTAATGAGATGAATGCTCCAGGTTTTTGGGAATATATTTTTACAGGAGCTAGGTATACAGGAGATTATGATTCTTTGAGTGTCTGGCGCTCTTTTTCCCAAAAGAATACTTATGTAGCAGGCCAAGAATCATACCTTAAGATCACTGATGTTCGCTATCGAATAATTCATAAATATATAGCGAACACAATTAACCAAAGGGCATTCCTTAATACAGATAAGATTAATTATGTTGACCTTTGGTATTTAGATGCAATCAGAGATAGGGATACATTTATTAGTATACCCTATGGAGTGGCCTACTTTTTAGCCCACTTTGGTAAGGGTGCTCGAGGATCCAGTGACATGTCGGGGGGTCACTATGTCACGTGTTTCCCAGCCTGGTTCGGTCTCGACCCGAACGAATTTGACCCTCCAATCCAACCAATAGATCAACCGGTTCGTAATTTGGGATTGGAGGTGTATAGGACAGCTAAGGCTATACGTGTAAGGGGTGGGGTACGTAGTTTAAGGCAACAGGAAGTTGCTGCTCACGCACCTATGGAGGAGGATGATGAACCCACGAGGGAAGCTAGGAGGAGACGCAGAGAGACAGATCAGGCTAGCTCGTCTCATACAGGTACTTCTGATTTCGATATGCTCCAAAACTCGTTTAACGCATTGAGTTTAGATGTACGTAATTCATATCAAAACTGGGGAGCGAGATCAGAAGATCAGTACACTGCTTTATCTCGGCAATTAGGGGACATTAGGCATACCCAGCTAGATCAATATAATATGCTGTCCAACATCCGATATGATCAGAGGGGAATGGGAAATCAATTAGAGTGGGCGCACCAACAGGCATATCTATACGCGTCTAACCCGCAAGCTTACGCACCCTCAGCCTTTCCATCATATCCTCCATGGCAGACACCCAATGACCCTCTACCTCCACCCTATGACCATAACGCCGCCATAGCCGCGAGTCAGGATGCATATAGGCGTTTCTACGAGGAACAACGCCTAAACGAGCAACGGCAGCGACAGCAACAGGAGGAGGGCGAACGAGGAGGACCATTTTGGAGCCCATTTGACTAGTTCTATTGTTTTAAATATTTTTATTTTTATGGTGTGTAATAACATTATTGTATGGTGTGTTTTAATACTTTTATACTTCTTATGTTTTATTATATATTAGTAAGAAATTAGTGTGGGGTAATATTGTTTTGTACGATTGAAGTACAACCCCATGTTTTGTATGTTTTTAACATGGTTTTGACAGGTACAGAAGAAAATGCAATTAGATGAAACGAAACATCGAATTACATTGTGATACAAACGTTGGATAAAATCATAGGTAAAACAATTTGAAAATCCAAATGGGTTAACAAAGGAAGTTCCAAATACTTCACACTATTTGTCCTCTCAAATTTATACATTATTATCTGATTTTATGTAATGAGGGCATTACATAATCTTAAGTGTGGGGTGGGAATATATAAATTCTCGAGAACTTATAATTTGGTGATTTTTATCAAGATTTATAAAAATTTTAAACAAATATATCAAATGAATTTTTAAGGTAACTACGAGCGATTAAAGCATAGGTGTCAAAAACCGAAATTATCGTCTCAATACATTAAAAACGCATAAGTTTATTTGTTTAAAACCTATAAAAGAAAACCAAGTATAACAAGAATTTATAAAACCTTATGTTGAGAACCATATATCACATGTTTCTATGAAGTTATTGCAGATATCATTGCTTTGGAACGTATAAACCTGAATATTCCACTATTACGAGTAATAGAGGATGAATCAAGTCCATCCCGTAAGGAAGTAAAGTCTTCCAAATTGACACACTTGCTAACTTATGTTAGAAGATGTAGTCCAGAACAGCTGTAGGTTGACGAAAAATCTTGTAAAGTCATCCCTAAAATCGGCTGGAAATCCACCTAACCTCAGCATCAAACAGGGTTTTTTGTGGTCAGACTTATCCTAACCATGAGAAGGATATGTCTCGTACAATGGGGGGCACAATGCAAATTAGCTTTTAAGACTAATGAATCTAATCCCCAGATGGATGATCTCCGTAAAGATTAACCGCATCTATGTTTGACCGCGGTCAACATACATATGCCATAACAAATTGAGGTGTGCAAACTCATGGTTCACCGATGATATTTGGACACGATATAATTTTGTTCTAAAACTTATGCTATTTTATGAATTATATTTGTGTAAAACCATTTTTTGGACATTCGGCTTCAAGTTCCATGATACTACAATCATGGGGGCGAATAGCTTGCTAATCGCTGACTGAGACTTCGGTTTTCAGTTACCCTCAACCGGAATTTGAGGTTAAAACCGGAAAACGTATCTAGTGTAAAAACTAGCATGACATTTTATAAAATCATAAAACGTTTTCACAAGGTCCAATTTTCCCTAAGGATCCAAATTTTTAAACCCTAATCACGAGTTTCATGTTTGTTTCTGTTGTCAGAATTTCGTTTCGTGTGCGTGTGATCCAATAAATACTGTATTGTGTAATATATTTCATATAGCGTGTGTTTCATTTCGTGTAGTGTGTGTTGTGTGATCTAATGTTCGATAATAAAGATATATATAATGTTCCGATTCTGTTCAAAGATGTAATTGCTTGAGGACAAGCAACGTTCAAGTGTGGGGTATTTTGATATTGCTCTAAACATACATATTATTCGACGCAATATCACTTATATTTCATAGGTTTTTACCATCTACAAAGACATTCAATGAGCATTTCACGAGAAAAACGATAAAAGTAGACAAGAGCTTGCTATTCAAAGAAACGACGATAAAACGATAGTTTTAACCAAATTTATATCAAGAAACGTTTATCCGAATGAAAGTACAAGATAATTGAAGAAAAGAGTTCAAATGGAAAGTGCCAAGTCAATTTAACGTCAACACGGGATCAACATAGAACAAACGAAAAAGAAAAATAAAGAAAACTGCCATTATCTCTTACGCGAATCGTGTAGAGTCACATGAAACGCGTAGTAATTTAGCCTTACGCGAATCGTGTGACCTCTACACGAAACGCGTAATGTTAGGCCGAATTTAATCATTCATCAGATAAGGGCGGCTGCTTTTTGGAGATAAAAACTAATTCTTTTAGAATTGAGATACAGCAATGAAGTCCATCAACTATCACCTACTACATCTTGTAGGCTTTAAATACGGAGTACTAGTTGAACATCAAAGTGTACAGAAAATATTAGACAACAACACATACAACAATTACTATAGTTAAATATATTGTCATTTTATTACTATGTAAAATTAGTTTCAATTATTTAGGGGGTATTGTTCGTGATTAAGGGTGTTATTGTACGCGTGAAAGGGGTGTTATTATTGTAATTTTCCTACCATTTGAAGTTAATGAAAGTGAAGATATTTTAGTAAGTTTACTCTGTTAAAATTAGCGTTGTTATTATGTTTGCATATCTATATTTTTATGTTTACCCTAGTGTAATGAATAGCTAAATTTCCCTAGTGTTTGCTTAAATGTAGAGCCCCTAGTGAAATGGATTGTTACCATTTGTAAAAGTTAAAAATGTAACTTTAGTATTTTTAATATTGAGCCTAGTTAAAAGAACCATTTTTATGTAATTAGGTATTTAACCCTTGCCACTTAATTTATTAAATTTAAATAACGAAAGTTGTTTTTATTTACATAAATTAAGCTTCAACATTAAAAATGATCTAGACGAATTTATGGATAAGTTATTAACACCAATTTAGAAATAAACTTCGGTGGTTTGGGTAATATCAATAATTATATGACAGTGAAATTGTAAAAAGGGAAACCGTTACGATTTGGGTATTGGCGGAAGTCAAAACTAGGCTAGGTCTCAATTTAAATACTTAAGGAATAGTAGCTATCTAAAAAGAATCCGATAAAAATTAGATTTTATTTAGTTAGTCTTAACCTTATATTTATTCGAAAGAAAAATATAAAGTTTATTACTAAAACATTTTAAATAGGGCGTAAACTCAAAACAATCCATGGACCTAGGGGTGACACATTTAAGTAAACACTCCCTTTTATCCCATTATTATTTCTTGTAAACATATTATTATCATTATTTACGAATTATTATTTTAAAATATAAAAACAATACATAAAAATATTTAAATCCGTAACAGACTGTTTGTCACAGTTTATATATCATACGCGAATCGTGTATGGTATACGCGAAACGCGTATGCCTGTAAATCAAACTGTACGATCAGAATCACACAATTCGCGTAGGTTTTAAATTATACGTGAGACGCGTATAAATACGCGAAACGCGTAAGGTAATAACGCGGCTACAGTATCAGTTAGGGTAAAATTAGGGTTTTAATTATTTTAATTATTATATTTAAGTTATTATTACATGATTTATATTACTTATTATAAAATACTTTAATACATGTTTTAACCTTATAATTAGTGTTAATTAAAAGTTTATAATTTATAATTAGTTTGTAATTAGTTAAATTACTATTCCTAATAATTTATATTAATATAATTAAAACTTGTCATTTAGTTAATTTAAATAAGTTTATATTATAATTACTCAAAACAAAATTCTAAACATATAGTTTTATTAAAAATTACTATTTTACTAATTACCATCTAGTAATATAATTAATGCATCATAATTAGCATAATTTCATTTAGTTCCTTTTTAAGTTATTTATTGTAATCTTGTAATTTTATTTATGAAGTAAATTAGTTAAGATTATTTTCTGTTACTGTTATATTATAAATTCCTAATCCAAAACCCCCTTTAATTAAGTTTGACATCAAAGACTATTAAAAACCATTAAACACTCCATCTCCCTGTGGAACGAATCGGATTTACCAACAAACTAAACTACATGAATAGGACTAGTTGCCTATATATGTGTGAAATCAACCTGAATTCAATAAAATACCACATATACAATAAATCAATTCGTGTAACAAAACAACTCAAATCCGTTCATAAATAAAGGTTACGATTCGCAACATCAGAGTGAAATAAAGAATAGAGATTCGTCTTAACTCTTGACGTAATATCGATTGATTTTCGGAATTTAAGGAATAGAAAATCTTCATAATCTAAATAAGATTTGATTCTTTGGAAATTGCAAAAATTAGGATTTTCTTTGATTAAATGTGTAATCTGCCTCTATTGCTGTGTCCGATATTTCGCTATAAATGACCACTTCCGTTTTATTATTTTCATCACTCCTACATCTTCTTCCTCATTTCATACTTTCAAAGATTGTGAAATGCTTCATCCAGTTCTGCTTCTTGATATACTACTAACTTTCATATCTGTCATTCTTGTTTTTCATCTACCACCAGAGGAAATTATTTTCTTCTACTATTACCTTGGTGTTATAGTGTTTTTCATTATCCCGTGTCTTTATATTGCTATACGCATTGATATACATGGTTTGTAATTTCGGTGTTGCTATCGAGCTTTATATTCTCCATTATATTTCGGAGCTTCATGCTTTCATTTTCTCTTCCCGACCTTAAGTCAAGCGGATAATGGTCCAGAATTTGTAGATATGAATTTCGGAATGAACATAGTTAATGTTCTAAGAAGGAAATTGTAATGGCACGGTCTTGATTTGTCAAATTACCAGAATATCCGAAAAAGACCGAATCATCAAGAAAATATTTTCTTGATATGTTTAGAGATTAAATATAATGAAAGAGTTATGTAGCATGGTTCATGATGAGGGTATGATCTGTGAAACTTTATCACGTTCCATTAGAAACTCAGCATGACTTACTGTAATATAATCACGTTGATCAAGTGTCATTATATTATACTAACTCATGCTTCAATTCCCAACATTACTTCAAAACACCCATTTTTTGAATTTTTCAGATTTTAGAAACTAAAATAGTTTCTTTTATGATGTAATACAGATAGCGCGAAGAGATGAATGATTTCAGATAAGAATAGTTATGAAAATATCTTCAGAAATATGGAGGATATTTATAATGGAAGATACGATGATATCTTAGAATATTTAAGATAAGATGATGATGAAGAATATTATCCACAGAGGTTTTAGAGTAAGGAGCAAGGTATTTGCTAAGGATTTCAGCAGACACTGAATCATTTGAATTCTTTGAAGGCAGGCTTAGTCTTTGTGATTTGTCCATAGCCTTCGTCATAGTTTTCTCAATTCGTTTTCCAGTTCCAAACCTTCTCTTTTTCTGTGCTTTTCCAACACACTACTTTTTATCATCAAACTTTCGACTGTTAAAGTCGTTTATAGTTTTTGCTGCTTCATCAGCATTTTTCCAAAATTCGGAGAACTAGTTTCGCAGTTTGGGGTGTTTTTCAGAAACTTCACATTCGAAGTATGTAAATCTAGAAGATAGACATTATATGTATATATATATAACTGTTGGCGTAGAATTGCTGCGAAATTCGAAATACTGATTGCTAATTCCCGGTAGTTGGTATGGCAATTACCGTTACAAGATATGGATGAGTACAAGATAGGGTTTCTATGAGTATAAGAATTTCTCGTAAGGTCAATGATAAATGAAGTTGTTGGTAAATTTACTGCTAATGTGGTGGAACATGAAAGGTTCCCCAGTAACAAGAACGTATATGTCAAAGTTATAATAAGGCTAATCTGAAAAGTCGAAGTTGACTGGCTGAAAGTGTGGTAAAACTGGATACTTTGAAAAGGGATTGCAAGGTTATTTTCGGTAAAAACAACGCTAAAGGATCTTGCACAGTGTTGAAGTCAAAGTATAGCTTTGAAAGATATAAAGATCTAAGAATGATGTCGCCGGTTCAGAGTTATGACTTGGATTCTGATCCGTCAATATCAGAATATGTAATTGAATTTGTATGAAAACGATTGTATATCATTGTGAGTATTGTTAATAATTTTTGAATCAAAGTTGAAGAATGTACAGTGTAACATATTAATTGCGAACTTAAATATTTCCCGGGTATTACCTACCCGTTAAAGATTTCACAATTAATATTTTGTACAAAAGAATTTTTATTACCGTTTTTATGAAAATATATGTATTTATATTTTCTTCAGATGTAATACAGATTTAATGAGTTAATATCATATTAAGCTCATTTGATTTTCGGCTTGACTTAGAAATGATTAATCTTTAAAATATTAAAGATTACATAATCTTTGCGGAGTATTTCGCTAATGTAATCGATACTTCATTATTTATTTTTATTCCTCGATGAAGGATGTTGATGCTCGTGGAATTTTTGTGAACTTTACAAGGCACAGATGATGTTTTCTGGAAAGTTTCGAGTACATCGAAAATGAAAATGTAAAATCAATTATGTAATTGAATAATACACTTGGTTTATTATGAAATGGAATTCATTAAGTTGAAACAGAGATTGTAGTTAACAATGGTTAAGTGTTAAGGAAGGATGTACATCATTGCATATTAGTAATATGAACTAACCGAGTAGTACCTACCAGTTAAGATTCACACGTAACAGCTTAGTACGAAAAGGTTTATTTTGATTTCAAAATTCATATATATTAAATATACATAAAATTTCTTCAGGGGAAATGAGTTAATACATCATCGGTTATTGTTGCTGGTATTTCTTGGTAACTACGGTGCGTATGACGTTGATGCTCGTGGAACAGATTGTGATGTTGAGGTGTGGGATGTGAAATGTCCCGTTCTTATTGATTAAAAACGTTCCATATTAATTGATTTCGTTGCGAGGTTTTGACCTCTATATGAGACGTTTTTCAAAGACTGCATTCATTTTAAAACAAACCATAACCTTTATTTCATCAATAAAGGTTTAAAAAGCTTTACGTAGATTATCAGATAATGATAATCTAAAATATCCTGTTTACACACGACCATTACATAATGGTTTACAATACAAATATGTTGCAACAAAATAAGTTTCTTGAATGCAGTTTTTACACAATATCATACAAGCATGGACTCCAAATCTCGTCCTTATTTAAGTATGCGACAGCGGAAGCTCTTAATAATCACCTGAGAATAAACATGCTTAAAACGTCAACAAAAATGTTGGTGAGTTATAGGTTTAACCTATATATATCAAATCATAATAATAGACCACAAGATTTCATATTTCAATACACATCCCCTACATAGAGATAAAAATCATTCATATGGTGAACACCTGGTAACCGACATTAACAAGATGCATATATAAGAATATCCCCATCATTCCGGGACACCCTTCGGATATGATATAAATTTCGAAGTACTAAAGCATCCGGTACTTTGGATGGGGTTTGTTAGGCCCAATAGATCTATCTTTAGGATTCGCGTCAATTAGGGTGTCTGTTCCCTAATTCATAGATTACCAGACTTAATAAAAAGGGGCATATTCGATTTCGATAATTCAACCATAGAATGTAGTTTCACGTACTTGTGTCTATTTTGTAAATCATTTATAAAACCTGCATGTATTCTCATCCCAAAAATATTAGATTTTAAAAGTGGGACTATAACTCACTTTCACAGATTTTTACTTCGTCGGGAAGTAAGACTTGGCCACTGTTGATTCACGAACCTATAACAATATATACATATATATTAAAGTATGTTCAAAATATATTTACAACACTTTTAATATATTTTGATGTTTTAAGTTTATTAAGTCAGCTGTCCTCGTTAGTAACCTATAACTAGTTGTCCACAGTTAGATGTACAGAAATAAATCCATAAATATTATCTTGAATCAATCCACGACCCAGTGTATACGTATCTCAGTATTGATCACAACTCAAACTATATATATTTTGGAATCAACCTCAACCCTGTATAGCTAACTCCAACATTCACATATAGAGTGTCTATGGTTGTTCCGAAATATATATAGATGTGTCGACATGATAGGTCGAAACATTGTATACGTGTCTATGGTATCTCAAGATTACATAATATACAATACAAGTTGATTAAGTTATGGTTGGAATAGATTTGTTACCAATTTTCACGTAGCTAAAATGAGAAAAATTATCCAATCTTGTTTTACCCATAACTTCTTCATTTTAAATCCGTTTTGAGTGAATCAAATTGCTATGGTTTCATATTGAACTCTATTTTATGAATCTAAACAAAAAAAGTATAGGTTTCTAGTCGGAAAAATAAGTTACAAGTCGTTTTTGTAAAGGTAGTCATTTCAGTCGAAAGAACGACGTCTAGATGACCATTTTAGAAAACATACTTCCACTTTGAGTTTAACCACAATTTTTGGATATAGTTTCATGTTCATAATAAAAATCATTTTCTCAGAATAACAACTTTTAAATCAAAGTTTATCATAGTTTTTAATTAACTAACCCAAAACAGCCCGCGGTGTTACTACGACGGCGTAAATCCGGTTTTACGGTGTTTTTCGTGTTTCCAGGTTTTAAATCATTAAGTTAGCATATCATATAGATATAGAACATGTGTTTAGTTGATTTTAAAAGTCAAGTTAGAAGGATTAACTTTTGTTTGCGAACAAGTTTAGAATTAACTAAACTATGTTCTAGTGATTACAAGTTTAAACCTTCGAATAAGATAGCTTTATATGTATGAATCGAATGATGTTATGAACATCATTACTACCTTAAGTTCCTTGGATGAACCTACTAGAAAAGAGAAAAATGGATCTAGCTTCAATGGATCCTTGGATGGCTCAAAGTTCTTGAAGCAAAATCATGACACGAAAACAAGTTCAAGTAAGATCATCACTTGAAATAAGATTGTTATAGTTATAGAAATTGAACCAAAGTTTGAATATGATTATTACCTTGTATTAGAATGATAACCTACTGTAAGAAACAAAGATTTCTTGAGGTTGGATGATCACCTTACAAGATTGGAAGTGAGCTAGCAAACTTGAAAGTATTCTTGATTTTTATGAAACTAGAACTTTTGGAATTTATGAAGAACACTTAGAACTTGAAGATAGAACTTGAGAGAGTTCAATTAGATGAAGAAAATTGAAGAATGAAAGTGTTTGTAGGTGTTTTTGGTCGTTGGTGTATGGATTAGATATAAAGGATATGTAATTTTGTTTTCATGTAAATAAGTCATGAATGATTACTCATATTTTTGTAATCTTATGAGATATTTCATGCTAGTTGCCAAATGATGGTTCCCACATGTGTTAGGTGACTCACATGGGCTGCTAAGAGCTGATCATTGGAGTGTATATACCAATAGTACATACATCTAAAAGATGTGTATTGTACGAGTACGAATACGGGTGCATACGAGTAGAATTGTTGATGAAACTGAACGAGAATGTAATTGTAAGCATTTTTGTTAAGTAGAAGTATTTTGATAAGTGTATTGAAGTCTTTCAAAAGTGTATAAATACATATTAAAACACTACATGTATATACATTTTAACTGAGTCGTTAAGTCATCGTTAGTCGTTACATGTAAGTGTTGTTTTGAAACCTTTAGGTTAACGATCTTGTTAAATGTTGTTAACCCAATGTTTATAATAACAAAAGAGATTTTAAATTATTATATTATCATGATATTATGATGTACGAATATCTCTTAATATGATATATATACATTAAATGTCGTTACAACGATAAACGTTACATATATGTCTCGTTTCAAAATCATTAAGTTAGTAGTCTTGTTTTTACATATGTAGTTCATTGTTAATATAATTAATGATATGTTTACTTATCATAATATCATGTTAACTATATATATAACCATATATATGTCATCATATAGTTTTTTTTACAAGTTTTAACGTTCGTGAATCACCGGTCAACTTGGGTGGTCAATTGTCTATATGAAACCTATTTCAATTAATCAAGTCTTAACAAGTTTGATTGCTTAACATGTTGGAAACATTTAATCATGTAAACATCAATCTCAATTAATATATATAAACATGGAAAAGTTCGGGTCACTACAGTACCTACCCGTTAAATAAATTTCGTCCCGAAATTTTAAGCTGTTGAAGGTGTTGACGAATCTTCTGGAAATAGATGCGGGTATTTCTTCTTTATCTGATCTTCACGCTCCCAGGTGAACTCAGGTCCTCTACGAGCATTCCATCGAACCTTAACAATTGGTATCTTGTTTTGCTTAAGTCTTTTAACCTCACGATCCATTATTTCGACGGGTTCTTCGATGAATTGGAGTTTTTCGTTGATTTGGATTTCATCTAACGGAATAGTGAGATCTTCTTTAGCAAAACATTTCTTCAAATTCGAGACGTGGAAAGTGATATGTACAGCCGCGAGTTGTTGAGGTAACTCAAGTCGGTAAGCTACTGGTCCGACACGATCAATAATCTTGAATGGTCCAATATACCTTGGATTTAATTTCCCTCGTTTACCAAATCGAACAACGCCTTTCCAAGGTGCAACTTTAAGCATGACCATCTCTCCAATTTCAAATTCTATATCTTTTCTTTTAATGTCAGCGTAGCTCTTTTGTCGACTTTGGGCGGTTTTCAACCGTTGTTGAATTTGGATGATCTTCTCGGTAGTTTCTTGTATAATCTCCGGACCCGTAATCTGTCTATCCCCCACCTCACTCCAACAAATCGGAGACCTGCACTTTCTACCATAAAGTGCTTCAAACGGCGCCATCTCAATGCTTGAATGGTAGCTGTTGTTGTAGGAAAATTCTGCTAACGGTAGATGTCGATCCCAACTGTTTCCGAAATCAATAACACATGCTCGTAGCATGTCTTCAAGCGTTTGTATCGTCCTTTCGCTCTGCCCATCAGTTTGTGGATGATAGGCAGTACTCATGTCTAGACGAGTTCCTAATGCTTGCTGTAATGTCTGCCAGAATCTTGAAATAAATCTGCCATCCCTATCAGAGATAATAGAGATTGGTATTCCATGTCTGGAGACGACTTCCTTCAAATACAGTCGTGCTAACTTCTCCATCTTGTCATCTTCTCTTATTGGTAGGAAGTGTGCTGATTTGGTGAGACGATCAACTATTACCCAAATAGTATCAAAACCACTTGCAGTCCTTGGCAATTTAGTGATGAAATCCATGGTAATGTTTTCCCATTTCCATTCCGGGATTTCGGGTTGTTGAAGTAGACCTGATGGTTTCTGATGCTCAGCTTTGACCTTAGAACACGTCAAACATTCTCCTACGTATTTAGCAACATCGGCTTTCATACCCGGCCACCAAAAATGTTTCTTGAGATCCTTGTACATCTTCCCCGTTCCAGGATGTATTGAGTATCTGGTTTTATGAGCTTCTCTAAGTACCATTTCTCTCATATCTCCAAATTTTGGTACCCAAATCCTTTCAGCCCTATACCGGGTTCCGTCTTCCAGAATATTAAGATGCTTCTCCGATCCTTTGGGTATTTCATCCTTTAAATTTCCCTCTTTTAAAACTCCTTGTTGCGCCTCCTTTATTTGAGTAGTAATGTTATTATGAATCATTATATTCATAGATTTTACTCGAATGGGTTCTCTATCCTTCCTGCTCAAGGCATCGGCTACCACATTTGCCTTCCCCGGGTGGTAACGAATCTCAAAATCGTAATCATTCAATAATTCAATCCACCTACGCTGCCTCATATTCAGTTGTTTCTGATTAAATATGTGTTGAAGACTTTTGTGGTCGGTATATATAATACTTTTGACCCCATATAAGTAGTGCCTCCAAGTCTTTAATGCAAAAACAACCGCGCCTAATTCCAAATCATGCGTCGTATAATTTTGTTCGTGAATCTTCAATTGTCTAGACGCATAAGCAATCACCTTCGTTCGTTGCATTAATACACAACCGAGACCTTGCTTTGATGCGTCACAATAAATCACAAAATCATCATTCCCTTCAGGCAATGACAATATAGGTGCCGTAGTTAGCTTTTTCTTCAATAACTGAAACGCTTTCTCTTGTTCATCATTCCATTCAAATTTCTTCCCTTTATGCGTTAATGCAGTCAAGGGTTTTGCTATTCTGGAAAAGTCTTGGATGAACCTTCTGTAGTAACCAGCTAGTCCTAAAAACTGGCGTATGTGTTTCGGAGTTTTCGGGGTTTCCCACTTTTCAACAGTTTCTATCTTTGCCGGATCCACCTTAATACCTTCTTTGTTCACTATGTGACCGAGGAATTGAACTTCTTCCAACCAAAATGCACACTTTGAAAACTTAGCGTACAATTCTTCCTTCCTCAATACTTCTAACACCTTTCTCAAATGTTCACCGTGTTCTTGGTCATTCTTTGAGTAAATAAGTATGTCATCAATGAAAACAATGACAAACTTGTCAAGGTATGGTCCACACACTCGGTTCATAAGGTCCATGAACACAGCTGGTGCATTAGTTAAACCAAACGGCATGACCATAAACTCGTAATGACCGTAACGTGTTCTGAAAGCAGTCTTTGGAATATCATCTTCTTTCACCCGCATTTGATGATACCCGGAACGTAAGTCAATCTTTGAATAAACAGACGAGCCTTGTAGTTGATCAAATAAGTCGTCGATTCTCGGTAGTGGGTAGCGGTTCTTGATGGTAAGTTTGTTCAACTCTCGGTAGTCGATACACAACCTGAATGTACCATCTTTCTTCTTGACAAACAAAACAGGAGCTCCCCACGGTGATGTGCTTGGTCGAATGAAACCACGCTCTAAAAGTTCTTGTAATTGGCTTTGCAGTTCTTTCATCTCGCTGGGTGCGAGTCTGTAAGGAGCACGAGCTATTGGTGCAGCTCCTGGTACAAGATCTATTTGAAATTCAACGGATCGATGTGGGGGTAATCCCGGTAATTCTTTCGGAAATACATCGGGAAATTCTTTTGCAATGGGAACATCATTGATGCTCTTTTCTTCAGTTTGTACTTTCTCGACGTGTGCTAGAACAGCATAGCAACCTTTTCTTATTAGTTTTTGTGCCTTCAAATTACTAATAAGATGTAGCTTCGTGTTGCCCTTTTCTCCGTACACCATTAAGGGTTTTCCTTTTTCTCGTATAATGCGAATTGCATTTTTGTAACAAACGATCTCCGCTTTCACTTCTTTCAACCAGTCCATACCGATTATCACATCAAAACTCCCTAACTCTACTGGTATCAAATCAATCTTAAATGTTTCGCTAACCAGTTTAATTTCTCGATTCCGACATATATTATCTGCTGAAATTAATTTACCATTTGCTAATTCGAGTAAAAATTTACTATCCAAAGGCGTCAATGGACAACTTAATTTAACACAAAAATCTCTACTCATATAGCTTCTATCCGCACCCGAATCAAATAAAACGTAAGCAGATTTATTGTCAATAAGAAACGTACCCGTAACAAGCTCCGGGTCTTCCTGTGCCTCTACCGCATTAATATTGAAAACTCTTCCACGGCCTTGTCCATTCGTGTTCTCCTGGTTCGGGCAATTTCTAATAATGTGGCCTGGTTTTCCACATTTATAACAAACTACATTGGCATAACTTGCTCCGACACTACTTGCTCCGCCATTACTCGTTCCGACACCATTTGTTCCTTTCGTTCTATTAACCCCTGGTCCGTAGACCTCACACTTCGCCGCGCTATGACCATTTCTTTTACACTTGTTGCAAAATTTGGTGCAGAACCCCGAGTGATTCTTTTCACACCTTTGGCATAGTTGCTTCTGATTGTTGTTGTTGTTGCGGTTATTATTGTTGTTGGGATGATTGTTGTAGTTGCTGTTGTTGTTGTTGTTGTTGTTGTTGGGCCGTTTGTTGTAGTTACGATTGATGTTGCGATTGTTGGGATAATTGTTGCGATTATTGTTGTAATTGCTGTTGTTGTTGTATTGGTGATTCTTATCACCGTTTTCCTCCCACTTTCTTTTGACTTGCTTCACATTGGCCTCTTCAGCAGTCTGTTCTTTAATTCTTTCTTCAATCTGGTTCACTAGTTTGTGAGCCATTCTACATGCCTGTTGTATGGAGGCGGGCTCGTGTGAACTTATATCTTCTTGGATTCTTTCCGGTAATCCTTTCACAAACGCGTCGATCTTCTCTTCCTCATCTTCGAATGCTCCCGGACACAATAGGCACAATTCTGTGAATCGTCTTTCGTACGTGGTAATATCAAATCCTTGGGTTCGTAACCCTCTAAGTTCTGTCTTGAGCTTATTGACCTCGGTTCTGGGACGGTACTTCTCGTTCATCAAGTGCTTGAATGCTGACCACGGTAGTGCGTACGCATCATCTTGTCCCACTTGCTCTAGATAGGTATTCCACCATGTTAACGCAGAACCTGTGAAGGTATGCGTAGCGTACTTCACTTTGTCCTCTTCAGTACACTTACTTATGGCAAACACCGATTCAACCTTCTCGGTCCATCGTTTCAATCCGATCGGTCCTTCGGTTCCATCAAATTCCAAAGGTTTGCAGGCAGTGAATTCTTTGTAGGTGCATCCTACACGATTTCCTGTACTGCTAGATCCAAGGTTATTGTTGGTATGTAGCGCAGCCTGTACTGCGGCTATGTTTGAAGCTAGAAAAGTACGGAATTCCTCTTCATTCATATTCACGGTGTGTCGAGTAGTCGGTGCCATTTCCTTCAAAATAGTTAAATGGAACAAGTTAATCATACAGAATATTAAGAGTAGTTAATAGTATTTTGTAGCATAATATGAACTCATTTATAAAAGCTTTTTCTTCATATTAGCGTTTTATAAGTTTAAATTCGGGTAGTACCTACCCGTTAAGTTCATACTTAGTAGCTAATATACAATTCAACTACTACAATTCTATATGAAAAACTGATTATAATAATATTTCGCGTTCAAACTTTTATACAATATTTTACAAACTTACAATACCGCTTATTTTACATAAAGCATGAAATATAGCACACAATAACTTTGATACAAGATAGTTGTGAAGACAATTCTAGCTAGTACACAAGTCGTTCAGCAAAGGCAATAAAGACACGTAATTCATACGTCCAGAAACAAGTCATGCATTCTGGTTTTACTAGGACTACTTCCCATCCTTGGTCTTGTGCAACATAACCGTTATGGCCATTGATAAGACAGCGTGTTGTAACGTCATCAAAGGGACGAGGGTTACGTAATGTCCAACAGTCCCGTAATAATCTAAAAACCTCATTTCTTACCCCAATTACCGACTCCGTCACTTGTGGAAACGTTTTGTTTAATAGTTGTAGCCCGATGTTCTTGTTCTCACTTTGGTGAGAAGCGAACATTACTAATCCGTAAGCATAACATGCTTCTTTATGTTGCATGTTAGCCGCTTTTTCTAAATCACGAAGTCCAATATTCGGATATATTGGGTCAAAATAATTTCTTAACCCGTTGCGTAAAATAGCATTTGGGTTCCCCGCAATATATGCGTCAAAGTAAACACATCGTAACTTATGGGTTTCCCAATGTGATATCCCCCATCTTTCAAACGAAAGTCTCTTATAAACCAAGACATTCTTGGAACGTTCTTCGAATGTCTTACAAACTGATCTCGCCTTAAATAGTTGTGCAGAAGAATTCTGGCCGACTCTAGACAAGATTTCATCAATCATGTCTCCGGGTAGGTCTCTTAAAATATTGGGTTGTCTATCCATTTTGTGTTTTTAAACTGTAAAATAGACAAGAGTTAGATTCATAAAAAAATACTTATTAATACAAGCAATTTTTACATATATCATAAAGCATAAGAACACTATATTACATATATTACACCACACGAATACAACTATCTTATTCCGACTCGCTCGTTTCTTCTTCTTCGGTTTTGGTTCGTTTTGCCAAGTTTCTAGGGATATATGATGTTCCCCTAATACGAGCCGTCGTTGTCCACATTGGTTTAGAAAAACCTGGTGGTTTAGAGGTTCCCGGGTCATTGTTACAACTTAAGGACTTCGGGGGTTGACGATACATATAAAGTTCATCGGGGTTGGAATTAGATTTCTCTATTTTTATGCCCTTTCCCTTATTATTTTCTTTTGCCTTTTTAAATTCAGTTGGGGTAATTTCTATAACATCATCGGAATTCTCGTCGGAATCCGATTCATCGGAGAATTGGTAATCCTCCCAATATTTTGCTTCCTTGGCGGAAACACCATTGACCATAATTAACTTTGGTCGGTTGGTTGAGGATTTTCTTTTACTTAACCGTTTTATTATTTCCCCCACCGGTTCTATTTCTTCATCCGGTTCCGATTCTTCTTCCGGTTCCGATTCTTCTTCCGGTTCCGACTCTTCTTCCGGTTCCTCTTCGGGAACTTGTGAATCAGTCCACAAATCATTCCAATTTACATTTGACTCTTCATTATTATTAGGTGAGTCAATGGGACTTGTTCTAGAGGTAGACATCTATCACATAATATCAAACACGTTAAGAGATTAATATATCACATAATATTCATATGTTAAAAATATATAGTTTCCAACAAAAATGTTAAGCAATCATTTTTAAAGAAAACACGGTCGAAGTCCAGACTCACTAATGCATCCTAACAAACTCGATAAGATACACTAATGCAAATTTTCTGGTTCTCTAAGACCAACGCTCGGATACCAACTGAAATGTCCCGTTCTTATTGATTAAAAACGTTCCATATTAATTGATTTCGTTGCGAGGTTTTGACCTCTATATGAGACGTTTTTCAAAGACTGCATTCATTTTAAAACAAACCATAACCTTTATTTCATCAATAAAGGTTTAAAAAGCTTTACGTAGATTATCAGATAATGATAATCTAAAATATCCTGTTTACACACGACCATTACATAATGGTTTACAATACAAATATGTTGCAACAAAATAAGTTTCTTGAATGCAGTTTTTACACAATATCATACAAGCATGGACTCCAAATCTCGTCCTTATTTAAGTATGCGACAGCGGAAGCTCTTAATAATCACCTGAGAATAAACATGCTTAAAACGTCAACAAAAATGTTGGTGAGTTATAGGTTTAACCTATATATATCAAATCATAATAATAGACCACAAGATTTCATATTTCAATACACATCCCCTACATAGAGATAAAAATCATTCATATGGTGAACACCTGGTAACCGACATTAACAAGATGCATATATAAGAATATCCCCATCATTCCGGGACACCCTTCGGATATGATATAAATTTCGAAGTACTAAAGCATCCGGTACTTTGGATGGGGTTTGTTAGGCCCAATAGATCTATCTTTAGGATTCGCGTCAATTAGGGTGTCTGTTCCCTAATTCATAGATTACCAGACTTAATAAAAAGGGGCATATTCGATTTCGATAATTCAACCATAGAATGTAGTTTCACGTACTTGTGTCTATTTTGTAAATCATTTATAAAACCTGCATGTATTCTCATCCCAAAAATATTAGATTTTAAAAGTGGGACTATAACTCACTTTCACAGATTTTTACTTCGTCGGGAAGTAAGACTTGGCCACTGTTGATTCACGAACCTATAACAATATATACATATATATTAAAGTATGTTCAAAATATATTTACAACACTTTTAATATATTTTGATGTTTTAAGTTTATTAAGTCAGCTGTCCTCGTTAGTAACCTATAACTAGTTGTCCACAGTTAGATGTACAGAAATAAATCCATAAATATTATCTTGAATCAATCCACGACCCAGTGTATACGTATCTCAGTATTGATCACAACTCAAACTATATATATTTTGGAATCAACCTCAACCCTGTATAGCTAACTCCAACATTCACATATAGAGTGTCTATGGTTGTTCCGAAATATATATAGATGTGTCGACATGATAGGTCGAAACATTGTATACGTGTCTATGGTATCTCAAGATTACATAATATACAATACAAGTTGATTAAGTTATGGTTGGAATAGATTTGTTACCAATTTTCACGTAGCTAAAATGAGAAAAATTATCCAATCTTGTTTTACCCATAACTTCTTCATTTTAAATCCGTTTTGAGTGAATCAAATTGCTATGGTTTCATATTGAACTCTATTTTATGAATCTAAACAAAAAAAGTATAGGTTTCTAGTCGGAAAAATAAGTTACAAGTCGTTTTTGTAAAGGTAGTCATTTCAGTCGAAAGAACGACGTCTAGATGACCATTTTAGAAAACATACTTCCACTTTGAGTTTAACCACAATTTTTGGATATAGTTTCATGTTCATAATAAAAATCATTTTCTCAGAATAACAACTTTTAAATCAAAGTTTATCATAGTTTTTAATTAACTAACCCAAAACAGCCCGCGGTGTTACTACGACGGCGTAAATCCGGTTTTACGGTGTTTTTCGTGTTTCCAGGTTTTAAATCATTAAGTTAGCATATCATATAGATATAGAACATGTGTTTAGTTGATTTTAAAAGTCAAGTTAGAAGGATTAACTTTTGTTTGCGAACAAGTTTAGAATTAACTAAACTATGTTCTAGTGATTACAAGTTTAAACCTTCGAATAAGATAGCTTTATATGTATGAATCGAATGATGTTATGAACATCATTACTACCTTAAGTTCCTTGGATGAACCTACTAGAAAAGAGAAAAATGGATCTAGCTTCAATGGATCCTTGGATGGCTCAAAGTTCTTGAAGCAAAATCATGACACGAAAACAAGTTCAAGTAAGATCATCACTTGAAATAAGATTGTTATAGTTATAGAAATTGAACCAAAGTTTGAATATGATTATTACCTTGTATTAGAATGATAACCTACTGTAAGAAACAAAGATTTCTTGAGGTTGGATGATCACCTTACAAGATTGGAAGTGAGCTAGCAAACTTGAAAGTATTCTTGATTTTTATGAAACTAGAACTTTTGGAATTTATGAAGAACACTTAGAACTTGAAGATAGAACTTGAGAGAGTTCAATTAGATGAAGAAAATTGAAGAATGAAAGTGTTTGTAGGTGTTTTTGGTCGTTGGTGTATGGATTAGATATAAAGGATATGTAATTTTGTTTTCATGTAAATAAGTCATGAATGATTACTCATATTTTTGTAATCTTATGAGATATTTCATGCTAGTTGCCAAATGATGGTTCCCACATGTGTTAGGTGACTCACATGGGCTGCTAAGAGCTGATCATTGGAGTGTATATACCAATAGTACATACATCTAAAAGATGTGTATTGTACGAGTACGAATACGGGTGCATACGAGTAGAATTGTTGATGAAACTGAACGAGAATGTAATTGTAAGCATTTTTGTTAAGTAGAAGTATTTTGATAAGTGTATTGAAGTCTTTCAAAAGTGTATAAATACATATTAAAACACTACATGTATATACATTTTAACTGAGTCGTTAAGTCATCGTTAGTCGTTACATGTAAGTGTTGTTTTGAAACCTTTAGGTTAACGATCTTGTTAAATGTTGTTAACCCAATGTTTATAATAACAAAAGAGATTTTAAATTATTATATTATCATGATATTATGATGTACGAATATCTCTTAATATGATATATATACATTAAATGTCGTTACAACGATAAACGTTACATATATGTCTCGTTTCAAAATCATTAAGTTAGTAGTCTTGTTTTTACATATGTAGTTCATTGTTAATATAATTAATGATATGTTTACTTATCATAATATCATGTTAACTATATATATAACCATATATATGTCATCATATAGTTTTTTTTACAAGTTTTAACGTTCGTGAATCACCGGTCAACTTGGGTGGTCAATTGTCTATATGAAACCTATTTCAATTAATCAAGTCTTAACAAGTTTGATTGCTTAACATGTTGGAAACATTTAATCATGTAAACATCAATCTCAATTAATATATATAAACATGGAAAAGTTCGGGTCACTACAGGATGCGGATGTTGTTGTTGGTGGTGGTGATGGTACTGTTGGTGTTGTTGATGGTGGTACTGTTGCTGCCGGTGCTGCTGTTGGTGCTTGTAACCTTTGCACCACATTCTCCAAAGCCACTACCTGAGCGCGAAACTCGTTGACTTCTTCTATTACACCGGGGTGATTGTCGGTTCGGACGAGTGGATGAATAAGATCTAGAATTTGAGATAATATATAATCGTGACGAGACACTCTGGAAATGAGAGAGAAAATGGTGTCTCGAATAGGTTCGCCGGTAAGTGCTTCAGGTTTTTCGCCAAGAGGGCAATGTGGTGGATGGATGGGATCACCTTCTTCTTGTCTCCAATGACTAAGTAGGCTACGAACCCATCCCCAATTCATCCAGAATAGGTGATGGCTGATTGGTTGATCCATTCCGGTTACACTATCTTCGGAATTCAGGTGAATATCCATATCGGAATAGCTGTCAGAGTTTAAGGAATTTGAACTAGATACGGGATCCATCTTGTATAATTAGGGAGATGATTTTTGATATGAATTAGATTATAGAATTTAGTTTGGTATTCTTCAGTACATAATTTACATATGTATATAAATACCAAATTCCATAAATCACGGAGAAATTTTTGGAAGACGTCAGGAAAAGTTTACAGTAACAGATACGCTAAGATATGAATTTTGTCTATACACTATTCATGCAATCAATGCAGTAAAATGTGTCTAGACTAAGAATGATAAGCATGTAATTTCTGACAAGAAATGATAAGCAAAACTTTTAACATGCAGACACGGTCGAAGTCCAGACTTACTAATGCATCTTAACAACTATCAGTTAGACACATTCATGCAAGACCTGGTTCACTAGGACCAATGCTCTGATACCAACTGTGACGATCGCTCCAAATCCATATGGACGAACACGTCATTCATCGATTTCATTGCGAGGTATTTGACCTCTATATGATACGTTTTGTAAATATTGCATTCTTTTGAAAAGGCACACCATAAATGAATATTTAAATCAAAGGTTTTCGACATCTGATAATTTCTACATATAGACAATCACCGTAATATAATAGTTTACAATAGTACTTCCGTTGACAATGCAGTCAAAATAAGATACATGGTGATGATTTGGTGAATGCAACGTTTCCTTGAAAAATATGCCATATAAGACTCCATGCACATAGCTTGTCTAACATATAAGCAAACAGCGGAAGACTTCTAGGGAACCTGAGAATAAACATGCTAACAAGTGTCAACACAATGATTGGTGAGTTCATAGTTTTAATGTTTTGCATAATCTGTACATAAAGGTGGATCACAAGATTTCAGTTGTTTCATCCAGAAACGTTTATCAAAATATTCTACAAAATTGAGCACCCTGGTAACTAAGCTTTAACGTTATAATAAGTACCCCTGTTTTAACATACATGCAACCAACATGTACAATACACGCAAACCAACGTGTACTAAACTCAAATAGCATACGTCTGTTTTATAGTTCAGGTTAGGTTTCTATACCTGGAACAGACGGGGATGTCAAGCCCTATGGATCCATATACTACTACTCGCGTCCACCAGTTCTTATAACTGGCAGTTACTAGTTACCAAAGCAAAGGGATTTTCGGTTCAAACTCGGTGTAGAATTTAGTATGTACTTGTATCCATTACGTTTAAAATAAAGTGCATGTATTCTCAGCCCAAAAATATAGATTGCAAAAGCAATTAAAAAGGGAGCAATGAAACTCACCTTAGCAGCACATAAAGTCGTTCACCGAAATGTGATCGAAACTTGGAATACCAAATAACCGTAGATCTCAACCTAGAGAACATATGTTGGTCAATAATTGTCTATCAAGCTAGGTCAGGTCATAGTGTATCACAATCCTAATGCTCGAGATCGACACACAAAAGTTATCAAAAGTCATTTCAAAAAGTCAATCTGACTCGATACAATAGTTGAATGATCATGGCAATCGAAACATTTTAACATTTCACATAGTTTCCTAATTTTTGTAAAATTAAACTATAGTTTTTATAAGGCTTTAAAATATGATAAAACAATCAATTTTGACAATTGTTCAACAAAACGAGACGTGCCTTATATAAGAATTCATTTACTCCGCTGGTAATATTTAAAAATTCAATTTATCAATCTTATAAACAAGTTGTTTAAATATTAATTGCAGATTCAAAAGCAATTTCAATTAACGTTAATCATAATTCAGTTGATCATATCTTTTAATTCGTTCATCAAAATCATACGATATCTAAAAGAAAAATTATTGATTTTTCGCCAGCTTTCCAAAAAGATGCATATCATATACCTTTTATTAGTAATATATGTATTTAATTCGTGATTCATCATAAACTGTTTAACGACGAAATTTAGCATACTAGCATGCATAAACATATATACTAGAGCACTAGACATGTATACACTATTAATATATAAAAGATAAGATATGAATGCTCACGTATCAATATTGTGATTCAATATTGCAGGAAAGTACGTAGACGCAATAGAGATGATAAACACTAGGTTTGACTTGCGAAAAATACCTATGAACATTACCCATAACCTCCAAATCTATAACCCATAATTTTCCTTAGCTCTATCCCGCTCATAAAATCCGTTTTGAAAATCACCCGAGCATAACTCCGTCGTAGTATTTTATGTATACTACTAATACTTAATTTGAATATTGCACTAGAATTATTACGGAATAAAAATATATGAAATAAATATATATGTACATATATGTGTGTGTGTTTCTGCAATCGATCGATCGATATATATAGTTAGAAAATAATATTATAATAATAAAAGGAATCAAACGTGTTTAATTATAATAATATAATAATATAATAAAGTAATAAAATAATAATATAATAATAAAAGGAATCGTACGTTTATAATTATAATAATATAATAATATAATAAAGTAATAATATAATAATATAATAATAATATAATAATATAATAAAGTAGAATATAATAATATAATAATAAAATCGATTAAGATTTTAAAAGTCGTATTTTTAAAATACTTCAGGGGTATTTTATGTAACTTATAATTAATAATTTCAATCATGTCGCTTTCATGTGAATAGTAAATTAATTAATTTCGTTTCATTTACTATTCATATGAATAGTAAATGAATTAATTTCGATTCAACTATTTAAGCTACACGTTGTTGTACGTTGTGCTTTACAAATTGTACATTTTTAATTTAACTTCGTTTCTTAAAAAAAATTACAAAAATTATATCATAAAAATAAAACGACTTAATACGTAAAAATTTTAATTTGAAAAGCATCGTTTAATAGTAAATTTTTATCATTTCACATATAAATATTATTCGCATGATTCCGTATATATTGAAAACTCTTGTGTTTATACGATACATGTTATGACGTTCGTGAATCGTCGGACAAACAGGGTAATTGAATAGTTCAAGAATTTTGAGATTCAGTTTTATAGACTTTGCTTATCGTGTCGGAAACGTTAAAGATTAAGTTTAAATTTGGTCAGAAATTTCCGGGTCATCACATAATGATTGACCTAATTGGGAAATATGGGTATGAAATACCCAAATTGTGTAATAGTTAGTGTTGTTGGACCTTAATCACTAGCTTTTAAGTGATTAATGATGGTCTTGACCCTTAAGGGCGGTTTTGGTGAAAATGGGGCATTTAATGCATTTAAGTCATTAAATGCACATGAGTGAAGTGTTGGTATTTAGTCCAACAAGTTTGTTTGTTGATCGAGTACTTATTATATTAGGTACCTTGCTTTGAAGCTTGTGGAGGTATAAATCGTCACCAAATCGTTAAGGTGAGTGGAATGATTATATGCATATGTATGTAATGTATTTATTTGTATGCTATGGTATGAACCAAAGAGCCGGTAGTGCCATAGTATGTGCGAGCGTGCTACGTTGTGAACCAAAGAGCCGGTAGCGTCATAGTAGTGTGTTATAGTGTGAACCAAAGAGCCGGTAGCGCTATAGCACGATTTGTTAGGGTGTGAACCAAAGAGGCGGTAGCACCTTAGCGTTGTTAGAGTGTGAACCAAAGAGCCGGTAGCACTCTAGCGTGAGTATGACTCGAGTTGTGATGTGAACCAAAGAGCCGGTAGCATCATGACAAATGCGTATGGTGTGAACCAAAGAGCCGGTAGCACCATGACGCGAGAATGGTTAACCATGGTTGTGTATTGTTTTGTAGCATAATATATTATGTCGATTATATGTTATTGATTACGCTAGTAGCGGTTTGTTGGAGATTATTAGCTTTGTACTTGAGATGGTATGCTAATTGTATTGCTAGCGTGATTGCGGTATATGTGTAAGTGATTGCAAGTAGGTATGTTATATATATATGGATATAATTATTGCATTCACTAAGCTTTGCTTACCCTCTCATTGTTTATCTTTTTATAGGCTCCGGTGTTGACGAGGGTAAAGGCCTTCGATTGGATTAGAGATCCCGCTTGTTGTTTAGGGGACGTTTTTGGGATGTGATAGCTTTTGGAGTTTGACCGAGATATGGGTAGTTTAACCCCAAACACCATGCTCTTAGTGTCGTTTGGAATTTAAACTAGTGCGGTCGAAACTCGAACTTTTGTATGAAACTCGTAAAACGGCCGATGTGGGCCCCGTTTTGTAAAACTCATTTTATTATTGAATCGTGTGAGTTTTAACCATTATAACATATTGTGAAAAGCGTTTCGTCTAAATATGTCGGGAAGTGGGAGATCTTTAATTGAAAATTGACGAAATCGGACAGAACTGAATGTGGACCTGTGCGCGCCGCGCACCCTGAGGTGTGCGCGTGGCGCACCCCATTGTTAAATAAATAAAAAAAAAATTATTACACGTGTTCGATTGTATATTGGGTTGGGTTGTTACATTATAGTTTCGAATAAAACTGAATACAATGAACATTGTTTAAATAAAGAATTCTGAAATTTAGGGTTTTAGAAAAACCAACCTTCCCAATGCCGATTTGTGTACCTTTACAAACCAAAAGATGAAGTTATGTGTGCATAAAATCGGCCTTGGGAATGCTCTTGTGTGTACCTTTTATGACCAACAGCTGAAGCCTACTTTCCCAAAACTGTTTTATATTTCAAAGTGAAACCTTAATTTCATCTCATTACTCTATATATTTACAATCGGCAACACAAACAAAAATATAACAATTTTGCCAAAAAAGTTTACTTTCAGTAAATAGAATTAAAAGAAAAAAACAATGGTAGATGATTGTGATTTTCTTGCATGTATGTCTGAAGCCGATTTCTCCGAAATGTTTCAACTTCTCGACAGTTCATCTCAAACTCAACCACAACCTCGAACAACATGGAAAAAAATTCAAGGGCTACCCAGGATTTTATAAGAGATGTGATGGAAGAGGCTTCATATGATGATAGCTTTGAGCAAATTCCGTGACTTTCTGCGATACAGTGGGCGTATCATGACAATGGCAATTCTCAATCGGGTGTTATTTTCCTTAAAGTTAAATTATATATATTACAATAATGACATTTTGTTTCTGTTTTTGAGTGCATGGGAGTCGAATATAGGAGGAATATCTGGTTGTTTGACAAAAGTCAAAATTGATCAGGTTGTTGGTGTTATCAAGTCTTGTGATCCATTTACTTTGGGTGATCTTTAATAAGAGCTAAATGTAAGACCCTTATTATGATTTGATTTACATATTATTATGCGTTTTTATTAATTTGGTTAATTATAAGTTACTTTAATATTTAGGATACTACTAGTTCTATTTCTGGCACTATTCATCACAAAATCGTTGAAGATGTCAAAGATATATGTGTTGGATGTGTTTTTGTAGTTCGAAATGAATTTGTATTTTGTCCACGATATTCATCATATCGTGCCTTTTACATTACTAATAGAACTTGCTAAAGGTATTCTTCAAAGATGGTTATGAACTTACACCAACATTTTACTTTCATTCAAATCATTTCTCTGGAGATTGTGCATCAACATCGTTCACGGGATAATTAGCTTTCAGATTGTATCATATGACGTTGTTGTATCAATTTTAATTTTAAATGTTAATGTTATCTTTATATTATTATCAATATAATCAATTTCAAACAATACTTTTATTAATAAACATAAATACGTTTATATTTTAAAAAAACAAACGGTTAAAAAACCAAAAACTTTACATAATTAACGGTCAGATAAACACATAATTAAACAAGATGCAAGTGTATAGGTTCGCGTCTGGTTATCAGTCAACTTCTTATTCCATCATATTCCTCTTCTTTGTTAAGGAACTCGAATTTTTGCTTACTTTCTTCCAAATACATCGTTGGCGAGTGTTTGAACGGTACATTTTCTTTGAAAAACACAAACAACTTCGACTTATCCATCTGATTAACATCAACGTCTTCGTTTTTTTTTTTATCACACATTGATTACGCCTGAAATTTCGGCGAAAATTGACCTTTGTAATATACATCAATCGAGACAATAATGGGTGTCATGAGTTAATTTGTGTATGTAGTGAGTTGAAATGATATAAAATTACGATTTGGACGTGTGTTTGCCAATTGAACGAATGTGTGACAATTCTTAAATTGATTTTGGAATGCCCGATTATACTAGATTTATAACTTCTTTTTTTTTTTGTTAGTATTAGTTTTACTAATATGCTCCTAAAAAGCACTATTTAAAAAAAGAAAATCAATTTGGATGTTTATGAAGATTTAGATTTAGATTATTGTATGTGAATGTGAATGCATGATATTATGTGGACTCACATGTAGTAATAGAATAATTGAATAAATCTAACAGCACGGTGAACGATGTTTGACCAGATACATCATCATCACACATGATCATTGGTACATGGTGGACCCGATTCAAACCCATTGTGCCTATCGTATCCATCCGGTCCTTCTGTTATCCGGATTAATCGTTTAGCATATCAACTTTTCCAGACAACAATTCTTGTACGAAAGCAACTCAGGCCAAATTCTCATAACCATACATCCAGTTGCTTTGAACAATTTTATAGCATGGACTAATTTCATACGGAGTATTTATTTTAAAATCAAATAAATTTTCTTGGTTTTTATTAGAACATGATCATTACAAACAGGTGGGGTTCGAAAACTTTGTACTTGGAGGTAAAAAAAAATTTATAAGTCTTAACAAATAATATAAAATATTTTAAAAAAGTCTGTTTGGACTTTACTAAAATCGTACTCCGTAGTAGACTTTGATTTCTTTTTCTCTAAGGGAGTTGATCCGTACACCACTTGTTTTTTGCCATACACCACCAAACTACAATATTTGACTACTTTACCCTTTCTAACTCAAGGACCTTTTCCCTAAATTAATTATGAGAAAGGATAAAATGGTCCAAAATTAAATTTTGGTGGTGTATGGCAAAAAGTAAGTGGTGTACGTATCAGCTCCCTTTCTCTAAACCTTTAATTGTTGTTTTTGGACATATTGTATTTTAGCTTCGCTATTTCACTTGTGTTATTCTAGTTCCCATGTTTCTCAAATCTTCGATTGTGTTCGTATATATAAATAATAAAACCGTCCTCCTGAAAAATCTATGACACGAACGATTGATCGGGTTGCGCCTCAATTGGGCTACCCTTGATTACAAACGTACAATTTCTCAATATTTATATATTATACAAATTATATATGACAAAAATATATATTTTCAAGGGATATTCACGTATAAATTTAATCGATTTAGATATTAAAAATTTACTACAATGCATACTTTTAGAGTTTTAGTTATATGATAGCGATTTGTGTTAGTTGTTATATGTATTCTTATTTATATATTTAGGTGATAATAAGTTTCTTAACGTACAACAATTTGTTATCCACTCCACGTTCAATCTAGTAAATAAGCGTCATAAATACCCATATCCGCGCTATATATCAAGTTAAACCATTCTAGTCGCAATTAGTGGGTCAGATCGGATGTATATCTACCCGAATATACGTAAGATCGACCATTGTCTTATGCCTACCCGACTCACTTATTTAGTTGTGGATCCGGAGCTTGAATTCGTGACCTTGTGTTATTTCTAAATACAAATTAAGCCATTCATGGTACACTATATAGTTTTAAGTACTGTATCATAATCAAGTACGTGTAACTTGCATGGTACACTATATAGTTTTAAGAGAAAAACTTGACATTAATTATTATTAACATTCCATATATGGTAGTGTTTTGTGAACTTGAAATTAATCACATATACCGTGTACCCGAGCTAGAAGCCGAGTGGTAAAAAAAACCCCATGTTATTTGAGAGCTTGTGTCCATGAAAAAATTGGCGCATGTTCGAATTTTTGGGGGAGTTTTCTCTAGAGTTCTGTTGTGGTGACAAGGTGCATGGCGTAAGTCACTCGGTTTAACCTAAAGCACACAGGGTACGCATTGCGCGATGGTGTGGAGTAGTTTTCTTCTAACGTGCCAATGAGGCATTGCTTCATTGGTATCCATGTTTCATGGATTCGAGAGAGACTCGGGTTCGAGTCTCGCCAGGGGGGTTTTCCCTCTGATTCCGCGCCTGCCCCGCATGGGGTGGTTAGTGGGGTCATGGTTTCCTCCTAACGGGGACACGTGTTAACTAACAACTAACCTTGCCTTTAAAAAAAAAAAAAGTTTTCTTCTAACGTGTTTGTGAGTGGCATATGATCGTGAAAGTTGTTAAATTCCCTATGGGTGATGTCAAAACTGTCGTTATAAAAAAATACCATGTATGCTAAGAAATTTATGAATTTGATCAATATTCTGTCATTCAGGCCAAAACTAATTAATTTTTCGATATTGGGAAAATTATGATATTTGTCATTAAAGAATTGGTGATCATACGTTAAATACCTAGTATAAGGCAAGTATTCATCATTATTGATTCAAGAACTAATATTTTTTACGTTCTAAAATGTGATTAATTTAACGCGTTTTTAACATTTACAGGTGTCGCCAAGTTTTTAACACTTAAAATCATTAAAAAGGAAAACTTACTGACACTTAAAGTAACAAAAAGTTGATATCACTCGTAAATTTTTAACAACATATTTTTGTTGAATGTGTGAAGGATATCAAAAACAAAGAAAAGTTTCACAGCAGCTTTAAGCCTCGACGCGGCTCCTTTAGCCGCGGCGCGACTTAACACTTGGATTGAGGTTCGAAGGCTGAATGCTGGCGGTTTCAAAATCGTGCTTTAAGCCGCGTCGCGGCTCCTCCACCCGCGGCGCGGCTTAAGCCTGTCCAGGAGCCTGACGAGAAAAAACGCGTTTTCTTGTTCCCTAAGTTGTTTTCTTTTTATTTTATGTCTATTTAAGGACCCTTATGTAACCCTAAACTGTACCTACGAAATTACTAATAAAATTCTCTTTGTTTGGCCGTGAATTAAACCAATTCGTTTGAATTAAACGATTGAACATAACCACGTTAATTCCTTGTTCTTTACGTTTGTTGTTCTTATCTTTATCTGTGTTGGTGATTATTTGTTTGTTGGACGGTGGGTTGATAACTAGGGTTATCAAGTTCTCGTTAGGGCTCACCTAGATTTCCTAATAATTTTCGCACACTTATAATTTTTGACACGATATTTTTTTATATATTCAACTTTGTGTGAAAATTATGTTAAAGTTATTCGTGTATAAAGAATCAAAAAAAGTAAAAATTTCAAAAACGAACATTTATGGTGATGAATATTCTCTCTTTCAACACTGGTGATACATCCACTTTTAATTTTAATAATTCACTACATGTGTACAAATTTTAATACATCCACTTATAATATTCCATGTGATATTAAATGGAATATTCCGGTAGTGCTAAATGAAATACAAATCAAATTCTTTGATTGGATTTCTCATAGGTCGAGGGGAAAAAAGTTCGATTGGCACATTTGGTTGAGCAATCCGAAATTCTACCTTACAACTTAGAAAGCTTGTGATTGTTCGTGTGTAAAGATTGCTCCCTTAGCAATTTAATATCTAGTATTTTCGTGTAATTGTATTTCTGATGTCCTGGGCTATTAATGCATTTGAACCTTCATGTATTCTGTTTTTCTTTCAATGAATTTTGCTTTTCCAAAAAAAACATTATAAATGGTTATTGCATTAATGTAGTAGATTTATCAAAAATAAAATTGTAAGTATCAATTTCCTTTAAGATAATTATGTGCTATAAGACTTTAAGATTTTTAAAGCAAATAATAATACTATATGATATAATGTATTCAAATTATATAATATAATTATAATAATATTATAATATAATATGATACATTATAATATTTATAATTATAATACACTAATAATAAATTACAAATTAGAATAACACCGCTATTATTCGAAATAATAATAGTCCTTACCAATTACCATCATTTCAATTTCGGGCCCATTTCTTTTGTTTGCTATTTTATTATTTTGTTATATATTCGAACAAAAAAGCTCGAGTTTTCTTGAAAGAAAAGAATGTGAAAAAGAGAGAGAGAAGAATAAAATTTATGAGCGATCATTTTCAAAGTAAATTTTAGTGTTTTTAGATCTAAATGATAACCTTTTGTGGGGGGGGGGGGGGGGGGGGGGGGGGGGGGGGGGGGGGGGTCTTTTGCATTTGATTTTGAACCCTATCAAGCACAAGGAAACAAACTTGTAGATCAAGAATCTTTATCCTCTTTAAGGGTTTTGTTTCATTTGGTAACAGGAGACAAAGATAAGTAAAATTAGTTAAAAAAAGTGAATAATACATATATATAAATAAGTGCATGTCAAACCCTAAGATTGAGATCCTTGCTTTTTCAAGAAACGTAGTGATACACTTGTTCTACTGTAGCATGCAAATTACCATGTCATGAAAGCAGAGATTTACTACTGTAAAAGTAACTTAATTCTAGTAAATTTCAAACTTTTTCTTTTACTATAAAATTATCTGGGTTTTATAGAATAGATTAGTAGCTAGCCAGTTTGAGGCGATATTTCTAAAATATTGTGTATATGTATATGTTTGTGCAAAATCAAAATTTTATAAAAAAATAATAATTTACACAGTACACACGTTTTGATATCATGATGCATTCTCTTTCTAGTTACGATTGAATTATGGCCTACAAAAATTCTCGAATTATATTATGAGTTGTCGTTTAGTGATGAAAAACCCAAGTGTAAAGAAAGAACAAAGTATCAAATATTTTAGATTTAATTAGAATATAATACTAAAACCCATAGATGACGACTTTAATGTTCCAAAATCTATCTATAATAAAATTATAACACGCTAGCAATAAAGGAGTAACTAAAAACCGAGTTACTGTTGTAAATAGATTTTTTTTTTTTGGAACGGCAATATATATAAAAAAAACTTAGCTAGAAGCTAAGGAAAAGTTACAAGGAATACAAAGGCGAGTGTAACCACGTAGTCCAGTTAAGTGAGGACTTATGGTACCTCGAATAAATCCAATTAAAAGACGACAAAACAATATAATCAAAAACGTAAGATTTCCTTGTGTTATGGTCTTTGAAGATGATTCCGTTCCTGAGCTTCCAAATGTGCCAAAGGGTCGAGATTGCCACCACATTAACAACGAAGCGTTTGTTACCAGTATGCGGAATTGAGTGGATCCATGACCATAAGTCTTCGACAGAATCCATGAGGGGAATAGAGATGTCAAGCCAGGTGCCAATCTTGCACCAAATTTGGTGGCTAGTGTCGCATCTGATGAAGAGGTGGTTTCGCGATTCTTCAGAAACGTCACAAAGATGTTGTAAATAGATTTTGAACGCCATTTTTGATTTGTGATACCCTTATAAACTAGTTAAGTAAGATTGAGCATTGTTGGGCTAGTAACGAAAATGCAAAGGGAAAAATCACCTAAAAGTACCGTAAAAGACAAATTAAAATAAAAAAAAAAAAAAAAATTTTCATAGAGAGAGAGAATGTGTGAGAGAGAAAACTTAGAGAGAGAGAGGGTGAGGGAAAGCAGTGGAGATGCGAGAGCGGGCGAGTCCAGGAGGCAAGACAACGGGAACTACAGGAACAACATTCACGAGAGAACGAATCGAAGCCGTCTAACTTCGTATATGTTTTTCAAATTCAACGATGACTGGAAAGTGATTGATTTTTGGAAGTTATTCAAGCAACATGGAGCGGTGAGGGACGTATACATGGCAAAGAAGAGACTCCTTAATGGATGTAAGTTTGCTTTTGTTAGATTTGCGGATGTGAAAGATGCGGATACCTTGTTGAAATCTTTGGAGACAATCAAGTTTAATGGGGAGGCTATCAAAATTTTCAAGGCGACTGCTAGGCCTCCAAAAGTTTCTGAGAAACATCAGGTACCTGCGAATGGGGGTATGGCAAACGGTCCAAACCATACCAGCTATTTCAAACGGTTCAGAGATGGTCGCAATTATTCTGATGTTATGGGGAATGGGCATGAAGATCTGAGGGAGGTTCTTAATGATATAAAGAAGAGACAACAAACCCATGACCAGCAGCAAAACTTTGTCCCAAAACATGGTGCAAGTTCTGAAGGAAATTTTAAAAAAGACAAGGAAGATTATCCAGATAAGCAAAAGGAAAACAAGACTTACTATGCTAGTGACGATGATGCGGTTGCGGGTAATGAAGAGATGCTTAAAAGATCAGTGATTGGTGAAGCAAAAAATAGTGGAATACTCAAGAATTTGGAATCGATTATTACGGATGAAGGTTATGACAACATCGAGGTTAAGAGACTCAAAGGGCTTAGTGTCCTGCTTGTTTTCCCTTCTATTAGTGCAGCCATGGAGTTAGTCAGGGGTAATCATAAATTAGACAAATGGATCCATAAAACAAGTATGTGGGATTTTTCAGCTTGGCCAGAAGGAAGAATGTCGTGGCTATCTATTACGGGGGTACCTCTTCCTTGCTGGTCCGAGAAAACTTTCAAGTCCATTGCTGATTGGTGGGGCGTGGTATACCTAATGGAAAACTGCAGTTTTTCGGGAAATCAAAGCTTAGTAACGGGAAGGGTATTTGTTAAGCTCTATGAACCTGGTATTGTTAATGATGCGATCAAACTTATTTATAAATCTAAATCATATTTCATCAACGTTGTTGAAGATACAAAGGATGAGAAGTATATTCTTGATCGCTGTGAGTGTGTGAACAATGGGTGGAATACGTCAGACTCGCTTTCCAGTGACGGGTCCGACTACATTGATTCAGAATGCATTGGTACATTGAATGATGTCGATAATGAGGTCCATGATATTAGTTCCAGTGAAGGGAAAAGTCTTAAGGATGATGATGAACTCGGGTTATACAATGATGTCTTTAATAGTGTTGATGAAGACGATGGTAGTACCAGCGAATCTGATGATATGGAGTTACCTGAAGTGATGCCGGAAAAAATGGTGGATCCGGCAAAGTGCAAAAATTTGAATGTTGATGATGTAGAAGATGATGAGTCTCGTTTTGTGACTAACGAGGAAGAGAAGTTTGATGAAGTCGAAAAAGTGGCTGAAACATTAGATGGTTTTGTTGGAAAAATTATGAGTCCCGAGATTAAGCGTGATCTTGGGAACCCTAACCCTAATAATCTTCTCCCGTCCCAAGACAGGGTGCAGACTGATGCATATAACGAGGGTCAGAATAATGGCCTGCAGGCCCCACATTTTGAGAGTGAAGTAAAGGAAACAAATCCAGATTTTATTGGATTGTCTGGTGGGCCTAATGATATAAATAAGGGTGGTTCTTGTACTGTGGGTATTGGGCCTGGTAAAGAAAATATTGGGCCTGATCCTACAACTCATTTTGGGCCAGATTCCTTGCAAACCGATGCAGGCCTGGGAGATAGCAGAGAAATAAATCTGGAAAAAAACTCTGATGTCGAGGTTTCCTCTAATGTTGAAGCTATCTCTGTTGCCAAAAGAAAATTGAAAAAAATCAAATCGAAGAAGAGAGTGACTAAAAACAATAGAGAGGTCGAATCCAGTAACAATCACTTCAACTCAGACTCTATCCGACATCATGTTTCTTCCGATTGCAGAAGCGCGAAAACGACAGAGGTGTCTAATTGCAATAACTGCTATTGGAGATATATGTGCAACTATAAGGCTTCCTCCAGGATCATGAAATTAAAAAGCAGAGCAAGGGTGGGTAATAATTGTGGCGATTCCAATAACTTCTCATGTAAGGGTTGCGGTTTTAGATCTAAGAGGGCTTCGAAGGATAAGAAAAGGAAGCAGAAGAAGCATGGTTCTACCTCCTTGTCGATCAACATGGATGAACTTAAGCAATATGGGGAGCAGATTGGTCTTTATTGGCCTGCTGATCCTCAGTAAGTTTCTTCCTTCCTCTGTCGCTTTGGTTTATTTTTAATGAAGGTTTTGTCCTTAAATGTTAGAGGTTTTGCGGTATCGGGAAAATTCGGTTGGGTTAGAAATATCTGTGTCAGTGAAAAGCCTTGCGTAGCTGCCTTTCAAGAAACTAAGTGTCGAACAATTAATGATAAATGGATTAGTGCGTTATGGGGGGGTTCGAATTTCGGGTTTGTACAAAAGGAAGTTACTGGGAGATCGGGAGGACTTATTACCATTTGGGATCCTAGTGTGTTTGATGTCGTGGAGTGCTCTGGATGTGAATTCTTTCTTGCTACTAGAGGTAAATGGGTAAGGTCGGGTGTGGAATCGGTTATTGTTAATGTTTACGGCCCCCACAATGATCGGGAGAAAAGGTTATTTTGGGAAATGCTCGATAGGCTTCTTAACGGGGTGAAGGTGCCTTGCTTACTTGTTGGTGACTTTAATGAGGTTAGAGAGTCGGATGATCGTATTAATTCTCAATTTCACCAATGTCGGGCGAATAGATTTAATGAATTCATTAATAGAAATGGTTTAATCGAGATTGAAATTAGTGGGAGAAAATACACGCGCATTAGCGATGATGGTTGGAAATTAAGTAAGCTAGATAGGTTTTTAGTTGATGACAACTTTCTTCGACTTTGGGAGGATCTCTCGGTGGTTGCGTTGGATAGGCATCTTTCCGATCATTGTCCTTTGATTTTGAGGGATAAGTTTATCGATTTTGGGCCAAAACCTTTCAAGGTCTTCGACGAGTGGTTCAATTACGAGGAAATTGATAAAGTCATTACGGATGCTTGGGGTCAACCAATTCGGGGTTCACGTAAGGATTGTAACTTTAGAGATAGACTCAAAAACGTCAAGTTCGCTTTAAAAGAATGGAGTGCTACCAAATTTGGGGGACTTGATAAAGAGATTGAAGCTTTTAAGAAGGAAGCCATGGAATGGGAGTTGAAAGCCGAAGAGAATGCCCTCTCTAATTCGGATCGGGAAAAATGGTTAGAATCTAGACGTAATTGGATTGAGAAAGAAAAAGTAAAAACAAATATGTTGCGACAAAAGGCAAGACTAAAATGGTGTATTGAGGGGGACGAGAACTCGAAGTTTTTTCATAACACAATCCGTAGGAAAAATAGCAAATGCAATTTTCGTGGTCTCAATATTAATGGCTCATGGAACGAAGACCCGGGTGAGATTAAAAATGCCATTTTTGAATTTTATAGGAACCTATTCGCTCCTGTGAGCAGGCCTCGGCCTAAACTGCTTTCCAGCTTTTTTCTCGGGCCTGATTTTGCTCCTGGCCCACGCGTAACAAGTGAAAACTCAAACCCAATTTTTTCAAGGACTGGGTCAGATGGGCCTGTGACAGTGGTTGGGCCTGTAACAGTGGATGGGTCTGCCAATCGTCTAAATGTGTCGAATTCTGATCCCTCTTCCAACAGATACATCATCTCAGGTTCGCATTCTGTCCTTAAACTTTCTGAGCTTCAAAAAAATAATCTTGAGGAACAATTCAGTGATAGCGAGATTTGGGAGGCAGTAAAAGGGTGTGCGAGCAATAAGGCTCCGGGACCGGATGGTTTTAATATGAGATTTTTTAAAAAATTTTGGGCAATTATTGGGGAAGATTTGATATCCGCCATCCGGAATTTTTGGAGAACAGGTGTTATATCCCAAGGATGCAATTCTTCTTTCATCACTTTAATTCCAAAGGTTTCGAATCCGGTATGTCTCAATGAATATAGACCTATTAGCCTTATTGGTAGTTTCTACAAAATTGTTGCAAAGCTACTTTCCAATCGAATTAAGAAGGTAATACCTAATCTTGTTGGTTTCGAGCAAAGTGCTTTCATAAAAGGTAGAAACATTATTGATGGTGTTTTAGTGGCAAATGAATCCCTTGATTTTTTGAAAAATAATCATGTTAAGAGTTTAGTGTTTAAAGTTGATTTTGAGAAAGCGTTTGATAGTATTAGTTGGGAGTTTCTAGATGAAATGATGTTATTAATGGGTTTCGGAGCTAAATGGAGAAGATGGATTGATTCGTGTCTTAGATCGGCATCAATATCGGTTCTTGTTAACGGCTCTCCAACGAAAGAGTTTAACTTAGGGAAGGGGGTTAGACAAGGTGACCCCCTCTCCCCCTTTCTCTTCATTATCGCTGCGGAGGGCCTTAATTGGATGGCGAAAGCGGCAGTTTCTAAGGGCCTTTATTATGGGGTGGAAATCGGTAAGGATAAGATCCCTATTTCACACTTGCAATACGCGGATGACACCATATTTTTTGGCAAGTGGAGTTTTGAGAATCTTGAGAACTTAATGAAGCTTTTGAAATGCTTTGAACTATGCTCCGGTTTGAAGATAAATTTTAACAAGAGCAACTTATTTGGGGTGTGTGTTGAAAAAAGTGAAGTAGAGGATATGGCGATTTTGTTTGGTTGTAAGTCGGGTTTATTTCCTATGACATATCTCGGTCTACCTATTGGTGCGAACATGAAAAGAATTTCAAATTGGAAACCGGTGATTGACAAATTTGAGAAAAGATTGTCGGATTGGAAAGCGCGTACGATCTCATTCGGTGGACGATTAACTCTCGTGAATGCGGTTCTTAATAGCCTCCCGTTGTATTTCTTCTCGCTCTACCGTGCACCGCCCTCCGTGCTTAAAAAACTTGAGTGTGTAAGACGTAATTTTTTTTGGGGCGGGTCGGGTGATAATTCCAAAATTTCTTGGGTTAAATGGGATGATGTTATTCGCCCTCGGGTGGATGGCGGACTTAATGTGGGGTCTCTTAATTGTAAAAATCTAGCTTTAATCGGCAAGTGGTGGTGGAGGTTTCATACCGAAACCGACTCCTTGTGGGTTAAGGTTATTAAAAGCATTTATGGGGATACGGGTTTAATAAACATGGGTGGGAATCTTTCTTGTACTAATTCTACTTGGAGTAATATTGTCAAAGCAGGGTTCGAGATAGATAATGCGGGTGTCGAATTTTCAAGCTCCTTCGTCAAGGTGATCGGAAATGGTAATAATACAAGATTTTGGGAAGATGCTTGGTTATTGGATAAACCACTCAAGGAGGTTTTTAAAAGATTAGTGCGGCTCGAATCAAACCCCCATGTCACGGTCTCAAATCGTATGCAACAAGTGGATGGCACGGTATCTTTTTCATGGGATTGGATTCGGACAATTTCGGGACGTACGAGAGGCGAGTTGGATAATCTTGAAGATCTTCTCTCATCTTTTCAAATGTATCCGGAAAAAGAAGACTTTTTCTCATGGAAGCTAAGTGGTAATGGTTCTTTCACAACAAAGAAACTTACAAAACTTATTATGGCGAAAATGTTTCCTTCAAATAACTCAAATTTGGTGACTATGAAGAATAATCTTGTTCCAAAAAAAGTAGAGGTTTTCGTGTGGAGAGCGAAGAGGGAGAGATTACCCGTTTTGTCCGAACTTGACAAACGGGGTATCGATCTACACTCCGTTCTTTGCCCTCTTTGTGGTTTGGAAATTGAATCGGTGAAGCACTCTCTTTGGTCGTGTGCGTATGTTCGTGAAATTTGGAAAAAAGTTCGTGATTGGTGGGGTTTTGATTCGGCTAATCTTTCTTTTGATAATCTCCTATGTGGTTTTGGTCCTCCTAATTGCTCCGATTTGGGTAGGCAAATATGGCAAGCGGTCGAATGGATTTGTGGCTATCTTCTTTGGAGAAATAGGAATCAAAAAGTTTTCAAAAATCTTTCATGGACCGCCCCGAATGCACTAAGTGAGATTCAAGTCTTGAGCTTTGATTGGGTTGCGAAGCGTTGCAAGCAAAGGAAAGTCGAATGGCATGATTGGCTTCATAATCCTAGCGTTTATCTTGTTTAATTTGTCATTTTAGTGAGATATTTGTATAGTAGTTGGATTTGGATTCTAGCTCGGTATCCATAGCCATGCGATGTATATCGTGATGTACTTTGCGATTTTGAGTTTTTATATATCATATTGCTTTTCAAAAAAAAAAAAAAAAAAAAAATGTATAGCAATTAAAAAAAGACATGAACAAATTAAGCAAAAGGTATAAAATAAACGTTAAGCAAAAAATTAAAAAAGAACAGTGAAAAATAAAATAAAAAGAAAATCATATTCTTAAAAAAGAAACCTTAATAAGAAAAAAATTAAAAAGATACATAAAAAGGGCAAAGTATTAAAAGAAAATAAAAATACGAAACAAAAAATCAACACTTTTAATACGATCAAAAATTGGTGTCTCAAATATTTGTATCACTACAATAGATCCAAACAACGAGCTCTAGCTAAGACTAGACAGACCTAGCAAACGACTCACCAACTGGGTGAGAACTCACTTTTTACAAGAAAACTATGTCAACTGAAGCTATAACATATGAAACTAACATAACGGTTATACTATACCTTACAGAAAAAAAAAAAAGAACAAAACAACCAGCTGAGGCGATTGGGAGAACGACGTTCGCTACCACACAAAAAAAAAAAAAAAAAGAAACAGCAAGCAACGTAAGCACAACCGTCTGAAGAAGAGTCGATTCCACAAAAATCCGCAACCACCCCCAGATCTGAACCAGATCTCCAACAGGGAAATCGTCACCTGGTCCAAACCCAAAGAAGACCCCAAAAGAAAGAGAAAAAAAAAAAAAATTTATTTGTATCGCAAATGCTCATAATTATCTTATACTCCGTAATGAAGTAAACCGACGTACATTGATATTAAAATGCGTGTTTATAATTTCTAGGTTTCAGAAGCTACTACTCTGGCAAATGGGCATTATGAGACGGTCGTACAATAGCTTCACAAACACATTTTCCACGTGGACACAACACATAACGACACGTCATCTAAAATATTATCCCTTGCTTGTTACAAGCGACTATGTGGGACCGCTCACAACAATCCAGTACCCCACACAGCACACTCATCTTTCGGGTTTGCTATAATCAAAAATCACACTATCACAATCACCCAGATGTCCTACTCATCCAACGGCCACGATTACATACCACAAAAAGCGCGCGTACCATCCCAAGATTGTCGGACCCACAACGAGAATGTATATGGTCCCACCACGTTTTTACTTTTTCTTCCTTCTTATTCACATCCAGTTTCAAACTCCTTCACATTTACTCTCTCCTTCATCTTAAACATCAACACACAGTTACACACTTTCTGTGTGTGTGATCCTTATAATTAGTTTCTTTAGTTTTTTTTTTTGTTAAGAAAAATACTATTTATCACGTTTGATTAGCTTTATAATTCAGATATCAAATGGGTTTAACTTCGCTTCAAGTTTGCATGGACTCATCTGCCTGGTTTCAGGTACTAATTATTTCTTGGATATAGTCATTGTTAGTACTTAGTTTATTGTTAAAATTAACTCATAAATGCATTATTAATTTTGTATAAATACCATTTACAAAAAGTTGGCAAGTACCTGCTAGATAATAAAAAAAAAGTTGGCCAAATTTTATTTTTCAACTATTAACTTGCTTTGATTGAACACCTTTTTAAAAGAGTAGCAGAGCTAGAACTATTATCATGTAAGACAAATTTACAAACTGTTATAGCATTTTTTTCTAAGAGTTAGTTCTTATTATTGTTTGTTGTTTTTATTTATATATGCATGCATTTTAATTATGCACTTACTATAGAATTATTTATGAGTTAAAATAAGAATTACGATTTACAAAGAATTATAGACAACTGATCTTGTTTGCTGCTAGGAAGCTAGTATCATCTGAATTAAACTAAAAATCCAAATAATGTGTTTTTTTTATATGAAGTTTCAAAAAATAATAATTTTTATTTTAATGAAATAATTACCACGACCAGTTTAATTTAACTATATATATGGTTCACTGATCAACATTTTTACAGCATGCAAACAAAATATCATTTTCAGAACATACATGATGAAGAAAAACAACAATATGTTGTTAAAAACAATAATGATAATGATTCAAGTACTAAAAGCTAAAAAAAGTGAAGTAATGTCTTGTTTTCTGTACCTTTTGAATTTATGTTTTGAAAGTACAATTCCTGACACAAATTCTGATCAATCATTCTTTATTAATACAATCATTTTTAGGGTACAATTCAAGATCAAGAAACAGAAATGGATTCATCATCACCATCAGGAATCACTGATCCAATGCTTGCATGTTCTCCGCCATTAATGGAACGAAGACTCCGGCCACAACTTGACCAAGCTCTTAAATGTCCACGTTGCGATTCAACTCACACCAAATTCTGTTACTACAACAACTACTCACTAACTCAACCACGTTACTTCTGTAAAACGTGCCGCCGTTATTGGACTAAAGGCGGCACGCTACGTAATATCCCAGTGGGTGGCGGTTGCAAGAAAAACAAGAAAGTCTCCTCGTCTTCCAAGAAACCTACATCCACCACCCTCACCGGTAATAACAGTAACAATAATAATAACAATAATAATGATAATAATAGTAATAGTAATATCCAACACCATCATCAAAATCTAAATTTGATCAATCCTAATCATAATTATAACCATAACTACCCAATGATTATGAACTCTAGTGATCTACAATTATCGTACCCCGACACAGCCATGCAATTTCCCCGGTCAAATTTGTTTGGGATTGGGAATTCAAGTAATATTAATAGTCATAGTTTCATGTTTGATAATTTAAATAGTAACGCTACTAGGGCTATTGAGTTTATGGAAAATGGTGTGGGAATTATGGGAAATGGTGGTTATGGTTCAGAAATGGGTGGTGTAAATTTGATAGGACAAAACTATCATGGTGGTAGTAATCTTTGTTCACCTTTTGGAGGAATGACACTTGATTCGATTAATAATCCATTTACGGAAAGACGACTAATCGCGTATAATCACGATCAAGTGAATGATGATCACGCGATTAATTTGATTGATGTAAAGCCAAAGATTTTGTCTTTAGAATGGCAAGATGAAAACGGTACGAATTCTGGTGGTGGTAGTGGCGGTGGCGGCAGTTTTATGACGGGTGTTGCATCATGGGGTAGCATAATGAATGGGTACGGATCAGCTACGAACACATTGGCGTAATGGTTCGAACCATGGTTGGTTAAGTTGCATGACTACTAGGGTACGTTATTAACTTTTGAATGTGAATGGGAGTTTAAAGATGACTGCTTTGGTGGGATATGGATGACTCGGATTTTAATATTAAAATATAGTTTTTTATAGAATTATTATATTTTAGTGGTGTTAAGTTGTTAGGCCAGTGAATGTTATTTTAATTGACATTCAAAGGTTGTAGGATTTTGTGGCATATCGAGAAAGATAATTAGTGTATTTTTATAATGTTTTTATAATGTTTTTATTGTAGTAATATATATGATCTTCAAAGATCCTCTTAAAGGGAATGTTTTCTTGGTTGTGTTTTCTTAAACGACGGCTTTCATGTATTTTGTCTACTTCTGTTTTCAAAGTTTTCACATTCATGTTTGAATATTCTAAACCGATCTTAAATTAGAAAAACGTGTTAATCATTTTATATTTTTATTATTATATTATGTAACCTTAAGAAAATATCTAGTTTTTTTTAAGAGAATTTAATTGTAAATACAATTAATAAATTAAATTTTTCTTTAAACCACTCCCAACCATGACGTACTTCCTCCCGAGGACACACCGCCATATCAGCGCCACATCAGCTTTCTATCTCCATTTATTTTTCACTTCCTCTCCATCACACAACACTACCAACCATGACATCCTTCCTCCCATCACATGGCCCCACATTTTTTTTTATTAATATCTATTACTATTATTATTATTATTATTATTAATATAATATTATTTTTATGTCAATTATATTTTTTGAACAACACATCTATTCTATCTTATAAAAGGGAGTTTACGCTGAGGTCATCGCCTGCTTCTAAGAGTTGTAACTTGTGCTTATAAGGTTGTAACATGCCTTTAAAAATTAATCTGATGATGTCATATTTTTAATAATTTAATAACAATTAAGAATTAAATTTTAAAATAACTCGGGATTATTAGAAAAGCTTTCACAGTACGCCTTAAATTTGTCATTTTACCTATGGCACGCCTCTAAATTTGTTTCTCTGCTATCATGAATCATGAATCAAGAATCAAGAATTTGTATATTGGAAATCTTCCTCATCTTCAGTTTATCATTTTCGATCTTCTTGGTTCTGATTTCTTAATGAATAGGTTTTCTTCATCTAATCATTTCTAGGGTTTTTCATGTTCTTTAATGATTTTTCTTATGTATTTTTCTTACAAATATGTTTTGGTAGGTGATTAGCTACTCTATTGTTGTAGCAACGACAGCCTAGACAACTCGGGAGCGACATGATATGGAAATACTTTATTCAAGTCAACATAAAACTAACAACCATGAAATCTTTCAACAGGTATGTGTGATATTCTTACTGATCGTTCCGATTTCTTTGAAGTTTGGTGAAGTTTTTAGTTAACGGTTTAATTATGTATAGTATACATACTTTTGATTCAATGAAAATTATTTTGATTTAGTTGATTATGTAGGATTAACTTAGTTTTGTGATCTCAGTTTGATTTATTGGTCTATGTTGTTGGTGAAAGCTGTAAGATAGAGAAAGATTTTATGTTCATCATATGTATTCTTAGAATCTTGAAAAACTGTTGAATGAACACAATGTGTTCGATGAAATGCCAAACAAGAATTTGGTGTTTGGAGTTGGTATTTGCATTTCCTCATGAAAAATAGGAGTCTTATGCAGTGCAAATTCATTTCAATTTTTTTCAAATTTGTTTCTTTTAAACTTACATGCTAATGCTAATTCAAAATAATATAATCTGATGTAACTGAGTTTTTCACTTTGAGCCAACAATAAATTATTTACCAAAACTGAAATAATGGGTGGTGACCACTTTGTAAGTCCATTTTAACTTCATAACTATTGCAAGTTAGATATGCCTCTATTTTAATATGTTCATTGTTTCAAATGTAGTGTTTGTATTCCGTATTTTCTTCATGTATCTTACTAAAAACGGTTGCTATGAAATCTTTAGATGCTTGATTTATCTTTTTATGTAAACTGTCTATCCCTACTTATTTGTTTGATTCAAAATTTATATTATTAATACTAAATACTATGTTTGGTTCGAATTTTTATTTTGGTTAATGACGATTTTTGTATTTGGAATAGGTTGTTGTGACATTTGATAGTGTTGAAAAGGTATGTTTGTTAAGTTGCAGGTTGCATATAAAAAGATTCTACCCCTTTTTAAATATGGTTACCGGCGATTATCATTCATTAAAAGGTGTTTTACTCTATGATTTCATGTTCGGTTTTAAGTTACCGGTTTAGATGCTACTTATAATATACAGAGTAGTTTTTGTTGTTGGTGTTTTGATCCGTTATTTTGTAAGTTATAAGTTGAACATCAAATTTGATATTCTTTAAATAAGGGCTATTACTCAAGGTTGTTATGGATTCGTTTGTTTGTTTTTAGTCTTGATTTCCCATGTCATTCATGGTTGTAAGTGACATTAGAACATAGTTAATTCATAATTATTATGTATGTTATTATCATATAACTAAGTAAATTTGGTTAATTTAATAACTGTGGCTCTATTTTTGTAAGCCTTATTCACATGTCAATTATTGTAATATTATAACATAAATTCCTTAGTCAAACCTGTGAATTCACGGGTCACTAAACTAGTTTTATTATATTAAACAGTTACGATTACATTTTTTTGAAATTAAAAAGACATAAATTAAAATACAATACAAGAACATGTAATTAAACAAATAAAACACTACTCGTCGTCTTCGTCGTCGGATTGAAACGCGTTATGATAAATTTTTTGGATCTTATTTTTGGCTCTCATCACCAACGCGTGTTGTTCGGGAGTCATGTCGGGTGCACAAGGTTGTGTAAGAAACGTTAAACTATCCAACATGGTACACCTCTCGGTTTCAATGTATATTTTTTCCATGGTCAACCTTGTAGCATTTGCGGTTTCGATTAACGTTTGGCGGGCTTCCTCGAACGACAAACGTGAGGCCGCATCGGATGAACCCGAACTCCTATGAGTCTTGGAACTTGCACGACCCGGCGGACGACGTAAAGGTTCTTCATGGAAATTCGGAGCACTTTGATTCCCGGCTCCACCACTCGGACCACTTTCATTCGCGGGCCCATCACTCGGTAACTCCATCGGAGTATTTTTTTTTGTTCACGACTCCTTCGTATGTTAAAATTTTCGGACATTCTTTGAGAACTTTCCACGCATCCTCGTATAAGAAGTTACGACCCACTTGATCCTTAAATGCACGTCGAGCATGTGACATGATATCGGCTTCATTTTGGCCACTTTGCCAAAAAATTTCAAGCTTCGAGTAAATTCCGATATATAACTTGACATCTTTGGACATTTTGGTCCATTTTTCCGTAATTTGATCCATTCGACGTTGTTATACTTACGATTTAATCGAGCACGGAAGAAGGAAAGAGAGTCGAGGGCGGCCGAGGGCGGCCGAGGAAGGGAGTGAGGGCGGTTCCGTGCTGGTTACCGTTGGGAGTGGTCTTATAATGTATCGATCGATTGATTTGATATATTACTATTAAAAGTATTGGTGAATCAATTGATCTAAAATATCACTAAATCGTGATATCACTTTCGAAAAGTATTTTTTCTGTTCTTATTACTCGAGTTACACGAATATTACTAAGAGATAAAATACGGATTTACTTTTTGTTTTTGGCACAAAGTAAGAATCCGTTTTGCAAAAAAATATTGAGGTTTTTACGTATTCTAATCTCATCTTATATATTATTATATAATAAACCAAAATAATGGAACAATTTATGAGTATTAATCGGCCAAATTAATTAACTCTGATAAATTTTCCCATAATAGTCAAGTTGTTACAAGAATTATTCTTCCCACGGTCAAAATAGTTACATGACTAATCTGTCATAACATTAAACCACAACACGTTACAGATATAAATTTCAATGAAATTAAACCACAAGAGTTACTCAACACGAATACTACCCATCACGAAGACTACTCACCACAACTAGGACTCATGAGGAAGATCCAGCACTAACTAGGAAGATCCGACAGAGAAATCATCATGCATACCCGAAATAAGAACTATACATGAGGACATAGCACGAGTACTAAGCATGAGTACCTTGCACGAGAACTCATCATCAATATGCAACAAGAGTTCTACTCAACGTGAACACAAATACAAATAAAGTAGGGAAACTACTTTTGAGTCCGGAAAGTCATTTACTAAATCGGTGTACATACGTACCTTTCAAACCCTGTAGCAAGTGAATGATCAAATCCCTCAATTATGTAAATTATGTATAGTATAAGGTGTTCGATCACTTATAACACTTTGATGAACATTTGATTGTGTATAGTTAAAAGTGTATCACCCTTATTTGACAGAGATATAATTGCTAATAAACTCAATAAATAATTAACTTGATTGATATAAACACTTATGTAAAATGCTATATTTCACAAAGTAAAGTTTGGGTTTATGGTCTTAGTTCTTATATTAAATATTTAAAAACAGCTATGTGAGAATGGCTGAATTAATTTTCGTCAGTAATATAAAATTAAATCATCTTGTGAGGTTATAAATTACGTTTTCAACTACTCATTATCCACTAATCAATAATTCCGAATCTAGAATAATCAAATTAAAACGAACAAAACCTGTTGAAGTTAATCGGTTAAGTGTTTCATATTAAAAAATGAACATGAAAAATGTATGTATATAAGTTTATGAGAAGTTTACATGCAAGACATGTTGGTGGACCTAAAAACGATCCAACAAAATGGTATCTGAGCAGGAAGGCATGGTTGTAACGCACGGTTGTAATCATTGTGGCATCGCGGGTTCAAACCGAGATGACTGTGAACGTGACCAAGGAAGAGGTCGGGGGTCTGAGAAGAGTCGAGATGGTGTTGAACGGGTCCGGAATAAAATGACATGTTATATTATACGTTTAAGTGCATGATCGAACAAACCGATTAAGGAGGTGATTATTGGAGTTACCTAAAAAACGATCCAACAAAACCCATTTTTGAACGACAAATTGAAACTACTAAAATCTGTCTAAACTCCTAATGTTTAACTCACACTTAAACAGACCCAAGTTTCATAAAGTTGAAGCCCAAATTGTTTATAGAGAACCCGTAACATTATTGGGCTTAACAGCCCAATTCAATTACTGATTTTTCTTATTTGTTTCTAGAAAGACAAAATTGCTGAAATGGTCCCTGTGGTTTGTACCAAAATGCTGATTTAATCTCTGGGGTTTTTTTTAAGGATTTCGTCCCTGTGGTATGCAAATCGAACTGAAATAGTCCCTTACGCTAACGGTCGTTCAAAAATTCCGTTAAATCAAGTCACATGCTATGCACATGAGGGTATTTTAGGCATATTAATTATTTCTTTTATTTTATCCTTTAATTCATCATCTATCTTCATCTTCCCCAAATCAACACCATTTAAAACCCTAAAAACTTATACCAAATTAAAATCACTAGATACATCACTAAATTAACCTATCCTTCTATTTCTCCTAAAAACACCCGATTACCAACAACCTCTTCTACAAAAATTAAGTAAAATCTCAAACACATATATTTACAATAATGCTAAAGAAATTAACCTACAACCTCTTCTAGAAAATTGAGTCTGTTTGAAATTGAACGAACAACCGCTGCTATCACAAGCGTGTCAGAAAGTGAACGAACAGCCATAGAAGATTACCTATATGTTGCCGGAATCTGGTGGCGATTTATAATCGATTTGATGGCAGCTGCTGGTATGAAACCGATTTGATGGCAGCGGCTTGTATGAAACCGATTTGATGGATCGATTTGGTGAAAACGACGGCAGTGGTGGTTATTGCAGACAGCGGCGACGGTTCCTCCTTGTGATTAAGGGTGGTTGTGGGCTTCACGATAAAAGGTTTTTGGGACGCCCCGTACAAAACCATCGTGTACGATTCGTCATCAACAGGATCTTTACACGGTCAAGTACTACATGCTGTTTGAAAACCAGTTTGCATTCATAAAAAAAGACATAGCGTTTTACAAAAGATAATGTGACACAGAGGTCATTACAAAACCATTATTCAAATAACATAAGTTGCGAATGCAAATTAAAAGTTTCATGATTGAGACATCTCTAAGTTATGCAGCGGATATCTAAAACAGCAGGTCCTTAACAGCAAGTCTAAACAGCATGACAGCAAGTCTAACAGCGGACGAAACAAACCTCTAAGCACCTGAGAAAACATGCTTAAAAACGTCAACAATAATGTTGGTGAACTATAGTTTAAGTTGTAATAGTAATATAAGATTGACCACGAGATTTCAATGTTTCAAAACAGTATGAAAAGCATATGTATAACCGTGGGCACATGGTAACTAGACTTAACGTAAATATAAATATCACCCCCTAAAAGTACACATGGTGAGTGCGTATGTCCTCGAAGTATTAAACACCCGTTAAATGCTAGCGAGACTAGCCCGAGTGGGGATGTCAAACCCTATGGATCCATATCTAATATTCGCGTCTACCGGTTCAAAAACCAATAGTTAAACGTTACCGTGCTAAGGGGAATCTTTATGCCGTTGTATAACCCACACATATGTAAAGTTTAAGTACTCGTGTCAAGTAAGTAAAACATAAAAAGCGCATGTATTCTCAGTCCCAAAAATAGTATAAGTAAAAAGGGATGCTATAACTCACAGTGATAAAAGCGGTAAAGTCTGTAATGAAAGTGTGCAAGTAGTAAGTCGGTCCGAAAGGTCGTCAACCTAAATCAAAGGTTACTAGGTCAGTAGGTTGTCTTTATAAGTTCTAATAGTGCATAAAATAAGTTTAAGGGTCATCATCATCATCATTCATCATCATAAAAGCTAAGTAAGTTTGACAAGAATAGAGATCGAAACAATAGGCTGACTTCGGTCAGCTGTTACGACCTCTACGTAAATCGAAAAGACGCGTAATCAGTGGCTATGGCTCCGTATATGAGTCCCCTAGTTGCTGACCAATTTCCAGAACCAAACTCGTCTCGTTTTACCGTGGCGACGGTTTAAGTGCGAGTTGGTCAGAAATTTCAGCACAACGTTAATAGGGTGTAATAACTTTCGAAAGGCCATAAATCCTAAACCGTAACTCGGATTAAGACGAGGCCTAAACGGAAAATCATCTACTCTAACCGAACTAACTGAAAATCAACTTTCCAGTAGCCCAAGTGGTCTGGTCAGATACGAAAAACAGTAGGTAATGTGCTCCGGTGGGGTTCTTAGTACTTGATGCTCATAACGGTTCTCATCCTTGATGCTTGTAGCTTCAAGTGTACAACTCGTTGATGGATTAGCATCACCTTAACTAAGATTCTACCATCAAAACACAATATGTTAAGACCAACTAAGAACACAACTCATTTAAGAGTCTTAGATGGATGATGAACCAAGGTTACATCATATCCTTAGTCTTAACACAATTACAAGTTACATTTACAACTAAAGCTACAAACTTTACATCAATCAAACAAGTATGAATAAAATCTAAGTCAAATGAAGTGATGGAATCCTAAGCTAGAGAGCTTGGATCCCTTTCACACAAGTTTTAAGGTCACAAAGCTAGAAAGCTTGAACCTTTAGTGTTCTTGAAGATCTTGAAGCATAAAGCTTGGATCTTTAAGTTACATGAAGACCATAAACACAAGTTTTGATATTTATAACAAAATAATGAGATCATAACTTAGAAAGATCCATCAAAAGATATGAAGATCCAAGCTAGAAAGCTTACATCTTGGTTGTTCTTGAAGATCTTGAAGCATAAAGCTTGGATCTTTAAGTTACATGAAGATTACAAATACAAGTTTGAATCTTTATAACAAAAAAACAAGAATAAAGTTAAAAATATATAGATCTACAAAGTGGGTGAAGATTCAAAGCTAGAAAGCTTGAATCTTCCATGTTCTTGAAGGATTCAAATCCATGTTTGAATCTACAAGATATAATCAAGATCAAAAGCTAAAAAGCTAGACCCTTTATGATGATGATGAATTCGAAAATGAAAAGAAAAGAAGAAGAAAAAGATCAAAAACTTACAAGTTTTAGAGTGAGAAAGACTAGAGAGAAGATAGGAGAATAAGTGTGTGTGAAATACAAATGAGAGCAAGTGTTAAATGAATAGAATAAGGGTGGTAGTTAAAGGTGAATGAGGGAGGGGGTGGTGGTGATGGCTGAAATTTTGGAGGGGGACAAGGGGGGACAAAAAGTTACTTTTTGGTTAATGGTTGTTTAAAGTTGGTACTTATGTTGGGATCTCATGCAACATTAAGGATAATACTTGACATAAATGCTAGCATGTTCCCTCTAATAAATGGGCATTTGTCTTGCTTATTATTGGGTCATTAGTAATTAATAAGTGGGTTAAATAAATGGGCTACTAGCTAGAGTAGTGTGGGCTTAGGTCCAACAAGACTAACTAGTAAGCATAAGTAAATTACTACGCATAATTAAGCATCCATAAACCCAAGTAATTATTATTATAAAATAATAATTAATATTTCATAGTCGTAATATTCCGATTACGACAAAAGTTAAACGTGTGCGCAGTTCGAGGTTTATTCGAAACGTCAAGTGACACTAACGGTCATAAAGCATCCGGTGATCAAGTTAAGTATCCTACGTACTCTAAGGCACGTTTTAATATATAAATGAAAGTAAACCATCTATATAAAGGTTTCAGAGTATAAAGTAGCACAGTACGCACAAAAATGCAGTTTCGTGAAAACACAAAGCACAAAAGTAAGTCGAAAAAGTCGGGTCGTTACATTACCCACCTGTTAATGGAAATTTCATCCCGAAATTTAAGCTGAGGCAGGTGTTGGAGTCGGGAAAAGGTGAGGATACTTCTGCATCATTTGATCCTCTCGTTCCCAGGTGAACTCAGGTCCACGTTTGGCATTCCATCGGACTCGGACGATCAGAATCTTGTTGCGTTTCAAAGTTTTGACCTCACGGTCCATAATTTTGACAGGCTCTTCCACGAAGTGGAGTTTGTCATCAATTGTGAGTTCTTCCAGTGGTATGACAAGTTCTGGTGGAGCAAGACACTTCTTCAAATTTGATACGTGGAAGGTAGGATGAACAGCACTCAACTGAGTTGAAAGATCTAAACGGTAAGCTACGGGTCCAACACGTTCCAAAATTTCGAAAGGACCAATGTATCGCGGGTTTAACTTTCCGCGCTTTCTAAATCGGATCAAACCTTTCCAAGGTACGACTTTCAACATCACACGGTCACCCACGTTGAATTCAAAGTCTGATGTTAAAGCGAAGGGGTACAAAATACTATTAAATTTTACAAGGAAATACTATTAAATACGATACAATTTTACACAAGTTATTTATTTATTTATAGAATGGATATACTTAAACCTTGCTACAACACTTATAGGCAGTGTACCTAATCGTACAGTAGTGTAGTTTTTAGTAAGTCCGGTTCATTCCACAGGGAGCTAGCCAAGTTTAACGCTATATTTTTAAAACTATATTTGTATAAATATAAATATATATATAAGTAATATTATTATTATAAAAAGGGGGTTTTTACCGTTTAATGACCGGTTTGTCGATTTTAAAACTTAAGTCGCAGTTAAAACCTAATGTAAAATTTTAAATATATAAAAGACTTAAATTAAAGCGTAAAGTAAATAACAATAATTAAAGTACGATAAATTAAAGTGCGATAATTAAAATGACAATAAATTAAAGTGCGATAATTAAAAGTACAATTAAATATGAAATAAAGAAATTATGGTTATTTAAACTTCCGTAATCATGATGTTTGACGTGTTGATTTTAGTTTATTACCATGGGTTAATTGTCCTTTATCCTGGATTATTCAATATGTCCATCTGGTTTTTGTCCATAACAGTCCATCAGTCATAAATATAAAGTGCGAGTGTCCTCGTCAAATTATCCTTATATCCGAAGTCAAATATTCCAACTAATTGGGGACTTAAACTATAATTACACCAAGTGTCCTTGTATATAATTCACCCCTGTTTTAATAAGTCCATTAACTATTAATCCATTCCCGTGTCCGGTTAAATGAACGATTATTAGTACTTATAAATATCCCGCCCATCGTGTTCGATCGAGTGTATATGGTTATTTATAGGTACGTCCAATTGTAAATCTTTATATTAAATTAACAAACTATCATTTAATTAAACAAATATAAAGCCCATTAATAGCCCATAATCTAATTTTCACAAGTGTCATTCTTTTGTCCAAACCCCAATTATGGTACAAAGCCCAATTACCCAATTTTAATATTTAGCCCAACATCACGATTACTTCGATTTAAATAAGCATAATAATAACTTAGCTACGAGACATTAATTTAAAAAGGTTGAAAATAACTTACAATGATTAAAAATAGCGTAGCGTTACACGGACAGAATTTCGACTTACACCCTTACAACATTCGCTAACATACCCTTATTATTATTAAAATTAAAATTATAATATATATATATATATATATATATATATATATATATATATATATATATATATATATATATACATATATATACGTGAGATATGGAGAAAGAAAAAGATGTGTTAACATTCGACCAAAACTGCGAAATGTATAGGACCTGACCAGATTTTTTGCTCCATGCGATCGCATGAAATTTGTTCTTCCTGGCCATGCGATCGCATGGCCCTCTTTTACAGCTCAGGAACCTTTGTTTTCTTGTTTGCCGATTGTTTTATTAAATAATATAATATATAAATAATTTTAAGAATTAATTATATATTATATTATATTCATGTGCATAGTTGATTTGTAATTTTTAGTCCGTTGCGTCAAGCGTTGAAAGTTGACTCTGGTCCTGGTTCCGGATTTTCGAACGTCCTTGCGTACAATTTAATATCTTGTACTTTGCGTTTTGCGTCTTGTACTCTTGTAATTTTGAGACGTTTCTCATCAATAATTTGAACCACTTTGATTGTACTTTGTACTTTTTAGCTTTTTGGTCATTTGCGTCTTCAATTCGTCGAATCTATTTTTTGTCTTCACCTTTTATTATTTAAACGAATATCACTTGTAAATAGAACAACTGCAACTAAAAGCTTGTCTTTCTTGAGGGATAATGCTATGAAATATATGTTCGTTTTTAGCATTATTAAATATTCCCACACTTGAGCGTTGCTTGTCCTCAAGCAATATAGTCTTGAAATAAAAATACTAGAATCACTTCTTTATTCTTCATACTTTGTACATTAGTGATTTTAATACGGCAATATGAACAATGGTAGTAGCGATGTGGTTTACAGTCCCACATGACTATGAAAATTTAGATCCTTAAGGAAATTAGATCTTTATGAAAACATTTGATCTTTTGAAAATTCAATCTAGCTTTTACCCTAGATAAGTTTTCCGGAATAACCCTTCACCGGTGTTTGCAAATTGTTTTTGTGGGTTTCAGATTTGAAAATTTTAGCTCAAAACTTGCGGTTTTGTGTCACCCACTTGCTAACCTTGTATTGGGAAAGCAATACGTCCAATATACTTGCTCCGTATATTACCTTTCGGTAAACTACTGTCCGGTTGTAAAGGAAAGCGTTGAACAAGCTACTGTTAAGGCAATTTCCTGTGACATGCTTTTAATTATGGTCTATATCGTGTCGGATGCAATTACTATCCTTTGTAGGAGCAATAGTAAAGATCACCCTATAGTTTTTCGGTCTGGCACAAGGTCATGTCTTTGACCATGCTATGCAACCACCGTTCTTACGGTTGACACCCGATTTGGTTCAGGTGACCTAATGAATTCCGGTGAATTCTTAGGATTTTACGTTCAATGGTAATGAACGCATTGAAAATAGGTTTTCAGAAAACAAATCGGTTTGTAATTTGATCAAAATATTTTCTCGTTCAAGCTCGAGTTTAGATATCATCGAATTCCATGAGTTTGTAATTCTCAATCTTTAAAGTCAATCTCAAGGATTGAGTAATATCAGGCTTAAAAGCTGATTTTTGATCTTTAAGGAGATTATCCTTTCTGGGGGTCTGATTCATTAGTCTTATCAAGCTAATTTACACAGCGCCCTTCCCATTTTACGAGACAGATCCTCTCATGGTTAGGATAAGTCTGACCACTTGGCGACCCTGTTTGATGCTGAGGTCCGTGGATTTCCAGCTGATTTTCGAGAAAACTTTTTAAGATTTTTCGTAGACTCTACAACTGGTCTGGATGACAACTTCCTGACCTAAATCAAGAAGCGCATTTCTTTTTTGGAAGACTTTACTTCCTTTTAATGATGGAATTGATTCATCGTGTAGATCCATCTTTTCTTTTAAATGAATTACAATAAACGGGTAAAACAGTTAATTTAGTCCAAAACCGAAGCACCTGCAATAACTTTACAGAAACATGTGATAGATAGTTTTATTGAATAACTTGGTACATTCTCCCCACACTTAGTTTTTTTTTTGCCTTTTTATTCTCCTCTATTCCATTTTAAATGAATTCTGACGTTTTGGGTTGTTTCTCCATTTATGTTCTCTCCGAGGTAACAATAACTTCGGTATTATCACCTAGTTTTATCGTTCATAAATATGTATAAACATGATTTTGAATTCATTTTATTGAAAATTTTTCAAATTTTCACAAAATTTGGCAAATAAACTAAGTGTAAACCCGAGAGAATTTATAACCCTTCCCCACACTTGAGATCATGCAATGCCCTCATTTGCATGAAATCATACTATAATTATAAATTCATGAGGGTGATTAGTGTAGAAAAGTGTTTAAAATTACCGAGTTTGCAAACATATTATTTTAAATCACATTTGATATTTTGCGTCTTGTCGTCAAAATTAGTAGCTTTTGCTGAACTTAATCTTTAAAAGTGAGATGTTTTACCTTGTTTTGTGCATAACATAAAATACAAACATATATATATATATATATATATATATATATATATATAAAACAATTTAAATGAATAATTTTTTTTAAAATTTTGTTTCCTTTTACTTTAGGTAGTTTCGGTATGTTTACCTAGTCCGTCCCTCGACAAAATTTAAAATTTGTCGTTTTTAAAGCGATTGTTTTAAAAGCAAAGATTTTTGGGTTTTTTAATTTTTTTGGTATACTTTAGATCAATAAAATTAAAAATAATGATAACAAAATTTTTCGCCCCGCCCTCGGGTAAAGCAATTTCGGTTCCATGACCTAGTTTTCAACTTACGGTGAATTTTAGAAATCATTTTTTAAACTTAATGAAATAAAGTAATTTTTGTTTTTAAATTCACACAAAACTTAAATTTAAAAATGCATATTAATTTCATACAAAACCTACAAAACAAAAATTCAGAATGGGGGGAGAAAACTAATTCTTTAGTGCCTGCTAGTGGAAAAGACCAATCGGATTCCATACTCGGAACTACACGAGAAGAGAACAACTAACTCTAGACAGCATTTTCTTTTTAGAACATCTGAATCTCCCCACAATTAGGTAGCTGTGGTGTCGAAATTGTGATTAACTTCATCGTCAATTTCTTTTGGACCATAATCAACTTGCATATCTGTGACTTTTGCTTTAAGCCATTGGTCAGATTCTTGTGTAATATCCACAAATTCAATTAGTTTCGCCTTTTCTTTAGGCGATAAATTGGATACTAACCGGTTACATAACTTAAAGTTCCCCTTGGTTCTAGCATCGCGAATCCGTTTAATAAGTTTCTTCATTGAACTGTTAATAACGGGGTCATTTAATTTCGTATCAACAACGGGGTTCTTTGTTATCAGGTCATCATTAGGTGTTACTTCATTTTCCCCACACTTAGGCGTTTTATTATTGTTAAGCACTACCGTTGGAGTTGGTAAAACAATATGGTTCTTACCAATCATTTTTGTTGGTTCAACGATTTTGGTTGGTGGAGATTTAGACTTTCGACTTACAAAGGTGATCGATTTTTCATCATTACTAAGTGTCATTCTACCCTCTCTTACATCAAATAACGCCCCGGTGGACGCTAAGAATGGTCAACCTAAAATTAGAGAAATGTTTGGGTCCTCTCCTATGTCAATGACAATAAATTCGACTAGAAAGGTTAAATTACCTACTTGAACAGGTAGGTTGTCAGCAATTCCAACTGGGTGCCTAATGGTTTGATCAAAGAGTCGAACACTCATTTCTGTTGGACTTAGCTCACCTACTCCTAATCTCTTATATAATGAAAGAGGCATAACACTTATACTTGCACCTAAATCTGCTAGTGCATCATACATGACACAATTACTAAGTAGACAAGGAACAATAAATTCACCCGGATCACCCAACCTTGGTGGAGGTTTTGGTGGAACTGTCTTCACCGGGTTTATTTTTACGGTTTTTGTTTCTTGTACTTTCTTATTCTTCTTCTTCTTTCCAGAGGTATCACAAACTTTATTACCTATTACTTGCTCATACTCAACTCCTTTTCTTGGAAACGGGATGGGTGGTCTGTATGGTGCCACCACTGGCTTTACATACTCGGGTGGTGGTGGTGTTGTAACTTCTTCATTGTTACTCACATATAAAACCTTCCCATCTTCTTGTGCTGGTTTTTCAGAATTCGTTGAAACCATATTAACATTCTCATTCCGAGGATTTCCTTCAGTATTACTCGGCAGCTTTTCTTGTTCCCTCTCACTCATCATGCTAGCAAGAGTACCTACGTGTTTTTCTAGATTCAAAATGGAAGCTTGTTGAGTTCTTAGTGACTGATCAAACCTCTCATTCGTTTGGGTTTGAGATGTAATAAATTGTGTTTGAGATTCCATTAGCTTTGCCATCATTTCTTCTAGATTTGGATTTTTCTCTTCGGTTTGTTGTAGTGGTTTATATAAGCCAGGTCTTTGTTGATTGAAAGTGTTGTTTTGAGTTGGTTGGTTATTCGGACCTTGTTGGTTATACGAGTTATTGTTTGGCCCATTTGGATTGTAAAGAATGTTTTGATTTCGATTGAAGTTTGGCCTTGGCGGTTGATAATTATTTTGATAATTATTTCCCGGCCTTTGGTTCATGTAGGAAACATTCTCTCGTTGTTTCATCATTTGCTCAATGTGATAATCTTTTGTTAAGTGTGGTCCACCGCATTGCTCACAACTGATTCGTATTGCGTGAATATCTTTAGTCATCTTTTCCATTCGTCTCTCAAAAGCATCTATTTTTGCAGAAACGGAATCAAAGTCATGGCTAGAATCGGCTCTAGCCACTTTAGATGAACGAAAAATATCTTTTTCTTGGTGCCACTGATAATGCTAAAAACGAACATATATTTCATAGCATTATTCCTCAAGAAAGACAAGCTTTTAGTTGCAACTGTTCAATTTACAAGTGATATTCGTTTAAATAATAAAAGGTGAAGACAAAAGACAGATTCGACAAATTGAAGACGCAAACGACCAAAAAGCTCAAAAGTACAAAATGCAATCAAAGAGGTTCCAATTATTGATAAGAAACGTCTCAAAATTACAAGAGTACAAGATTCAAAACGCAAAGTACAAGATATTAAATTATTCGCAAGGACGTTCGAAAATCCGGAACCGGGACCAGAGTCAACTCTTAACGCTCGACGCAACGGACTAAAAATTACAAGTCAACTATGCACATGAATATAATATAATATATAATTAATTCTTAAAATTAATATATATATTATATTATATTTAAAAACCGTCGGCAGAAGAAAACAACCAAATGTGGCTCTCCCCAGCTGGCCATACGATCGCATGGCTTTGAAGGGCAAAGTTCATGCGATCGCATGAGGCTCTTTTCCAGCTCACAAGGCCTATAAAACACGAGCTCTGGTGTACCATATATCATATATCTTTCTCTCTATCTCGTATATATATATATATATATATATATATATATATATATATATATATATATTATAATTTTAATTTTAATTTTAATTCTAATAAAAAGGGTATGTTAGCGAATGTTGTAAGGGTGTAAGTCGAAATTCTGTCCGTGTAACGCTACGCTATTTTTAATCATTGTAAGTTATGTTCAACCTTTTTAATTTAATGTCTCGTAGCTAAGTTATTATTATGCTTATTTAATCCGAAGTAATCATGATGTTGGGCTAAAAATATTAAAATTGGGTAATTGGGCTTTGTACTATAATTGGGGTTTGGACAAAAGAACGACACTTGTGGAAATTAGACTATGAGCTATTAATGGGCTTTATATTTGTTTAACTAAATGATAATTTGTTAATTTTAATATAAAGATTTACAATTGGACATCCCTATAAATAACTATATACACTCGATCGGACACGATGTGCGGGGTATTTATATGTACGAATAATTGTTCATTTAACCGGACACGGGAATGGATTAATAGTCACTAGAATTATTAAAACAGGGGTGAAATTGAAATGTCCCGTTCTTATTGATTAAAAATGTTCCATATTAATTGATTTCGTTGCGAGGTTTTGACCTCTATATGAGACGTTTTTCAAAGACTGCATTCATTTTAAAACAAACCATAACCTTTATTTCATAAATAAAGGTTTAAAAAGCTTTACGTAGATTATCAAATAATGATAATCTAAAATATCCTGTTTACACACGACCATTACATAATGGTTTATAATACAAATATATTACATCGAAATCAGTTTCTTGAATGCAGTTTTTACACAATATCATACAAACATGGACTTCAAATCTTGTCCTTATTTTAGTATGCAACAGCGGAAGCTCTTAGTATTCACCTGAGAATAAACATGCTTTAAACATCAACAAAAAAGTTGGTGAGTTATAGGTTTAACCTATATATATCAAATCGTAACAATAGACCACAAGATTTCATATTTCAATACACATCCCATACATAGAGATAAAAATTATTCATATGGTGAACACCTGGTAACCGACATTAACAAGATGCATATATAAGAATATCCCCATCATTCCGGGACACCCTTCGGATATGATATAAATTTTGAAGTACTAAAGCATCCGGATCTAGCTTCAACAGATCCTTGGATGGCTTGAAGTTCTTGAAGCAGAATCATGACACGAAAACAAGTTCAAGTAAGATCATCACTTGAAATAAGATTGTTATAGTTATAGAAATTGAACCAAAGTTTGAATATGATTATTACCTTGTATTAGAATGATAACCTACTGTAAGAAACAAAGATTTCTTGAGGTTGGATGATCACCTTACAAGATTGGAAGTGAGCTAGCAAACTTGAAAGTATTCTTGATTTTATGTAACTAGAACTTGTATAATTTATGAAGAACACTTAGAACTTGAAGATAGAACTTGAGAGAGATCAATTAGATGAAGAAAATTGAAGAATGAAAGTGTTTGTAGGTGTTTTTGGTCGTTGGTGTATGGATTAGATATAAAGGATATGTAATTTTGTTTTCATGTAAATAAGTCATGAATGATTACTCATATTTTTGTAATTTTATGAGATATTTCATGCTAGTTGCCAAATGATGGTTTCCACATGTGTTAGGTGACTCACATGGGCTGCTAAGAGCTGATCATTGGAGTGTATATACCAATAGTACATACATCGAAAAGCTGTGTATTGTACGAGTACGAATACGGGTGCATACGAGTAGAATTGTTGATGAAACTGAACGAGGATGTAATTGTAAGCATTTTTGTTAAGTAGAAGTATTTTGATAAGTGTCTTGAAGTCTTTCAAAAGTGTATGAATACATATTAAAACACTACATGTATATACATTTTAACTGAGTCGTTAAGTCATCGTTAGTCGTTACATGTAAGTGTTGTTTTGAAACCTTTAGGTTAACGATCTTGTTAAATTTTGCTAACCCAATGTTTATAATATCAAATGAGATTTTAAATTATTATATTATCATGATATTATGATGTATGAATATCTCTTAATATGATATATATACATTAAATGTCGTTACAACGATAATTGTTACATATATGTCTCGTTTCGAAATCCTTAAGTTAGCTAATATACAATTCAACTACTACAATTCTATATGAAAAACTAATCATAATAATATTTTGCGTTCAAACTTTTACACATATTCTACAAACTTACAATACCGCTTATTTTACATATAGCATGAAATATAGCACACAATAAATTTGATACAAGATGGTTGTGAAGATAATTCTAGCTAGTACACAAGTCGTTCAGCAAAGGCAATAAAGGCACGTAATTCATACGTCCAGAAACAAGTCATGCATTCTAGTTTTACTATGACTACTTCCCATCCTTGGTCTTGTGGAACATAACCGTTATGGCCGTTGATAAGACATCGTGTTGTAACGTCGTCAAAGGGACGAGGGTTACGTAATGTCCAACAGTCCCGTAACAATCTAAAAAACTCATTTCTTACCCCAATTACCGACTCCGTTACTTGTGGGAACGTTTTGTTTAATAGTTGTAGCCTGATGTTCTTGTTCTCACTTTGGTGAGAAGCGAACATTACTAACCCGTAAGCATAGCATGCTTCTTTATGTTGCATGTTAGTCGCTTTTTCTAAATCATGAAGTCCTATATTCGGATACATTGAGTCAAAATAATTTCTTAACCCGTTGCGTAAAATAGCATTTGGGTTCCCCGCAATATATGCATCAATGTAAACACATCGTAACTTATGGGTTTCCCAATGTGATATCCCCCATCTTTCAAACGAAAGTCTCTTATAAACCAAGACATTCTTGGAACGTTCTTCGAATGTCTTACAAACTGATCTCGCCTTAAATAGTTGTGTCGAGGAATTCTGACCGACTCTAGACAAGATTTCATCAATCATGTCTCCGGGTAGGTCTATTAAAATATTGGGTTGTCTATCCATTTTGTGTTTTTATACTGTAAAAATAGACAAGAGTTAGATTCATAAAAACAAATACTTATTAATACAAGCAATTTTTTTACATATATCATAAAGTATAAGCACACTATATTACACATATTACACCACACGAATACAACTATCTTATTCTGACTCGCTCGTTTCTTCTTCTTCGGTTTTGGTTCGTTTTGCCAAGTTTCTAGGGATATATGATGTTCCCCTAATACGAGCCGTCGTTTTCCACATTGGTTTAGAAAAACCTGGTGGTTTAGAGGTTCCCGGGTCATTGTTACAACTTAAGGACTACGGGGGTTGACGATACATATAAAGTTCATCGGGGTTGGAATTAGATTTCTCTATTTTTATGCCTTTTCCCTTATTATTTTCTTTTGCCTTTTTAAATTCAGTTGGGGTAATTTCTATAACATCATCGGAATCCTTGTCGGGATCCGATTCATCGGAGAATTGGTAATCCTCCCAATACTTTGCTTCCTTGGCGGAAACACCATTGACCATAATTAACTTTGGTCGGTTGGTTGAGGATTTTCTTTTACTTAACCGTTTTATTATTTCCCCCACTGGTTCTATTTCTTCTTCCGATTCGGATTCTTCTTCCGGTTCTGATTCTTCTTCCAGTTCCGACTCTTCTTCCGGTTCCTCTTCGGGAACTTGTGAATCAGTCCACGAATCATTCCAATTTACATTTGACTCTTCATTATTATTAGGTGAGTCAATGGGACTTGTTCTAGAGGTAGACATCTATCACATAATATCAAACACGTTAAGAGATTAATATATCACATAATATTCAAATGTTAAAAATATATAGTTTCCAACAAAAATGTTTAAGCAATCATTTTTAAAGAAAACACGATCGAAGTCTAGACTCACTAATGCATCCTAACAAACTCGATAAGACACACTAATACAAATTTTCTGGTTCTCTAAGACCAACGCTCTGATACCAACTGAAATGTCCCGTTCTTATTGATTAAAAACGTTCCATATTAAATGATTTCGTTGCGAGGTTTTGACCTCTATATGAGACGTTTTTCAAAGACTGCATTCATTTTAAAACAAACCATAACCTTTATTTCATAAATAAAGGTTTAAAAAGCTTTACGTAGATTATCAAATAATGATAATCTAAAATATCCTGTTTACACACGACCATTACATAATGGTTTACAATACAAATATATTACATCGAAATCAGTTTCTTGAATGCAGTTTTTACACAATATCATACAAACATGGACTCCAAATCTTGTCCTTATTTTAGTATGCAACAGCGGAAGCTCTTAGTATTCACCTGAGAATAAACATGCTTTAAACGTCAACAAAAAAGTTGGTGAGTTATAGGTTTAACCTATATATATATCAAATCGTAACAATAGACCACAAGATTTCATATTTCAATACACATCCCATACATAGAGATAAAAACCATTCATATGGTGAACACCTGGTAACCAACATTAACAAGATGCATATATAAGAATATCCCCATCATTCCGGGACACCCTTCGGATATGATATAAATTTCGAAGTACTAAAGCATCCGGTACTTTGGATGGGGTTTGTTAGGCCCAATAGATCTATCTTTAGGATTCGTGTCAATTAGGGTGTCTGTTCCCTAATTCTTAGATTACCAGACTTAATAAAAAGGGGCATATTCGATTTCGATAATTCAACCATAGAATGTAGTTTCACGTACTTGTGTCTATTTTGTAAATCATTTATAAAACCTGCATGTATTCTCATCCCAAAAATATTAGATTTTAAAAGTGGGACTATAACTCACTTTCACAGATTTTTACTTCGTCGGGAAGTAAGACTTGGCCACTGGTTGATTCACGAACCTATAACAATATATACATATATATCAAAGTATGTTCAAAATATATTTACAACACTTTTAATATATTTTAATGTTTTAAGTTTATTAAGTCAGCTGTCCTCGTTAGTAACCTACAACTAGTTGTCCACAGTTAGATGTACAAAAATAAATCGATAAATATTATCTTGAATCAATCCACGACCCAGTGTATACGTATCTCAGTATTGATCACAACTCAAACTATATATATTTTGGAATCAACCTCAACCCTGTATAGCTAACTCCAACATTCACATATAAAGTGTCTATGGTTGTTCCGAAATATATATAGATGTGTCGACATGATAGGTCGAAACATTGTATACGTGTCTATGGTATCTCAAGATTACATAATATACAATACAAGTTGATTAAGTTATGGTTGGAATAAATTTGTTACCAATTTTCACGTAGCTAAAATGAGAAAAATTATCCAATCTTGTTTTACCCATAACTTCTTCATTTTAAATCCGTTTTGAGTGAATCAAATTGCTATGGTTTCATATTGAACTCTATTTTATGAATCTAAACAGAAAAATTATAGGTTTATAGTCGGAAAAATAAGTTACAAGTCATTTTTGTAAAGGTAGTCATTTCAGTCGAAAGAACGACGTCTAGATGACCATTTTAGAAAAAATACTTCCACTTTGAGTTTAACCATAATTTTTGGATATAGTTTCATGTTCATAATAAAAATCATTTTCCCAGAATAACAACTTTTAAATCAAAGTTTATCATAGTTTTTAATTAACTAACCCAAAACAGCCCGCGGTGTTACTACGACGGCGTAAATCCGGTTTTATGGTGTTTATCGTGTTTTCGGGTTTTAAATCATTAAGTTAGCATATCATATAGATATAGAACATGTGTATAGTTGATTTTAAAAGTATAGTTAGAAGGATTAACTTTATTTGCGAACAAGTTTAGAATTAACTAAACTATGTTCTAGTGATTACTAGTTTACCACTTCGAATATGATAGCTTTTTATGTATGAATCGAATGATGTTATGAACATCATTACTACCTTAAGTTCCTTGGATAAACCTACTGGAAAATAGAAAAATGGATCTAGCTTCAACGGATCCTTGGATGGCTTGAAGTTCTTGAAGCAGAATCATGACACGAAAACAAGTTCAAGTAAGATCATCACTTGAAATAAGATTGTTATAGTTATAGAAATTGAACCAAAGTTTGAATATGATTATTACCTTGTATTAGAATGATAACCTACTGTAAGAAACAAAGATTTCTTGAGGTTGGATGATCACCTTACAAGATTGGAAGTGAGCTAGCAAACTTGAAAGTATTCTTGATTTTATGTAACTAGAACTTGTAGAATTTATGAAGAACACTTAGAACTTGAAGATAGAACTTGAGAGAGATCAATTAGATGAAGAAAATTGAAGAATGAAAGTGTTTGTAGGTGTTTTTGGTCATTGGTGTATGGATTAGATATAAAGGATATGTAATTTTGTTTTCATGTAAATAAGTCATGAATGATTACTCATATTTTTTGTAATTTTATGAGATATTTCATGCTAGTTGCCAAATGATCGTTCCCACATGTGTTAGGTGACTCACATGGGCTGCTAAGAGCTAATCATTGGAGTGTATATACCAATAGTACATACATCTAAAAGCTGTGTATTGTACAAGTACGAATACGGGTGCATACGAGTAGAATTGTTGATGAAACTGAACGAGGATGTAATTGTAAGCATTTTTGTTAAGTAGAAGTATTTTGATAAGTGTCTTGAAGTCTTTCAAAAGTGTATGAATACATATTAAAACACTACATGTATATACATTTTAACTGAGTCGTTAAGTCATCGTTAGTCGTTACATGTAAGTGTTGTTTTGAAACCTTTAGGTTAACGATCTTGTTAAATGTTGTTAACCCAATGTTTATAATATCAAATGAGATTTTAAATTATTATATTATCATGATATTATGATGTATGAATATCTCTTAATATGATATATATACATTAAATGTCGTTACAACGATAATTGCTACATATATGTCTCGTTTCAAAATCATTAAGTTAGTAGTCTTGCTTTTACATATGTAGTTCATTGTTAATATACTTAATGATATGTTTACTTATCATAATATCATGTTAACTATATATATAACCATATATATGTCATCATATAGTTTTTACAAGTTTTAACGTTCGTGAATCACCGGTCAACTTGGGTGGTCAATTGTCTATATGAAACCTATTTCAATTAATCAAGTCTTAACAAGTTTGATTACTTAACATGTTGGAAACACTTAATCATGTAAATAATAATTTCATTTAATATAATTACAAACATGGAAAAGTTCGGGTCACTACAGAAATTATGTACAAGGACACTTGGCATAATTGATAACAAAGTATTTAAACCTTGGGTTACACGCAGTCGATAACCTGGTGTAATTATTAAACAAAGTATTAAAATCTTGTTACAGTTTAAGTCCCCAATTAGTTGGAATATTTAACTTCGGGTAATAGGATAATTTGACGAGGATACTCGCACTTTATATCTATGACTGATGGACTGTTATGGACAAAAACCAGACGGACATATTAAATAATCCAAGATAAAGGACAATTAACCCATGGGCATAAAACTAAAATCAACACGTCAAAATCATGATTACGGAAGTTTAAATAAGCATAATTCTTTTATTTCATATTTAATTTCCTTTATTTTATATTTAATTGCACTTCTAATTATTGCACTTTAATTTATTGTTATTGTATTTAATTGCACTTTTAATTATCGTACTTTTTAATTATTGTATTTTATTTCATCGCACTTTTATTTATCGCAATTTCATTATTGTTATTTACTTTACGCTTTAAATTAAGTTATATTTATTTTTATTATTTTACATTAGGTTTTAACTGCGACTAAAGTTTTAAAATCGACAAACCGGTCATTAAACGGTAAAAACCCCCTTTATAATAATAATATTACTTATATATATTTGTATTTTTATAAAATAAAACTAATATAGCGTTAAGCTTTGATTAAAAGATCCCCTGTGGAACGAACCGGACTTACTAAAAACTACACTACTGTACGATTAGGTACACTGCCTATAAGTGTTGTAGCAAGGTTTAAGTATATACATTCTATAAATAAAAAAATATCTTGTGTAAAATTGTATCGTATTTAATAGTTTTTCCTGTAAAAATATAAGCTATTTTATACACACCTCGCATAACATCAAGTATTTTTGGCGCCGCTGCCGGGGAACAAAATCTAGCTTAAAAGACGGAAGCGCAACGCTAATTATAAAAAAAAAAAGATTTTTATTTTTAGTTTACTTTTATAAAAAAATACACTTTTGTAAAAATACGTTTTAATATATTCAAAAATATAAAAAGAAAAACAAAAATATAAATATTTTTAAGAGTTTGTTAAATTTATAAGTTCTATAAAAGTTTATTTATCTTTATTTTATAAAAATATAAGTTTTTTTAATTTATATTAATATATTACATAAATTTATAAAACAGAAATATAATACAGCAAAAAAAAAATAATAAACTCTCGGCCTGTACTGTAGCAGCCCAGTGTCTGGCCCGAAACCCTAGCCCATGCGATCGCATGGCCGGGTAACATAGAACTCATGCGATCGCATGAGCTCACCTGACACGTCTGATTAGTCTGCCAACTTCATTAATTACGGTGTAATAATTATTATTATTATTATTATTTAATTAAAACCCTAATTAGGGTTAGTATTTTAAATAATTAATTTAGTTTTATTTATTTAATTTGTATTTTAAGTTTAATTAGTTTAATTAATTTATAAAATTAATAGTTTTATAAAATAAATAATATAAAAATAATATTTTTATAAAAATTGTAATTTTTTACAACTTTTAATATATTTTTATATTTTGTATCTTTTTAATTGTTTTAGCGTAATTTTTGTATTTTTCGCTCGTATTTAGTTTTAAGATATAATTTTTGCCATAGTTATTTTTATATCTAGAATTTTAGGCTTTGCCGTAAAATCCCTAAGTGCTTTAGAATTTTGTGACGCCTTTTTAAGTTTTAGTTCCTTTTTAAGATATTGCCATTTGGGATATAGTTTTACTTTTAAGCTTTAATATTTTTAGACGCAACTTTCTTATTTTTATTTTTCGACGCCTTTTACCTATGTATCAATTATCACTCCAATTAGTAATCTCAATTTGCAATTTTAATTTTAAGTTAGTGATAGTAATAAGGTTGGGTTAGTCGAGTCTTTTTAAAATTTTATAAGTCGCTCTTTTTCTTTTCTTTTTCGCCCTTTTTCGACGCGCTTTCTTTTTCTTTCTTATTTCTCGACATTCTAGTTTTAGGACATAGATTTTTATTCTTCTTCTTATCTATATTTCTTAAAATTACGAAAATTTATTTTAAGTGGTTAAATTGATAGACATCAAAATTTTCTGGTTCGTAGTAATAGTTGGATTTGTACGTGGACCGAGTTATTGGAGCCAAACAGTACTCAATTATATTGAGACCAAACGAATCCTGCCCCTCTGCTGCATCTTTTGGCTATTCGAAACGTGGGCAAAATCAGAAAAGTCTATTAATTGGATAACTTATATAATTTTTCTTTCCTTTTAAAAACTAATAGGATATTCAGTGAATGCACCGAGCAAGACGTTCACCACCTTTTGTATGTTCACCACCTGTAACCAGATCAAGATATCTAGTAAATATTGTCGCCGTTGATTTTTCTTTAGAATCGTCATCCAGTCAACCAAGTACTCCAATTCAAATTTCCGATAATCCATTTTTTAAACCCGACCTCACAATTGAGAATCCGGAGAATATTCAGGGACGATTCATAGATCCTGAACCATTAAATTTTCCTCCGGAACCACCAATCATTCAAACAGAGATTGTTGAGGAACGAACCATTAAATCAGAATCCTCTAGTGATTCCGATTCAACAAATTCAATCATGGAGAATCTAGAACCTTTAAGTATGGAAGACCGAATGAGAGCTAAACGCACTGGCCAAGGTCACGCAATTACTCATCCAGACATTAATGCGCCAGATTATGAAATCAAAGGACAAATTCTACATATGGTGACTAATCAATGCCAATTTAGTGGTGCGCCGAAGGAAGATCTGAATGAACATCTTCGTACCTTTAATAGGATCTGCACACTATTTAAAATAAGAGAAGTTGAGGATGAACAGATATATCTCATGTTATTTCCCTGGACTTTAAAGGGAGAAGCCAAAGATTGGTTGGAATCGTTACCTGAAGGGGCGATCGATAAATGGGATGTTTTAGTTGAAAAATTTCTTAAACAATTCTTTCCGGCATCTAAAGCCGTAAGACTTCAAGGAGAAATTGTTACGTTCACACAGAAACTGAATGAAACTCTATATGAGGCATGGACAAGATTTGGAAAGTTATTAAGAGGATGTCAGCAACATGATTTAGACACCTGTCAAATAGTACAAATATTCTACCAAGGATGCGACATCACTACAAGGAAAGACATAGATATAGCAGCTGGTGGTTCTATTATGAAGAAAACCGAAACTGATGCTTATAAAATTATTGATAACACTGCTTCCCACTCACATGAGTGGCATCAAGAAAAAGATATTGTTAGATCATCTAAAGCAGCTAGAGCCGATTCTAGCCATGACTTAGATTCCATTTCTGCAAAGATAGATGCTGTCGAGAGACGAATGGAAAAGATGACTAAAGATATCCACTCAATACGAATTAGTTGTGAGCAGTGTGGAGGATCACATTTGACAAAAGATTATCTCAGTATTGAGCTAACAATGGAACAAAGAGAGAATATTTCATATCTAAACCAAAGGCCTGGAAATAATTATCAGAATAATTATCAACCTCCAAGACCGATTTACAATCAAAACCAAAATTATAACCGAAATGTTCCATACAACAACCAACAAGGTCCTAGCAATCAACAAGTATCCAACAATACTTACAACCAGTAAAGACCTAATTTTTAAAACAAACCACCACAAACCGATGATAAAAAGCCGAATTTAGAAGATATGATGACAAAGCTAGTTGAAACTCAAACACAGTTTTTCACATCTCAGAAACAAACTAATGAACAAAATGCTCAAGCATTTAGAAATCAACAAGCTTCTATTCAAAATCTGGAACAAAAAGTAAGTAACCTAGCAAGGTTAATAGGTGAAAGAAAACCGGGAAGTTTACCTAGTGATACAAATGCTAACCCCCGGAATGAAACAGCTAAAGCCATTACCACAAGAAGTGGTACAACACTTAAACCACCTGAAATACCTGTAACTTTTGATGAAACTATTCCTACTCCACAAGAACCACAACCTGATCAAGATAAGGAAAAAGAACCGGTAGTTGAAAAGGTAAATGAAGATAACACAGTTAAGGCTAAACCTTATGTTAAACCATACCAACCACCACTTCCTTACCCGAGTAAAATGAAAAAAGAGAAACTTGAAGCCGAGCAATCCAAATTCTTGGATATGTTTAAACAGATAAATGTAAATCTTCCTTTCATTGATGTGATTTCTGGAATGCCTAGATATGCTAAATTTCTGAAAGATCTAATCTCAAATAGAAAGAAAATGGAAGAACTCTCGGCTGTTACTATGAATGCTAATTGTTCAGCAGTGCTGTTGAATAAGATACCAGAAAAACTATCTGATCCAGGAAGTTTCACAATTCCATGTTTTCTGGGTAGTCTTAGTTCAATAGAAGCATTAGCATACTTAGGTGCTAGTATAAATCTAATGCCGTATTCACTATACACTAAACTAGACCTTGGAGAATTGAAACCAACAAGAATAAGTATACAACTAGCCGATAGATGAATAAAATATCCTAGAGGGATAATGGAGAACATGCTAGTTAAAGTTGGTACTTTAGTATTTCCAGTAGATTTTGTTGTTCTGGACATGGAAGAAGATTCTCAAGTTCCTCTCATATTAAGAAGACCATTCTTAAACACGGCTAAAGCAATGATAGACGTGTTTGGTAAGAAATTGACCCTAAGTATAGAGGACGAGAGTGTTACCTTTTCAGTTGATAGAGCAATGCAACAACCGCAATCTGCATATGATACATGTTATTATATTCAAACTATAGATTCACATGCAGAATTATTAGAAGAATTTCCAGAATTACAAGGAACAGGAGAATGTTCTTTAGGAGAAGGAACTGAACCAATTGATGAAACTGAAATGTTATCTACACTAATGGCTAATGGATATGAACCAACAACAGAAGAAATTCAAATGCTAAATGAAAAAGACAGATATCGATATAAATCATCGATAGAAGAACCTCCGAAATTAGAGTTAAAGCCACTTCCAAACCATTTGGAATACGCTTATTTACATGGTGAATCTGAATTACCTGTAATAATATCGTCTTCTCTTACTGAAAATGAGAAATCTCAACTCATTTCTGTGTTAAAAGCTCATAAACCAGCCATTGCATGGAAGATTCATGATATTAAAGGAATAAGTCCTTCGTATTGCACACATAAAATCCTTATGGAAGAAGGTCATAAAACGTATGTGCAACGCCAACGAAGACTAAATCCTAATATGCAAGATGTTGTTAAAAAAGAAATTATTAAACTGCTAGATGTAGGTTTTATTTATCCGATTTCTGATAGTCCATGGGTAAGCCCAGTTCAATGCGTGCCTAAGAAGGGTGGCATGACTGTCATTACAAATGAAAAAAATGAGCTTATTCCTACTAGGACTGTAACAGGATGGCGTGTTTGTATTGATTATAGAAAATTAAATGACGCCACCAGAAAAGATCACTTTCCCTTACCTTTCATTGATCAAATGTTGGAAAGATTAGCCGGAAATAGTTACTATTGTTTTCTTGATGGTTTTTCCGGATATTTTCAAATTCCAATAGCACCCGAAGACCAAGATAAAACCACATTCACGTGCCCTTATGGTACTTTTGCTTACAAACGCATGCCATTTGGACTTTGCAACGCCCCTGCAACCTTTCAAAGGTGCATAATGGCGATTTTTCACGACATGATAGAAGAATGCATGGAAGTTTTCATGGATGACTTTTCAGTCTTCGGTGATACATTTGAAACATGTCTAGCTAATCTTAAACGAATGCTGATTAGATGCGAACAATCAAATCTAGTTCTTAATTGGGAGAAATGTCATTTCATGGTTAAAGAAGGCATCGTTCTTGGTCATAAAATTTTAAAGGAAGGAATTGAAGTGGATAGAGCTAAAGTAGATGTAATTGCTAAACTTCCACATCCCACCAATGTTAGAGGAGTTAGGAGTTTTCTAGGGCATGCCGGTTTTTACCGATGTTTCATAAAAGATTTTTCTAAAATTGCCACTTCTATGAATAAACTCCTAGAAAAGGATGCTCCATTCATCTTTTCAAATGAATGCATCAAATCTTTTAATATTCTTAAAGAGAAACTCACTAATGCGCCGATCTTGATAACACCAAATTGGAATCTACCGTTTGAACTTATGTGCGATGCAAGTGATTTTGCAATGGGAGCCGTTTTAGGACAAAGGATTGAAAAACGATTTCAACCTATATATTATGCTAGTAAGACGTTACAAGGAGCACAAATGAATTACAGAACTACTGAAAAAGAACTCCTTGCTATTGTCTTTTCTTTTGACAAATTTCGTTCATATCTCGTTCTAGCAAAAACGGTGGTCTATACCGACCATTCTGCTCTTAGATACCTATTTTCGAAACAAGATGCCAAACCAAGATTAATCCGTTGGATCTTACTCTTACAAGAGTTCGATATTGAAATCCGAGATAAAAGAGGAGCAGAAAATCTCGCCGCTTATCATCTTTCTCGTCTTGAAAATCCCGAATTAGAAGTTCTAAATGAATCGGCCATACAAGACAACTTTCCTGATGAATATCTATTGAAGATAGATTATAATAAAATTCCATGGTTTGCAGACTATGCAAACTATTTAGTATGTGGATTCCTTGAAAAAGGATCATCGTACCAAAAACGAAAGAAATTCTTCAGTGATATAAAACACTATTTCTGGGAAGATCCACATTTGTTTAAAAGTTGTCCAGATGGAATAATACGCCGATGTGTATTCGGAGATGAAGCTAGTAAAATTTTAAACCATTGTCATACAGGACCAATAGGAGGGCATTATGGGCCTCAACTAACAGCAAGAAAAGTTTATGATGCTGGATTCTATTGGCCTACAATTTACAAAGACGCACACCTTCTTTGCAAATCCTGTGATGCTTGTCAAAGAGCCGGAAAAATAAGTCAACGTGATGAAATGCCACAAAATGTCATTCAAGTATGTGAAGTATTTGACATTTGGGGTATTGACTTTATGGGTCCATTTCCAAAATCTCATAATAATCTCTACATTCTCGTAGCCATTGATTATGTATCTAAATGGGCGGAAGCACAAGCTCTCCCAACTAACGATGCACGAGTTGTAGTCAACTTTTTAAAACGTCTTTTTGCAAGGTTTGGAACACCGAAAGCTTTAATAAGTGATCGGGGAACTCATTTCTGTAATAATCAACTTGAGAAAGTTCTTAAAAGATATGGAGTAACTCATAAAATCTCCACCGCATATCAACCACAAACAAGTAGACAAGTTGAAAATACCAACCGAGCTTTAAAACGTATTCTAGAGAAAACCGTAGGATCAAATCCGAAGGAATGGTCCATAAAATTAGAGGATGCACTTTGGGCTTTTAGAACAGCCTACAAAACTCCAATTTCGATACCACAGCTAACTAAGTGTGGGGAGAATCAAATCTTTAAAGGATAATATGTATTTCTGTTAGAGTTAGATTTTCTGTTTTCGTGTAGTTCTCGAAAATGGAACCCGAATGGTCTTTCCCTAGCAGACCCTAAAGAACTAGTCTTCTCCCCCCATTCTGAATTTTTATTTTTTTAGGTTTTTACGAAATGAAGACTTCCTGTGAACTAAACCATGGTCTAATGCTACACGCTTTGATCACTAAACGTAATAATGACACATTTCCATGTGAAATAGTATCATTAATCAGAGGTAAATTGGACGGAGTAAGAAAAGAATCCAGATGCGAAGATAATAAGTTACAATTTGGTAAAGGAAAATCAAAATCCGTAGCGAAAAGAAGAGCACGACACCTTGAAAAATGTCACAAATGCGGAAAATGGTCACACGAAGGTAAATGTTCAAATAATCAAACCTATTCAAATACCGAATTTGTTACTTTATGCAGAGACGGACCGTTCATATGTTTAGAAGAAAAAACATTAAATGCTCGAGGTTACGCCTATGTAGCCATGGAAAATCAATTAGTCCGACTATCTTATGAGTGGGCTAGAGCATATCACTAAGAAATATATTTCACAGGTAAGTCTGTACAGTTTTTATTTTTTTATTTTTATTTTTAACCTTTTGATAATAAACGCTAATTTGTTCGCTATAAAGTATTAAATTGGTATTCGATGAAATTAGGTCTTGCGACCGAAATTATTGATATCATACAAAAATTTATCACATCACGGCAAAATTTAACGTTTATTCTTAAGATATAAATATCTTTAATCAATCAAAATAAAATATTTCAAAAATTCGTCATGAGTTAAATTAGGTCATGGAACCGAAATTACTTTATCGAAAAGAGGGGCGTATATTTTTGATAATATTTGATTGATTAAAGTGGGATAAAAAGCCAAAAAGATTTTTTATTTTTACCATGTTTTTAAAATTAATAAATTTGTATAAAAAAAAATTATTGTAAACTTTTTAAATCAATATATTTAAAATTGTAAATATTTGAAAAATTATTATTTTTAATATAAGTTTGTATGAAAATAAAAATATAATATAAGTTTGGTGTGAATTTTTAATTTTATGCATTTTTAATTTAAGTTTGGTGTGAATTTAAAAATAAAAATTTACTTTATTTCGCTAAGTTAAAAATATGATTTTTAAAATTCGTCGTAAGTTGAAGACTAGGTCTTTGAATCGAAATTGCTTTACCCGAGGAAGGGACGAGAACTTTTATTATCATTATTTTTAATCTTATTGAATTAAAGTATGCCAAAAACATTAAAAAATCCAAAAATCTTTACTTTTAAAACCGCGCTTTGATTTGACAAATTTTAAAATTTTGTCGAGGGACAGACTAGGACAACGATCCGAAACGCCCTCGCTCCTAAAGGAAAACAAAATTTTTAGAATTTTATTAATTATATGTTTTATAAAGTATAAGGTTTTACATATAAAAAAAAGCTGAAAGTACTGTAGCCGGCACCCCATGCGATCGCATGGGTTTGCACTTGGAACCCATGCGATCGCATGGGGACCAAATACAGGTCAAAATGATAACAGCCAGCGAGCTGCTCTTCTCTTTTCACAAAACACACACAACATACACGAAAATACTCTCAAATCTTCATCAAAATTCACCAAAATCCACCGTAATTCGTCATTTTTCTTGCTCTAATCATGCCTAGATTCTCATTCTTCAGCAAAATGGTAAAAATTACACCCCTAAACTCATAAATTTGCTAGTTTTTGTGATAATTACTAATATTTTACCTAATGCAATTTTGTTAATTTCTAGTATAATTAGTGTTAAATTATTAGTATTTGATGCATGTATAACCTAAATTGATGCTATTTTACATGATTTGAAGCCAAAAACTTCAAAATTTTTAGAAATCTAGGGTTTGTGTTCTTGAGCAATTTGGGGCTTTTTGATATAAACAGGTTATGGCCGATTTTTGTCATGAATTATTGCTAAATTGAGTAGTGTAATATGTTTAGGTAGTTAAATGATCCAAACATTGATCCTAAACATGATTTTTGGAGATTAAAGTGGACTTTTTAAGTCTAAAATTCATGAACTTGATTAATTTGGTGTAATTGCCATTTGAGACTTGTTTAATTATTAGTAATGACTATTTTGACATGTTATTTGAGTTAAATGCTTATGAACTTTGTATACATTTTCATATGTGCTTATTTGAAAAGTGTAGAATTGTGAAAAATTGTGAAAATGTGTATAAGTTTAATTTTGATTTAACATGTTATAGTGATTGTTTTAAGTTGTTATTTTGCTAACACTAATGCATATTTGGATGCACAAAATTTGTGTTTAATGTGTTTTGTAGAAAGCCGATACGGGAGGTTCAGGAGCATCATCATCTAGACGACCAGCACCAGAACCAGAAATGCAACACGAACAAGAACCACAACAAGAACCACAACAACAGCCTGATCAGCACATACCTTATTATGATCCGGTACAGTTTGTTGATGAATTCATAGTATTCCCAATGAGGCCGCCAGTAGAATTCACAACGATTCCTGAGCACACTCTGCATCCTAATCTGAGATTTGATAGGAGATGGAGAGATTACGAGACATATCAAAGGAACAAATTCAAATTGGTAACAAAAAATGTAGAGGTGCCAAGAGTAATCGATTGGGTTCCTTTGGAAATGGTCCATCTAGCTGACCGTGTTAGACAGCTTTTAGTTCAAAGGTATGGCAGTTCTTCTTTTACAGATTGGGAACGTCTTTTCACCATTCGTAGACCTGTATATAAGGAATGGTGTGTTGAGTTGATGAGTACTGTATCACTTGATACAAATATAGTTAGAATAGATGATAGAAGATTTCTTAGGTTTATCCTTGGCGGTAGGATGTACAGAATGTCCATGCTGGACATGGCCAGGGCTTTACAGATATATACTCCTGGTGAGTTGCTACTACCCGATTGTACAAACTTGATTCATTATGGTGAAAGGGTAGATAGCAACTTTGACGCTGACGCCATTTGGAGGCGTATGTCACATTTTGATGTTTTTACACGAGCAGGAGGACACTCCTATACACATATTGACAGAGCCGAGCTTCGTATTATTCATAGATTTTTGGCTAACTCGATTACACGGAGAGGTCACAATAAAGAAAAAATTACCTTACATGATTTATTCTACCTAAAGTGTATTCAGGATCCAAGAAGCTTTGTCAATATCCCTTACTGTGTTGCTTTTTATTTATCTAAAATGGTAGAGGGAATGCAGGACGGGAGTATAATAGGAGGAGGTATTTTTGTTACTCTCATTGGAGAGTATTTATGTGTTGATAGGAACCAAGGGGGTCCATTACATCTTTGTAGAGAACAGGTTGAGCCCTTAGGATTGAAAGTTTATGTGGGTGCTAAGGTATTGAAAAGTAGACGTAACCAGGCAGTACCCTATGAGGGACCTCATCCACAGGTAGAAAGGGGCTCAGACGAGGAAATGGAGGAAGCGGAAGACATTAGGGATGTCTTTCGAGATGCTATTCTTGACGTCCACGTTCGCATAGATGAGGAATCAATGACGAACGCGGCCAGACATAGTATGTATGAGCAGTGGAACTCCGAGCGAGTATACGAGGATTATAGGCGACACCAACACGATAGCTGGTTAGTTCATTAGCACCAAATCATGAGCCAGCTATCATATCAGGTACCAAATAACTATGTACCTACTCGACCTGCTTATTTTCCGCCACACGGCCCCGAGATCCGACCACCCTTTAACCGGTATGACTATAACCAAGCCTATCAGAACACCTATAACCAACAATGGAACCCACCTGACGAGATGAACTGGAACCCATATCCAGACTGATTTAATTCTATTTGGTTATTTTTATGTGTGACGACCCGGAAATTTCCGACCAAATTTAAACCTAACCTTTATATGTTTCTGACACGATAAGCAGAATTTGTAATGTTGAATCTCAAAAAGTTTGGAACTACATTCATGTAATCAATTACCCTTTGACCGTGTTTGACGATTCATGAACAATTATGTGTATATAGATATGTATATATAATATATAATATTAACTGAAAACATTAACAAAGTATTAGATATATGATACTTTACATAAACATATTTGTTTCGATATATTTATCGACATAATTAAGAGATAATATCAAATGATTGAATTATCAGATACATTATGATATGATTACGGGCCTATGTTATGAGGTCCACTGTGATTTAAGAAATCTATTTTTTTTTACAACTCATTACTTAACCAGTATGATAAAGATAAAGATATTTATATTTCATTTTATTAAATATATATATATATATATATATATATATATAACGATTTAAATTAATATTATATATATTTTTATACGCGTATTATACGTACATAGTTTTATACTTTTACTATACTTTAACTTTACCTTTACTTTACTTTTACTTTACTTTAACTTTAATAATTCATACTTTAATAATTCACTTTAATAATTCACTTTAATAATTCATACTTTAATAATTCACTTTAATAATTCATACTTTAATAATTCACTTTAATAATTCATACTTTAATAATTCACTTTAATAATTCAAAAATCTATTATAAATAGAATTCAATAGGTTTCATTATTTCATAGAAACTTGAAAATATATTTCTCTAAACTCTCTCAATCGAATTACATATATATATATATATATATATATATATATATATATATATATATATATATATATATATTTACTTAGTATTATTTCAAGATATTATTAGTATACATAAAATACTACGACAGAGTTATATTCAGACGATTTCAAAATAAGTTTTCAAATGGGATAGAGCTAAGGAAATTATGGGTTATAGCTATGAAGGTTATGGGTATTGATCGAGGGTATTGCTCGTGAGGTCAACCTAACGTTTATCATTTTCGTTGCGTCTACATACTTTCCTGCAATATTGAATCACAATATTGATACGTGAGCATTCATATCTTATCTTTTATATATTAATAGTGTATCCCTGACTAGTGCTCGAGTGTATATGATTATGCATGTTTGTATGCTTAGTTTCGTCGTTAAATAGTTTATGATAAATCACGAATTTGATACATATGCTACTGAGATAAGTTATATGATATGCATGTCGTTGAAAATCTGAAGAAAAAAATTAATAACTTTTCATTTAGAAATCGTGTGGTTTCGATGAACGAATTAAAAGATATGGTCAACTGAATTATTATTAATTTTAATATTATTATTAAAACGATTATTATAATTGTTATCAGTTGATGTTATTACTAAAATTATTTTTATTACTAAAAATTAATATTTTTATTGAAACTATCATTTTATCATTATTATTATTATCAATATTATTTAATCAAATAAATATGCGTACAAAGATATTTTTACCACACGTAATATAATACATACCACTATATTTTTATGATATTAAGTGAATTTTATAAATTTTATTACTTGAGATATATAAAAGTATATTTTTATCATATATGAATTTAAATATAAATTTTTATTTATTAATAAATGACTTGTATTATTTAGTATAATAAGATCTGATAAATATATTTAAATATATAAAACGACTATATATAAGTTATATAATAAACATGTATAGATTTTGGAAGTTATTTTGGGTCAAGTTGACTTTTGTTGACTTTTGCATGTCGGTCTCGAGCATTAGGATTGTGATACACTACGACCTGACCTAAATTGTTAGACAGATATTGACCAACATATAAATATATATATATACTTAATATAGGTTCATGAATCCGAGACAAACCCTGCACTTGTTCAGTGCCATCATATACATAATTGCTACGAAATACAGTATTGTGAGTTTCATTTGCTCCCTTTTTAATTGCTTTTGCAATATATATTTTTGGGCTGAGAATACATGCGCTGTTTTATAAATGTTTTACGAAATAGACACAAGTACTAAAACTAATTCTACGTGGGTTTAAACCAGAAATATACCCTTAGCTTGGTAACATTAAACTACTTGTCTATGTACGGTAGGCGCGAATCCTAAAGATAGATTTATTGGGCATGACAAACCCCATCCTGACTATGGGATGCTTTAGTACTTCGAGGTTATTTTAAACACACCTGATCTGGTGTACTTCAGAGGGTAAAACATGAACGTTAAGGCTTGTTACCGGGTGCCTACAACTTATAGAATACTTTTATACACTTGCGAGTGTACATATATTTATAAACGGAAATCTTGTGGTCTATTAATATATTGAAATGATTGTTATGATAAACCTATGAACTCACCAACCTTTTGGTTGACACTTTAAAGCATGTTTATTCTCAGGTATTAAAGAAATCTTCCGCTGTGCATTAGCTCATTTTAAGGATATTACTTGGAGTCATTCATGGCATATTTTGAAAGACGTTGCATTCGAGTCATTGAGTTAATCAAGATTATTATTAAGTCAATTATAGTTGGATGTATTATGAAATGGTGTGCATGCCGTTAACTTTCGTTGTAAAGAAAGTTTGTCCTTTAAAAACGAATGCAATGTTTGTAAAATGTATCATATAGAGGTCAAATACCTCGCGATGTAATCAACTATTATGAATCATTTATGATGCATATGAACGGGTCCTTTCAGTTGGTATCAGAGCGGTGGTCTTAGCGAACCAGGTCTTGCATTAGTGTGTCTAACTGATAGTTGTTAAGATGCATTAGTGAGTCTGGACTTCGACCGTGTCTGCATGTCAAAAGTTTTGTTTATCATTTTTAGTCGGAAATCATCTACTTACCATCCTTAGGAAATTACCTGCTTATCATTCTTAGTCTAGACACGTCTTGCTGCATTGATTGCATGAATAGTGTATAGACAAAATTCATATCTTAGCGTATCTGCTAAATCATATCTTATCGTATCTATTACCGTAAACTTTTCCTGACATATTCCGTAAATTCCTCCGTAATCTATGAAATCTTTTGATCTATATATATATAGATATTCTATGTAGTTAGAATACCACCCGATAGCCGGAAAATCATTTCGTATCAAAAAAATCCTTTATCAAATCGTACGAAATGGAATTCGTCATCAGTTCAAGTTCCTCGGATTCCGAAATGGAATCCCACTCAAGCTCCGAAAGCAGTGTGACTGGAATGGATCAACCAATCAGCCAATTCATCTATTCTGGATGAATTGGGGATGGGTTCGTAGCCTCCTTAATCATTGGAGACAAGAAGAAGGCGATCCTTTCCATCCACCACATTGCCCTCTTGGCAATGAACCTGAAGCACTTACCGGCGAACCTGTCCGAAACACCATTTTCTCTCTCATTTCCAGAGTATCTCGTCATGATTATATACTACACCAAATTCTAGATCTTATTTATCCGCTCGTCCGAACCGACAATCACCCCGGTGTAATAGAAGAAGTCAACGAGCTTCGCGCTCGGGTAGTGGCTTTGGAGAATATGGTGCAAAGGTTACAAACACCAGCAGTAGCACCAGCAGTATAACCAGTACCACCATCAACAACATCAACAGTACCATTACCACCACCAACAACAACCGCATCGCAAACCTCAACTTCACAATCTGTCCCACGAGCATCGACGTCATACGCCATGTAGATACCAAGGAATACCACAACGATGAAGTATTGATTCATAACTTCATTGGGTAAACATTCTACGGCGATTATGTAATTTCTAAAGTTTAGAAATTATCTATCCTAGCCTTAACCATAAATCAAATGAGTTTAATTTAATATTAACTCATTAAATCAATATTACATCTGAAGAAATATACACATATATATTTCCATAAAGACTGTAATAAAATTCTTTTGTACAAAATATTAATTGTGAATTTTTTTTAATGGGTAGGTAATACCCGAGAGATATATAAATTCACAATTAATATGTTACATTCTTCGAATCTGATTCAGCAAATCATCCATTATACTCCCTACTTTCACAACAATATACATTCTTTTATAGAAATCAAAACAACCATACTCATTCAAAATCTAATTACATATTCTGATTTTGAAATTTCAGAATTCGATTCAAGATATAACCGAAATCATCACTCTTAGATTCCTACATCTTTCAAAACTATACTTTGACTTTAGAACTGTCCTAGAACCTCATTTCTATTCATGGAACTCACAAAAATATTTGTATCATTCAAAATCTTAGAACATCATATGTATATTAACAATTACAATATGTGTTCAAACACTTCGAAATTCCTAAAGACATGCGAGATGATGATCCAACCACACATTACCCACTGCCATGCACCTGAAAAGCTCTCGAAACCAAAGTTATAGTTTAACACGTATCCGTGTCAGATCCTTTGATATTTATTACCAAATATAATTTTTCAATCTCTTTCCAAAATAGACAGTTTTGTCACAGCTCCAGCAAATCACCTTCATTTGTTTATACGAATAAACCTTATTATAACAATTACCCCTTCATCATTGTTACCGGGGAACCTTTCATATCTCGCCACATTAGCAGTAAACTTATCAGCAACTTCATTAACCTTCGACTTAAGCCTCTCCGAAAAGCCACTATACTTATTCATTAAAACCCCATCATGTACTCACCTACATCCTGTAACAATAATTGTCACACCAACTACTGGGAATTAGCAATCAGTATTTTGAATTTCGCGACAATTTTACGTCAAAAGTTATACATATAACGTCTATCTCCTAGACTTACATACTTCGAATGTGAATTCTCTGAAAAATATCCCAAACTATGAACTAGTTCTCCGAAATTGGAAAAATGCTGATGAAGCAGCAAAAACTGTAAACGACTTTAACAGTCAAAAGTTTGATGATAAAGAATAGTATGGTGGTAAAGCTGAGAAAAAGAGAAGGTTTGAAACTGGAAAACGGATTGAGCAGACCATGAAGGAGGCTGTGGACAAATCACAAAGACTAAACCTGCCTTCAAAGGATCCAAATGATTCAGTGTCTACTGAAATCGTTAGCAAACACCTTACTTCTTATTCTAAACCTTCACAGACAAATCTTCTTCATCATCCATATTATCGTATCTTTTATTATAATATCTTCGATATTCCTGAAGATATTTTCACAATTATTCTTATCCGATATCTTTTATCTCTTCGAAATATCTGCGTTACAACATAAAAAGAAACTGTGTTATTTTTTCGGCCCTTTGACAAGCATCACAGGATTTGCAAAGAAGGTGTGCGTCTTTGTAAATTGTAGGCCAATAGAATCCAGCATCATAAACTTTTCTTGCTGTTAGTTGAGGCCCATAATGCCCTCCTGTTGGTCCTGTGTGACAATGGTTTAATATTTTACTAGCTTCATCTCTAAATACACATCGGCGTATTATTCCATCGGGACAACTTTTAAACAGATGTGGATCTTCCCAAAAATAGTGTTTTATATCACTGAAGAATTTCTTTCGTCTTTGGTACGATAATCCTTTTTCAAGGAATCCACATACTAAATAGTTTGCATAGTCTGCAAACCATGGAATTTCTTTATAATCTATCTTCAATAGATATTCATCAGGAAAGTTGTCTTGTATGGCCGATTCATTTAGAACTTCTAATTCGGGATTTTCAAGACGAGAAAGATGATCAGCGGCGAGATTTTCTGCTCCTCTTTTATCTCGGATTTCAATATCAAACTCTTGTAAGAGTAAGATCCAACGGATTATTCTTGGTTTAGCATCTTGTTTTGAAAATAGGTATCTAAGAGTAGAATGGTCAGTATAGACCACCGTTTTTGCTAGAACGAGATATGATCGAAATTTGTCAAAAGCAAAGACAATAGCAAGGAGTTCTTTTTCAGTAGTTGTATAGTTCGTTTGTGCTCCTTGTAACGTCTTACTAGCATAATATATAGGTTGAAATCGTTTTTCAATTCTTTGTCCTAAAACGGCTCCCATTGCAAAATCACTTGCATCGCACATTAGTTCAAATGGTAGATTCCAATTTGGTGTTATCATGATCGGCGCATTAGTGAGTTTCTCTTTAAGAATATTAAAAGATTTGATACATTCATCTGAAAAGATGAATGGAGCATCCTTTTCTAGGAGTTTATTCATAGGAGTGGCAATTTTAGAAAAATCTTTTATGAAACGTCGGTAAAAACCGGCATGCCCTAGAAAACTCCTAACTCCTCTAACATTGGTGGGATGTGGAAGTTTAGCAATTACATCTACTTTAGCTCTATCCACTTCAATTCCTTCTTTTGAAATTTTATGACCAAGAACGATGCCTTCTTTAACCATAAAATGGCATTTCTCCCAATTAAGTACTAGATTTGATTGTTCGCATCTAATGAGCATTCGTTCAAGATTAGCTAGACATGTTTCAAATGTATCACCGAAGACTGAAAAGTCATCCATGAAAACTTCCATGCATTCTTCTATCATGTCATGAAAAATCGCCATCATACACCTTTGAAAGGTTGCAGGGGCGTTGCAAAGTCCAAATGGCATGCGTTTGTAAGCAAAAGTACCATAAGGGCACGTGAATGTGGTTTTCTCTTGGTCCTCGGGTGCTATTGGAATTTGAAAATATCCGGAAAATCCATCTAGAAAACAATAGTAACTATTTTCGGCTAATCTTTCCAACATTTGATCTATGAAAGGTAAGGGAAAGTGATCTTTTCTGGTGGCGTCATTTAATTTTCTATAATCAATACATACACGCCATCCTGTTACAGTCCTAGTAGGAATAAGCTCATTTTTCTCATTTGTAATGACAGTCATGCCACCCTTCTTAGGCACGCATTGAACTGGGCTTACCCATGGACTATCAGAAATTGGATAAATTAGACCTGCATCTAGCAGTTTAATAATCTCTTTCTTAACTACATCTTGTATATTAGGATTTAGTCTTCGTTGGCGTTGCACATACGTTTTATGACCTTCTTCCATAAGGATTTTATGTGTGCAATACGAAGGACTTATTCCTTTAATATCATGAATCTTCCATGCAATGGCTGGTTTATGAGCTTTCAACACAGAAATGAGTTGTGATTTCTCATTTTCAGTAAGAGAAGACGATATTATTACAGGTAATTCAGATTCACCATGTAAATAAGCGTATTCCAAATGGTTTGGAAGTGGCTTTAACTCTAATTTCGGAGGTTCTTCTATCGATGATTTGTATCGATATCTGTCTTCTTCTTTTAGCATTTGAATTTCTTCTGTTGTTGGTTCATATCCATTAGCTATAAGTGTAGCTAACATTTCAGCTTCATCAATTGGTTCATTACCTTCTCCTAAAGAACATTCTCCTGTTCCTTGTAATTCTGGAAATTCTTCTAACAATTCTGCATGTGCATCTATAGTTTGAATATAATAACATGTATCATCTGCAGATTGTGGTTGTTGCATTGCTCTATCAACTGAAAAGGTAACACTCTCGTCCTCTATACTTAGGGTCAATTTCTTACCGAACACGTCTATCATTGCTTTAGCCGTGTTTAAGAATGGTCTTCCTAATATGAGAGGAACTTGAGAATCTTCTTCCATGTCCAGAACAACAAAATCTACTGGAAATACTAAAGTACCAACTTTAACTAGCATGTTCTCCATTATCCCTCTAGGATATTTTATTGATCTATCGGCTAGTTGTATGCTTATTCTGGTTGGTTTCAATTCTCCAAGGTCTAGTTTAGCGTATAGTGAATACGGCATTAGATTTATACTAGCAACTAAATCTGCTAATGCTTCTATTGAACTAAGACTACCCAGAAAACATGGAATCGTGAAACTTCCTGGATCAGATAGTTTTTCTGGTATCTTATTCAACAGTACTGCTGAACAATTAGCATTCATGGTAACAGCCGAGAGTTCTTCCATTTTCTTTCTATTTGAGATTAGATCTTTCAAGAATTTAGCATATCTAGGTATTCCTGAAATCACATCAATGAAAGGAAGATTTACATTTATCTGTTTAAACATATCCAAGAATTTGGATTGCTCGGCTTCAAGTTTCTCTTTCTTCATTTTACTCGGGTAAGGAAGTGGTGGTTGGTATGGTTTAACATAAGGTTTATCCTTAGCTGTGTTATCTTCATTAACCTTTTCAACTACCGGTTCTTTTTCCTTATCTTGATCAGGTTGTGGTTCTTGTGGAGTAGGAATAGCTTCATCAGAAGTTACAGGTATTTCAGGTGGTTTAAGTGTTGTACCACTTCTTGTGGTAATGGCTTTAGCTGTTTCATTCCGGGGGTTAGCATTTGTATCACTAGGTAGACTTCCCGGTTTTCTTTCACCTATTAACCTTGCTAGGTTACTTACTTCTTGTTCCAGATTTTGAATAGAAGCTTGTTGATTTCTAAATGCTTGAGCATTTTGTTCATTGGTTTGTTTTTGAGATGTGAAAAACTGCGTTTGAGTTTCAACTAGCTTCGTCATCATATCTTCTAAATTCGGCTTTTTATCATCGGTTTGTTGTGGTGGTTTGTTTTGAAAATTAGGTCTTTGCTGATTGTAAGTATTATTGGATACTTGTTGATTGCTAGGACCTTGTTGGTTGATGTATGGAATATTTCTGTTATAATTCTGGTTTTGATTGTAAATCGGTCTTGGCAGTTGATAATTATTCTGATAATTATTTCCAGGCCTTTGGTTTATGTATGAAATATTCTCTCTTTGTTCTATTGTTAATTCAATACTGAGACAATCTTTTGTCAAATGTGGTCCTCCACACTGCTCACAACTAATTCGTATTGTGTGAATATCTTTAGTCATCTTTTCCATTCGTCTCTCGACAGCATCTATCTTTGCGGAAATGGAATCTAAGTCATGGCTAGAATCGGCTCTAGCTGCTTTAGATGATCTAACGATATCTTTTTCTTGGTGCCACTCATGTGAGTGGGAAGCAGTGTTATCAATAATTTTGTAAGCATCAGTTTCAGTTTTCTTCATAATAGAACCACCAGCTGCTATATCTATGTCTTTCCTTGTAGTGATGTCGCATCCTTGGTAGAATATTTGTACTATTTGGCAGGTGTCTAAACCATGTTGCGGACATCCTCTTAATAACTTTCCAAATCTTGTCCACGCCTCATATAGAGTTTCATTCGGTTTCTGTGTGAACGTAACAATTTCTCCTTGAAGTCTTACGGCTTTAGATGCCGGAAAGAATTGTTTAAGAAATTTTTCAACTAAAACATCCCATGTATCAATCGCCCCTTCAGGTAACGATTCCAACCAATCTTTGGCTTCTCCCTTTAAAGTCCAGGGAAATAACATGAGATATATCTGTTCATCCTCCACTTCTCGGATTTTAAATAGTGTGCAGATCCTATTAAAGGTACGAAGATGTTCATTTGGATCTTCCTTCAGCTCACCACTAAATTGGCATTGATTAGTCACCATGTGTAGAATTTGTCCTTTGATTTCATAATCTGGCGCATTAATGTCTGGATGAGTAATTGCGTGACCTTGGCCAGTGCATTTAGCTCTCATTCGGTCTTCCATACTTAAAGGTTCTGTTACTTCCATAATTGAATTTGTTGAATCGGAATCACTAGAGGATTCTGATTTTATGGTTCGTTCCTCAACAATCTCTGTTTGAATGATTGGTGGTTCCGGAGGAAAGTTTAGTGGTTCAGGATCTATGAATCGTTCCTGAATATTCTCCGGATTCTCAATTGTGAGGTCGGGTTCAAAAAATGGATTAACGGAAATTTGAACTGGAGTACTTGGTCGACTGGATGACGGTTCTAAAGAAAAATCAACGGTGGTAATATTTGCTAAATGTCTTGATCTAGTTACAGGTGGTGAACGTACAAAAGGTGGTGAACGTCTTGCTCGGTGCATTCACTGAATATCCTATTAGTTTTTAAAAGGAAAGAAAAATTATAATAAGTTATCCAATCAATAGACTTTTCTGATTTTGCCCACGTTTCGAATAGCCAAAAGATGCAGCAGAGGGGCAGGATTCGTTTGGTCTCAATATAATTGAGGACTGTTTGGCTCCAATAACCCGGTCCACGTACAAATCCAACTATTACTACGAACCAGAAAATTTTGATGTCTATTAATTTAACCACTTAAAATAAATTTTCGTAATTTTAAGAAATTTAGATAAGAAGTAGAATAAAAATCTATGTCCTAAAACTAGAATAGCGAGAAATAAGAAAGAAAAAGAGTTCGTCGAAAAAGGTCGAAAAAGAAAAATGGTTGAAAAATAAAAGGTGACGGAAAAATAAAAGAAACTTATAAAACTTAAAAATACTTGACTAACCTAACCTTATTACTATAACTAACTTAAAATTATAATCGCAAATTGAGATTACTAATTGGAATGATAATTGATACATAGGTAAAAGTCGTCTAAAAATATTAAAGCTTACAGAAAAAACTAAATCCCAAATGGAAATAACTTAAAAAGAAACTAAAACTTAAAAAGGCGTCGCAAAATTCTAAAGTATCTAAATCTTAGTCTAAAGAAAAAGCACTTAAGGAATTCTACGGCAAAGCCTAAAAATCTAGAAGTAAAAATAACTATGGCAAAAACTAAGTTTAAAACTAAATATGAGCTAAAAATACAAATATTACGCTAAAACGATTAAAAAGGGACAAAATATAAAAATATACAAAAAGTTGTAAAAAGTTACAAATTTTTATAAAAATATTATTTTTATATTATTTTATAAAAGTATTAATTTTTATATATATTAAAACTAATTATAATTAATTATACTAATTAAATTAAAACTTAAACTAAATTATAATAATAATTAAACTAATTAGGGTTAAAATAATAATAATAATTAATTACTCCTAATTAAATGCAGATTAGGGTTTCTGTCGGTGTCAGAGTGGCTCCGCGAGTCGCGGTATTCGAGGCTGCAAACTCCGCGAGTCGCGGGGTTCCAGAATTCAACTCAGGTACAGTTTTTTTTTTTATTCGACATTTTTTTTTTCTGTTTTATATTTTCTGTTTTCAAATCTAAAATATTTATATAATAAAAACTTATATTTTAAAAATTAGAATAAAAATAGAACTACTTTATAATTTTATAAATAAAAATCTTAAAACTAGATTTATATATATATATTTTTTATATGTTTTAAATAAAAACAAAATACTTAAATAAAACTTATATAAAAATAAAGAAACTTTATAAAACTTAAATATTTAACAAAATCTTAAAAATACTTATATTTTTGTTTTTCTTTTTATATTTTCGAATATTTAAAACGTATTTTTATAAAAACGAATTTTAATAAAAGTAAACTAAATTTTTTTTTTTTTAATTAGTGTTGCGCTTCCGGCTTTTAAGCTAAATTGTCCCCGGCAGCGGCGCCAAAAATAACTTGATGTTATGCGAGGTGTATATAAAATAGCTATTAAATTTTACAGGAAATACTATTAAATACGATACAATTTTACACAAGATATTTATTTATTTAGAGAATGGATATACTTAAACCTTGCTACAACACTTATAGGCAGTGTACCTAATCGTACAGTAGTGTAGTTTTTAGTAAGTCCGGTTCGTTGCACAGGGAAAATCTTTAAACAAAGCTTAACGCTATATTAGTTTACTTTTATAAAAATATAAATACATATATAAGTAATATTAATATTATAAAGGGGGGTTTTTACCATTTAATGACCGGTTTGTCGATTTTAAAACTTTAGTCGCAATTAAAACCAAATGTAAAATAATAAATAAATACAAGACTTAATTTAAAGCGTAAAGTAAATAACGATAATGAAATTAGGAATAATAAAAGTGCGATAAAATAAACTTGCGATAATTAAAAAGTACGATAATTAAAAGTGCAATTAAATACAATAACAATAAAAATGCGATAATTAGAAGTGCAATTAAATATAAAATAAAGGAAATTAAATATGAAATAAAAGAATTATGCTTATTTCAACTTCCGTAATCATGATGTTTGACGTTTTGATTTTAGTTTTATGCCCATGGGTTAATTGTCCCTTGTCCTGGATTATTTAATATGTCCGTCTGGTTTTTGTCCATAACAGTCCATCAGTCATAAATATAAAGCGCGAGTATCCTCGTCAAATTATCCTTATACCCGAAGTTAAATATTTCAACTAATTGGGGACTTAAACTATAACAAGATTTTAATACTTTGTTTAATAATTACACCAGGATGTCGACTGAGAGTAACCCAAGGTTTTAATATTTTGTTATCAATTATGCCAAGTGTCCTTTTACATAATTTCACCCCTGTTTTAATTATTCTAGTGGCTATTAATCCATTCCCGTGTCCGGTTAAATGAACGATTATTCGTACATATAAATACCCCGCCCATCGTGTCCGATTGAGTGTATATGGTAATTTATAGGGACGCCCAATTGTAAATCTTTATATTAACATTAACAAACTATCATTTAGTTAAACAAATATAAAGCCCATTAATAACCCATAGTCTAATTTCCACAAGTGTCGTTCTTTTGTCCAAACCCCAATTATGGTACAAAGCCCAATTACCCAATTTTAGTAATTAGCCCAACATCATGATTACTTCGGATTAAATAAGCATAATAATAACTTAGCTACGAGACATTAAATTAAAAAGATTGAACATAACTTACAATGATTAAAAATAGCGTAGCGTTACACGGACAGAATTAAGACTTACACCCTTACAATATTCGCTAACATACCCTTATTATTAGGATTAAAATTAAAATTAAAATTAAAATTAAAATTAAAATTAAAATATAAATATAAATATTTACGTATAGATATAGAGAGGATGGATATATATGTTGGTTTTTGCGATCAGAATTCGTTTGCTTTTATAGGGAGTTTCAGAATTTGGGGCTCCGCGACTCGCGGCTTTTTTTACCTTCAAACTCCGCGAGTCGCGGAGTTTGAAAATACAGCTCACCAACTTTGGAGTCTTTCTTGCCGACGGATTTTTATTATTTATATAATATATAAATAATTATAAGAATTATTTAAATATTATATTATATTTATGTGCATAGTTGACTTGTAATTTTTAGTCCGTTGCGTCGAGCGTTGAGAGTTGACTCTGGTCCCGGTTCCGGATTTTCGAACGTCCTTGCGTACAATTTAATATCTTGTACTTTGCGTTTTGAATCTTGTACTCTTGTAATTTCGAGACGTTTCTTATCAATAATTGGAACCTCTTTGATTGTATTTTGTACTTTTGAGATTTTTAGTCGTTTGCGTCTTCAATTCGTCGAATCTGTCTTTTGTCTTCACCTTTTATTATTTAAACGAATATCACTTTTAAATAGAACAATTGCAACTAAAAGCTTGTCTTTCTTGAGGAATAATGCTATGAAATATATGTTCGTTTTTAGCATTATCAAATATTCCCACACTTGAGCGTTGCTTGTCCTCAAGTAATATCGTCTTGAAATACTAGAATCACTTCTTTATTCTTCACACTTTGTACATCAGTGATTTCTATACGGCGGTATAAACAATGGTAGTAACGATATGGTTTACAGTCCCACATGACTATAAAAATTTAGATCCATTAAGGAAATTGGATCTTTATGAAAACATTTGATCTTTTGAAAATTAAAAATAGTTTTTACCCTAGATAAGTTTTCCGGAATAACCCTTTACCGGTGTTTGCAAAATATTTTTGTGGGTTTGGTGGGTTTCAGATTTGAAAATTTTAGCTCAAAACTTATGGTTTTGTGTTGATTACAGCTTTGTAGAGAACAGGTTGAGCCCTTAGGATTGAAAGTTTATGTGGGTGCTAAGGTATTGAAAAGTAGACGTAACCAGGCAGTACCCTATGAGGGACCTCATCCACAGGTAGAAAGGGGCTCAGACGAGGAAATGGAGGAAGCGGAAGACATTAGGGATGTCTTTCGAGATGCTATTCTTGACGTCCACGTTCGCATAGATGAGGAATCAATGACGAACGCGGCCAGACATAGTATGTATGAGCAGTGGAACTCCGAGCGAGTATACGAGGATTATAGGCGACACCAACACGATAGCTGGTTAGTTCATTAGCACCAAATCATGAGCCAGCTATCATATCAGGTACCAAATAACTATGTACCTACTCGACCTGCTTATTTTCCGCCACACAGCCCCGAGATCCGACCACCCTTTAACCGGTATGACTATAACCAAGCCTATCAGAACACCTATAACCAACAATGGAACCCACCTGACGAGATGAACTGGAACCCATATCCAGACTGATTTAATTCTATTTGGTTATTTTTATGTGTGACGACCCGGAAATTTCCGACCAAATTTAAACCTAACCTTTATATGTTTCTGACACGATAAGCAGAATTTGTAATGTTGAATCTCAAAAAGTTTGGAACTACATTCATGTAATCAATTACCCTTTGACCGTGTTTGACGATTCACGAACAATTATGTGTATATAGATATGTATATATAATATATAATATTAACTGAAAACATTAACAAAGTATTAGATATATGATACTTTACATAAACATATTTGTTTCGATATATTTATCGACATAATTAAGAGATAATATCAAATGATTGAATTATCAGATACATTATGATATGATTACGGGCCTATGTTATGAGGTCCACTGTGATTTAAGAAATCTATTTTTTTTTACAACTCATTACTTAACCAGTATGATAAAGATAACGATATTTATATTTCATTTTATTAAATATATATATATATATATATATATATATATATATATATATATATAAATATATAACGATTTAAATTAATATTATATATATTTTTATACGCGTATTATACGTACATAGTTTTATACTTTTACTATACTTTAACTTTACCTTTACTTTACTTTTACTTTACTTTAACTTTAATAATTCATACTTTAATAATTCACTTTAATAATTCACTTTAATAATTCATACTTTAATAATTCACTTTAATAATTCATACTTTAATAATTCACTTTAATAATTCATACTTTAATAATTCACTTTAATAATTCAAAAATCTATTATAAATAGAATTCAATAGGTTTCATTATTTCATAGAAACTTGAAAATATATTTCTCTAAACTTTCTCAATCGAATTACATATATATATATATATATATATATATATATATATATATATATATATATATATATATATATATATATATATATATATATTTACTTAGTATTATTTCAAGATATTATTAGTATACATAAAATACTACGACAGAGTTATATTCAGACGATTTCAAAATAAGTTTTCAAATGGGATAGAGCTAAGGAAATTATGGGTTATAGCTATGAAGGTTATGGGTATTGATCGAGGGTATTGCTCGTGAGGTCAACCTAACGTTTATCATTTTCGTTGCGTCTACATACTTTCCTGCAATATTGAATCACAATATTGATACGTGAGCATTCATATCTTATCTTTTATATATTAATAGTGTATCCCTGACTAGTGCTCGAGTGTATATGATTATGCATGTTTGTATGCTTAGTTTCGTCATTAAATAGTTTATGATAAATCACGAATTTGATACATATGCTACTGAGATAAGTTATATGATATGCATGTCGTTGAAAATCTGAAGAAAAAAATTAATAACTTTTCATTTAGAAATCGTGTGGTTTCGATGAACGGATTAAAAGATATGGTCAACTGAATTATTATTAATTTTAATATTATTATTAAAACGATTATTATAATTGTTATCAGTTGATGTTATTACTAAAATTATTTTTATTACTAAAAATTAATATTTTTATTGAAACTATCATTTTATCATTATTATTATTATCAATATTATTTAATCAAATAAATATGCGTACAAAGATATTTTTACCACACGTAATATAATACATACCACTATATTTTTATGATATTAAGTGAATTTTATAAATTTTATTACTTGAGATATATAAAAGTATATTTTTATCATATATGAATTTAAATATAAATTTTTATTTATTAATAAATGACTTGTATTATTTAGTATAATAAGATCTGATAAATATATTTAAATATATAAAATGACTATATATAAGTTATATAATAAACATGTATAGATTTTGGAAGTTATTTTGGGTCAAGTTGACTTTTGTTGACTTTTGCATGTCGGTCTCGAGCATTAGGATTGTGATACACTACGACCTGACCTAAATTGTTAGACAGATATTGACCAACATATAAATATATATATACTTAATATAGGTTCATGAATCCGAGACAAACCCTGCACTTGTTCAGTGCCATCATATACATAATTGCTACGAAATACAGTATTGTGAGTTTCATTTGCTCCCTTTTTAATTGCTTTTGCAATATATATTTTTGGGCTGAGAATACATGCGCTGTTTTATAAATGTTTTACGAAATAGACACAAGTACTAAAACTAATTCTACGTGGGTTTAAACCAGAAATATACCCTTAGCTTGGTAACATTAAACTACTTGTCTATGTACGATAGGCGCGAATCCTAAAGATAGATTTATTGGGCATGACAAACCCCATCCTGACTATGGGATGCTTTAGTACTTCGAGGTTATTTTAAACACACCTGATCTGGTGTACTTCAGAGGGTAAAACATGAACGTTAAGGCTTGTTACCGGGTGCCTACAACTTATAGAATACTTTTATACACTTGCGAGTGTACATATATTTATAAACGGAAATCTTGTGGTCTATTAATATATTGAAATGATTGTTATGATAAACCTATGAACTCACCAACCTTTTGGTTGACACTTTAAAGCATGTTTATTCTCAGGTATTAAAGAAATCTTCCGCTGTGCATTAGCTCATTTTAAGGATATTACTTGGAGTCATTCATGGCATATTTTGAAAGACGTTGCATTCGAGTCATTGAGTTAATCAAGATTATTATTAAGTCAATTATAGTTGGATGTATTATGAAATGGTGTGCATGCCGTTAACTTTCGTTGTAAAGAAAGTTTGTCCTTTAAAAACGAATGCAATGTTTGTAAAATGTATCATATAGAGGTCAAATACCTCGCGATGTAATCAACTATTATGAATCGTTTATGATGCATATGAACGGGTCCTTTCAGTTGGTATCAGAGCGGTGGTCTTAGCGAACCAGGTCTTGCATTAATGTGTCTAACTGATAGTTGTTAAGATGCATTAGTGAGTCTGGACTTCGACCGTGTCTGCATGTCAAAAGTTTTGTTTATCATTTTTAGTCGGAAATCATCTACTTACCATCCTTAGGAAATTACCTGCTTATCATTCTTAGTCTAGACACGTCTTGCTGCATTGATTGCATGAATAGTGTATAGACAAAATTCATATCTTAGCGTATCTGCTAAATCATATCTTATCGTATCTATTACCGTAAACTTTGCCTGACATATTCCGTAAATTCCTCCGTAATCTATGAAATCTTTTGATCTATATATATATAGATATTCTATGTAGTTAGAATACCACCCGATAGCCGGAAAATCATTTCGTATCAAAAAAATCCTTTATCAAATCGTACGAAATGGAATTCGTCATCAGTTCAAGTTCCTCGGATTCCGAAATGGAATCCCACTCAAGCTCCGAAAGCAGTGTGACTGGAATGGATCAACCAATCAGCCAATTCATCTATTCTGGATGAATTGGGGATGGGTTCGTAGCCTCCTTAATCATTGGAGACAAGAAGAAGGCGATCCTTTCCATCCACCACATTGCCCTCTTGGCAATGAACCTGAAGCACTTACCGGCGAACCTGTCCGAAACACCATTTTCTCTCTCATTTCCAGAGTATCTCGTCATGATTATATACTACACCAAATTCTAGATCTTATTTATCCGCTCGTCCGAACCGACAATCACCCCGGTGTAATAGAAGAAGTCAACGAGCTTCGCGCTCGGGTAGTGGCTTTGGAGAATATGGTGCAAAGGTTACAAACACCAGCAGTAGCACCAGCAGTATAACCAGTACCACCATCAACAACATCAACAGTACCATTACCACCACCAACAACAACCGCATCGCAAACCTCAACTTCACAATCTGTCCCACGAGCATCGACGTCATACGCCATGTAGATACCAAGGAATACCACAACGATGAAGTATTGATTCATAACTTCATTGGGTAAACATTCTACGGCGATTATGTAATTTCTAAAGTTTAGAAATTATCTATCCTAGCCTTAACCATAAATCAAATGAGTTTAATTTAATATTAACTCATTAAATCAATATTACATCTGAAGAAATATACACATATATATTTCCATAAAGACTGTAATAAAATTCTTTTGTACAAAATATTAATTGTGAATTTTTTTTTAATGGGTAGGTAATACCCGAGAGATATATAAATTCACAATTAATATGTTACATTCTTCGAATCTGATTCAGCAAATCATCCATTATACTCCCTACTTTCACAACAATATACATTCTTTTATAGAAATCAAAACAACCATACTCATTCAAAATCTAATTACATATTCTGATTTTGAAATTTCAGAATTCGATTCAAGATATAACCGAAATCATCACTCTTAGATTCCTACATCTTTCAAAACTATACTTTAACTTTAAAACTGTCCTAGAACCTCATTTCTATTCATGGAACTCACAAAAATATTTGTATCATTCAAAATCTTAGAACATCATATGTATATTAACAATTACAATATGTGTTCAAACACTTCGAAATTCCTAAAGACATGCGAGATGATGATCCAACCACACATTACCCACTGCCATGCACCTGAAAAGCTCTCGAAACCAAAGTTATAGTTTAACACATATCCGTGTCAGATCCTTTGATATTTATTACCAAATATAATTTTTCAATCTCTTTCCAAAATAGACAGTTTTGTCACAGCTCCAGCAAATCACCTTCATTTGTTTATACGAATAAACCTTATTATAACAATTACCCCTTCATCATTGTTACCGGGGAACCTTTCATATCTCGCCACATTAGCAGTAAACTTATCAACAACTTCATTAACCTTCGACTTAAGCCTCTCCGAAAAGCCACTATACTTATTCATTAAAACCCCATCATGTACTCACCTACATCCTGTAACAATAATTGTCACACCAACTACTGGGAATTAGCAATCAGTATTTTGAATTTCGCGACAATTTTACGTCAAAAGTTATACATATAACGTCTATCTCCTAGACTTACATACTTCGAATGTGAATTCTCTGAAAAACATCCCAAACTATGAACTAGTTCTCCGAAATTGGAAAAATGCTGATGAAGCAGCAAAAACTGTAAACGACTTTAACAGTCAAAAGTTTGATGATAAAGAATAGTATGGTGGTAAAGCTGAGAAAAAGAGAAGGTTTGAAACTGGAAAACGGATTGAGCAGACCATGAAGGAGGCTGTGGACAAATCACAAAGACTAAACCTGCCTTCAAAGGATCCAAATGATTCAGTGTCTACTGAAATCGTTAGCAAACACCTTACTTCTTATTCTAAACCTTCACAGACAAATCTTCTTCATCATCCATATTATCGTATCTTTTATTATAATATCTTCGATATTCCTGAAGATATTTTCACAATTATTCTTATCCGATATCTTTTATCTCTTCGAAATATCTGCGTTACAACATAAAAAGAAACTGTGTTATTTTTTCGGCCCTTTGACAAGCATCACAGGATTTGCAAAGAAGGTGTGCGTCTTTGTAAATTGTAGGCCAATAGAATCCAGCATCATAAACTTTTTTTGCTGTTAGTTGAGGCCCATAATGCCCTCCTGTTGGTCCTGTGTGACAATGGTTTAATATTTTACTAGCTTCATCTCCAAATACACATCGGCGTATTATTCCATCGGGACAACTTTTAAACAGATGTGGATCTTCCCAAAAATAGTATTTTATATCACTGAAGAATTTCTTTCGTCTTTGGTACGATAATCCTTTTTCAAGGAATCCACATACTAAATAGTTTGCATAGTCTGCAAACCATGAAATTTCTTTATAATCTATCTTCAATAGATATTCATCAGGAAAGTTGTCTTGTATGGCCGATTCATTTAGAACTTCTAATTCGGGATTTTCAAGACGAGAAAGATGATCAGCGGCGAGATTTTCTGCTCCTCTTTTATCTCGGATTTCAATATCAAACTCTTGTAAGAGTAAGATCCAACGGATTATTCTTGGTTTAGCATCTTGTTTTGAAAATAGGTATCTAAGAGTAGAATGGTCAGTATAGACCACCGTTTTTGCTAGAACGAGATATGATCGAAATTTGTCAAAAGCAAAGACAATAGCAAGGAGTTCTTTTTCAGTAGTTGTATAGTTCGTTTGTGCTCCTTGTAACGTCTTACTAGCATAATATATAGGTTGAAATCGTTTTTCAATTCTTTGTCCTAAAACGGCTCCCATTGCAAAATCACTTGCATCGCACATTAGTTCAAATGGTAGATTCCAATTTGGTGTTATCATGATCGGCGCATTAGTGAGTTTCTCTTTAAGAATATTAAAAGATTTGATACATTCATCTGAAAAGATGAATGGAGCATCCTTTTCTAGGAGTTTATTCATAGGAGTGGCAATTTTAGAAAAATCTTTTATGAAACGTCGGTAAAAACCGGCATGCCCTAGAAAACTCCTAACTCCTCTAACATTGGTGGGATGTGGAAGTTTAGCAATTACATCTACTTTAGCTCTATCCACTTCAATTCCTTCTTTTGAAATTTTATGACCAAGAACGATGCCTTCTTTAACCATAAAATGGCATTTCTCCCAATTAAGTACTAGATTTGATTGTTCGCATCTAATGAGCATTCGTTCAAGATTAGCTAGACATGTTTCAAATGTATCACCGAAGACTGAAAAGTCATCCATGAAAACTTCCATGCATTCTTCTATCATGTAATGAAAAATCGCCATCATACACCTTTGAAAGGTTGCAGGGGCGTTGCAAAGTCCAAATGGCATGCGTTTGTAAGCAAAAGTACCATAAGGGCACGTGAATGTGGTTTTCTCTTGGTCCTCGGGTGCTATTGGAATTTGAAAATATCCGGAAAATCCATCTAGAAAACAATAGTAACTATTTCCGGCTAATCTTTCCAACATTTGATCTATGAAAGGTAAGGGAAAGTGATCTTTTCTGGTGGCGTCATTTAATTTTCTATAATCAATACATACACGCCATCCTGTTACAGTCCTAGTAGGAATAAGCTCATTTTTCTCATTTGTAATGACAGTCATGCCACCCTTCTTAGGCACGCATTGAACTGGGCTTACCCATGGACTATCAGAAATTGGATAAATTAGACCTGCATCTAGCAGTTTAATAATCTCTTTCTTAACTACATCTTGCATATTAGGATTTAGTCTTCGTTGGCGTTGCACATACGTTTTATGACCTTCTTCCATAAGGATTTTATGTGTGCAATACGAAGGACTTATTCCTTTAATATCATGAATCTTCCATGCAATGGCTGGTTTATGAGATTTCAACACAGAAATGAGTTGTGATTTCTCATTTTCAGTAAGAGAAGACGATATTATTACAGGTAATTCAGATTCACCATGTAAATAAGCGTATTCCAAATGGTTTGGAAGTGGCTTTAACTCTAATTTCGGAGGTTCTTCTATCGATGATTTGTATCGATATCTGTCTTCTTCTTTTAGCATTTGAATTTCTTCTGTTGTTGGTTCATATCCATTAGCTATAAGTGTAGCTAACATTTCAGCTTCATCAATTGGTTCATTACCTTCTCCTAAAGAACATTCTCCTGTTCCTTGTAATTCTGGAAATTCTTCTAACAATTCTGCATGTGCATCTATAGTTTGAATATAATAACATGTATCATCTGCAGATTGTGGTTGTTGCATTGCTCTATCAACTGAAAAGGTAACACTCTCATCCTCTATACTTAGGGTCAATTTCTTACCGAACACGTCTATCATTGCTTTAGCCGTGTTTAAGAATGGTCTTCCTAATATGAGAGGAACTTGAGAATCTTCTTCCATGTCCAGAACAACAAAATCTACTGGAAATACTAAAGTACCAACTTTAACTAGCATGTTCTCCATTACCCCTCTAGGATATTTTATTGATCTATCGGCTAGTTATATGCTTATTCTGGTTGGTTTCAATTCTCCAAGGTCTAGTTTAGCGTATAGTGAATACGGCATTAGATTTATACTAGCAACTAAATCTGCTAATGCTTCTATTGAACTAAGACTACCCAGAAAACATGGAATCGTGAAACTTCCTGGATCAGATAGTTTTTCTGGTATCTTATTCAACAGTACTGCTGAACAATTAGCATTCATGGTAACAGCCGAGAGTTCTTCCATTTTCTTTCTATTTGAGATTAGATCTTTCAAGAATTTAGCATATCTAGGCATTCCTGAAATCACATCAATGAAAGGAAGATTTACATTTATCTGTTTAAACATATCCAAGAATTTGGATTGCTCGGCTTCAAGTTTCTCTTTCTTCATTTTACTCGGGTAAGGAAGTGGTGGTTGGTATGGTTTAACATAAGGTTTATCCTTAGCTGTGTTATCTTCATTAACCTTTTCAACTACCGGTTCTTTTTCCTTATCTTGATCAGGTTGTGGTTCTTGTGGAGTAGGAATAGCTTCATCAGAAGTTACAGGTATTTCAGGTGGTTTAAGTGTTGTACCACTTCTTGTGGTAATGGCTTTAGCTGTTTCATTTCGGGGGTTAGCATTTGTATCACTAGGTAGACTTCCCGGTTTTCTTTCACCTATTAACCTTGCTAGGTTACTTACTTCTTGTTCCAGATTTTAAATAGAAGCTTGTTGATTTTTAAATGCTTGAGCATTTTGTTCATTGGTTTGTTTTTGAGATGTGAAAAACTGCGTTTGAGTTTCAACTAGCTTCGTCATCATATCTTCTAAATTCGGCTTTTTATCATCGGTTTGTTGTGGTGGTTTGTTTTGAAAATTAGGTCTTTGCTGATTGTAAGTATTATTGGATACTTGTTGATTGCTAGGACCTTGTTGGTTGATGTATGGAATATTTCTGTTATAATTCTGGTTTTGATTGTAAATCGGTCTTGGCAGTTGATAATTATTCTGATAATTATTTCCAGGCCTTTGGTTTATGTATGAAATATTCTCTCTTTGTTCTATTGTTAATTCAATACTGAGACAATCTTTTATCAAATGTGGTCCTCCACACTGCTCACAACTAATTCGTATTGCGTGAATATCTTTAGTCATCTTTTCCATTCGTCTCTCGACAGCATCTATCTTTGCGGAAATGGAATCTAAGTCATGGCTAGAATCGGCTCTAGCTGCTTTAGATGATCTAACGATATCTTTTTCTTGGTGCCACTCATGTGAGTGGGAAGCAGTGTTATCAATAATTTTGTAAGCATCAGTTTCGGTTTTCTTCATAATAGAACCACCAGCTGCTATATCTATGTCTTTCCTTGTAGTGATGTCGCATCCTTGGTAGAATATTTGTACTATTTGACAGGTGTCTAAACCATGTTGCGGACATCCTCTTAATAACTTTCCAAATCTTGTCCACGCCTCATATAGAGTTTCATTCGGTTTCTGTGTGAACGTAACAATTTCTCCTTGAAGTCTTACGGCTTTAGATGCCGGAAAGAATTGTTTAAGAAATTTTTCAACTAAAACATCCCATGTATCAATCGCCCCTTCAGGTAACGATTCCAACCAATCTTTGGCTTCTCCCTTTAAAGTCCAGGGAAATAACATGAGATATATCTGTTCATCCTCCACTTCTCGGATTTTAAATAGTGTGCAGATCCTATTAAAGGTACGAAGATGTTCATTTGGATCTTCCTTCGGCTCACCACTAAATTGGCATTGATTAGTCACCATGTGTAGAATTTGTCCTTTGATTTCATAATCTGGCGCATTAATGTCTGGATGAGTAATTGCGTGACCTTGGCCAGTGCATTTAGCTCTCATTCGGTCTTCCATACTTAAAGGTTCTGTTACTTCCATAATTGAATTTGTTGAATCGGAATCACTAGAGGATTCTGATTTTATGGTTCGTTCCTCAACAATCTCTGTTTGAATGATTGGTGGTTCCGGAGGAAAGTTTAGTGGTTCAGGATCTATGAATCGTTCCTGAATATTCTCCGGATTCTCAATTGTGAGGTCGGGTTCAAAAAATGGATTAACGGAAATTTGAACTGGAGTACTTGGTCGACTGGATGACGGTTCTAAAGAAAAATCAACGGTGGTAATATTTGCTAAATGTCTTGATCTAGTTACAGGTGGTGAACGTACAAAAGGTGGTGAACGTCTTGCTCGGTGCATTCACTGAATATCCTATTAGTTTTTAAAAGGAAAGAAAAATTATAATAAGTTATCCAATCAATAGACTTTTCTGATTTTGCCCACGTTTCGAATAGCCAAAAGATGCAGCAGAGGGGCAGGATTCGTTTGGTCTCAATATAATTGAGGACTGTTTGGCTCCAATAACCCGGTCCACGTACAAATCCAACTATTACTACGAACCAGAAAATTTTGATGTCTATTAATTTAACCACTTAAAATAAATTTTCGTAATTTTAAGAAATTTAGATAAGAAGTAGAATAAAAATCTATGTCCTAAAACTAGAATAGCGAGAAATAAGAAAGAAAAAGAGTTCGTCGAAAAAGGTCGAAAAAGAAAAATGGTTGAAAAATAAAAGGTGACGGAAAAATAAAAGAAACTTATAAAACTTAAAAATACTTGACTAACCTAACCTTATTACTATAACTAACTTAAAATTATAATCGCAAATTGAGATTACTAATTGGAATGATAATTGATACATAGGTAAAAGTCGTCTAAAAATATTAAAGCTTACAGGAAAAACTAAATCCCAAATGGAAATAACTTAAAAAGAAACTAAAACTTAAAAAGGCGTTGCAAAATTCTAAAGTATCTAAATCTTAGTCTAAAGAAAAAGCACTTAAGGAATTCTACGGCAAAGCCTAAAAATCTAGAAGTAAAAATAACTATGGCAAAAACTAAGTTTAAAACTAAATATGAGCTAAAAATACAAATATTACGCTAAAACGATTAAAAAGGGACAAAATATAAAAATATACAAAAAGTTGTAAAAAGTTACAAATTTTTATAAAAATATTATTTTTATATTATTTTATAAAAGTATTAATTTTTATATATATTAAAACTAATTATAATTAATTATACTAAATAAATTAAAACTTAAACTAAATTATAATAATAATTAAACTAATTAGGGTTAAAATAATAATAATAATTAATTACTCCTAATTAAATGCAGATTAGGGTTTCTGTCGGTGTCAGAGTGGCTCCGCGAGTCGCGGTATTCGAGGCTGCAAACTCCGCGAGTCGCGGGGTTCCAGAATTCAACTCAGGTACAGTTTTTTTTTTATTCGACATTTTTTTTTTCTGTTTTATATTTTCTGTTTTCAAATCTAAAATATTTATATAATAAAAACTTATATTTTAAAAATTAGAATAAAAATAGAACTACTTTATAATTTTATAAATAAAAATCTTAAAACTAGATTTATATATATATTTTTTTATATGTTTTAAATAAAAACAAAATACTTAAATAAAACTTATATAAAAATAAAGAAACTTTATAAAACTAAAATATTTAACAAAATCTTAAAAATACTTATATTTTTGTTTTTCTTTTTATATTTTCGAATATTTAAAACGTATTTTTATAAAAACGAATTTTAATAAAAGTAAACTAAATTTTTTTTTTTTTAATTAGCGTTGCGCTTCCGGCTTTTAAGCTAAATTGTCCCCGGCAGCGGCGCCAAAAATAACTTGATGTTATGCGAGGTGTATATAAAATAGCTATTAAATTTTACAGGAAAAACTATTAAATACGATACAATTTTACACAAGATATTTATTTATTTAGAGAATGGATATACTTAAACCTTGCTACAACACTTATAGGCAGTGTACCTAATCGTACAGTAGTGTAGTTTTTAGTAAGTCCGGTTCGTTCCACAGGGAAAATCTTTAAACAAAGCTTAACGCTATATTAGTTTACTTTTATAAAAATATAAATACATATATAAGTAATATTAATATTATAAAGGGGGGTTTTTACCATTTAATGACCGGTTTGTCGATTTTAAAACTTTAGTCGCAATTAAAACCAAATGTAAAATAATAAATAAATACAAGACTTAATTTAAAGCGTAAAGTAAATAACGATAATGAAATTGCGAATAATAAAAGTGCGATAAAATAAACTTGCGATAATTAAAAAGTACTATAATTAAAAGTGCAATTAAATACAATAACAATAAAAATGCGATAATTAGAAGTGCAATTAAATATAAAATAAAGGAAATTAAATATGAAATAAAAGAATTATGCTTATTTCAACTTCCGTAATCATGATGTTTGACGTTTTGATTTTAGTTTTATGCCCATGGGTTAATTGTCCCTTGTCCTGGATTATTTAATATGTCCGTCTGGTTTTTGTCCATAACAGTCCATCAGTCATAAATATAAAGCGCGAGTATCCTCGTCAAATTATCCTTATACCCGAAGTTAAATATTTCAACTAATTGGGGACTTAAACTATAACAAGATTTTAATACTTTGTTTAATAATTACACCAGGATGTCGACTGAGTGTAACCCAAGGTTTTAATATTTTGTTATCAATTATGCCAAGTGTCCTTTTACATAATTTCACCCCTGTTTTAATTATTCTAGTGGCTATTAATCCATTCCCGTGTCCGGTTAAATGAACGATTATTCGTACATATAAATACCCCGCCCATCGTGTCCGATTGAGTGTATATGGTAATTTATAGGGACGCCCAATTGTAAATCTTTATATTAACATTAACAAACTATCATTTAGTTAAACAAATATAAAGCCCATTAATAACCCATAGTCTAATTTCCACAAGTGTCGTTCTTTTGTCCAAACCCCAATTATGGTACAAAGCCCAATTACCCAATTTTAGTAATTAGCCCAACATCATGATTACTTCGGATTAAATAAGCATAATAATAACTTGGCTACGAGACATTAAATTAAAAAGAATGAACATAACTTACAATGATTAAAAATAGCGTAGCCTTACACGGACAGAATTTCGACTTACACCCTTACAATATTCGCTAACATACCCTTATTATTAGGATTAAAATTAAAATTAAAATTAAAATTAAAATTAAAATATAAATATAAATATTTACGTATAGATATAGAGAGGATGGATATATATGTTGGTTTTTGCGATCAGAATTCGTTTGCTTTTATAGGGAGTTTCAGAATTTGGGGCTCCGCGACTCGCGGCTTTTTTACCTTCAAACTCCGCGAGTCGCGGAGTTTGAAAATACATCTCACCAACTTTGGAGTCTTTCTTGCCGACGGATTTTTATTATTTATATAATATATAAATAATTATAAGAATTATTTAAATATTATATTATATTTATGTGCATAGTTGACTTGTAATTTTTAGTCCGTTGCGTCGAGCGTTGAGAGTTGACTCTGGTCCCGGTTCCGGATTTTCGAACGTCCTTGCGTACAATTTAATATCTTGTACTTTGCGTTTTGAATCTTGTACTCTTGTAATTTCGAGACGTTTCTTATCAATAATTGGAACCTCTTTGATTGTATTTTGTACTTTTGAGATTTTTGGTCGTTTGCGTCTTCAATTCGTCGAATCTGTCTTTTGTCTTCACCTTTTATTATTTAAACGAATATCACTTTTAAATAGAACAATTGCAACTAAAAGCTTGTCTTTCTTGAGGAATAATGCTATGAAATATATGTTCATTTTTAGCATTATCAAATATTCCCACACTTGAGCGTTGCTTGTCCTCAAGTAATATCGTCTTGAAATACTAGAATCACTTCTTTATTCTTCACACTTTGTACATCAGTGATTTCTATACGGCGGTATAAACAATGGTAGTAACGATATGGTTTACAGTCCCACATGACTATAAAAATTTAGATCCATTAAGGAAATTGGATCTTTATGAAAACATTTGATCTTTTGAAAATTAAATCTAGTTTTTACCCTAGATAAGTTTTCCGGAATAACCCTTTACCGGTGTTTGCAAAATATTTTTGTGGGTTTGGTGGGTTTCAGATTTGAAAATTTTAGCTCAAAACTTATGGTTTTGTGTCACCCACTTGCTAACCTTGTATTTGGAAAGCAACACGTCCAGTTTACTTGTCCCGTATATTACCTTTCGGCAAACTACCGTCCGGTTGTAAAGGAAAGCGTTGAACAAGCAACTGTTAAGGCAATGTCCCCTGACATGCTTTTAATTATGGTCTATAACGTGTCGGACGCAATTACTATCCTTGGTAGGAGCAATAGTAAAGCTCACCCTTATAATTTTTTGGTCTGGCACAAGGTCCTGTCTTTGACCACTATGCAACCACCGTTCTTACGGTTGACACCCGATTTGGTTCAGGTGACCTAATGAATTCCAGGTGAATTTCTAGGATTTTACGTTCAATGGTAATGAACACATTGAAAATGGGTTTTCAGAAAACAAATCGGTTTATAATTTTGATCAAAATATTTTCTCGTTCAAGCTCGAGTTTAGATATCATTGAATTCCATGAGTTTGTAATTCTCAATCTTTAAGGTCAATCTCAAGGATTGAGTAATATCAGGCTTAAAAGCTGATTTTTGATCTTTCAAGGAGATTATCCTTTCTGGGGATCTGATTCATTAGTCTTATCCAGCTAATTTGCATGGTGCCCCCCATTTTACGAGATAAATCCTTCTCATGGTTAGGATAAATCTGACCACTTGGCGACCCTGTTTAATGCTGAGGTCCGTGAATTTCCTACTGATTTTAGTGATGACTTTTCTAGATTTTTCGTCAACCTACAGCTGGTCTGGACGACAACTTCTTGACCTAAATCAAGAAGCGCGTGTCTTTTTCGGAAGACTTTACTTCCTTTTAATGATGGAATTGATTCATCGTGTAGATCCATCTTTCTTACAGTAAATCAGGTAAAACTTTTTAGTTTAGTCCAAAGCAAAAGTATTTTCAGTTATTTGTATAAAAATATGTGATATATGTTTTGAATAACTTGGAGAATTTTCCCACACTTGGCTTTTATTTTCCTTTTTATTGTCCTCTATTCCATTTTAAATGAATTTCAACATTTTGGTTTGTTTCTCAATTTATGTCCTTTCCGAGGTTACAATAATTTCGGTGTTAAAACCTAGTTTTATCGTTCATAAATATGTATAAACATGATTTTGAGTTCATTTAATTGAAAATTTTGAAAAATTTTACTAGAATTGGGTAGTCAGTATATAAGACTCGGGCTGTTCTTTATTATCAGAGAGTACTAGATTCTAATACAACTACTGCTTTACTAGTATTTTTAATGGTAACCCAGTGTTTAAGATAAATATTTTAAAATCCGAAAGAATTTAACCCCTTCCCACACTTAAGATCTTGCAATGCCCTCATTTGCAAGAAATCGGTAACAATTTAAATTATTGAGGGTGATTTGTGTGAAAATGATTAAATTTTTACCCAAGTTTCCAAATATATTGGCGTTTGTTTGCTGAATGATAAATGGTGCACATCATTTATTCATTCCGTCTTGTTGTTATTTCACATATATTTTGCATCTTGTCGTCAAAATTAGTTGCTTTTGCTGAACTTAATGCCAGTCTTTGAAAATGCATTGTTTTACCCTGTTGTGTACATAAGATAAACTGCAAACATATATACATATTTTTGAAGTTTGGTATATTACCCCACATTAAAAAATTATTAAAATCTAAGAATAAAAGTTAGAAAATTATAAAAACTATTACAATATTAACATAAGTATTAAACGTATCAACATTACAAATTACAAAATAAATAAAACTAAGTAGACTAGGGATGATACTGATACCAATAGGGGTTCCATGCATAACCATAGGTGCTATAGAATGCTTCGGCTGGGTTATACGTAGGATACGGTGGTTGAATCTCTATAGACCAGGGAGGGAATATTGGCTTTGGAGTAGGAATATAGTTTCTACCTATATGTTGGCAATAAGCTATGATTTGGTTTTGATGAACTTGCCAATCTTCAAATGCTCTTTGTCTAGCATTTTCGTACTCCTGTGAAGCTATAAACCTTTGCATTTCTTGCATTTCATTTCCCCCTCCTACATTACCTTGCTGTTGGTTTCTCTCAACCTGTGGATGTCTACCATGGTATTGTACTGCGGCGTTATTTCGCCTCTTCAAAACTTTCGCACCATGGTATACATTTAAACCTATAGTATCGCGGGGTTCTGGTTCTTCGACTAATAATCCCCCCCGACTTATATCCACACCGAGATATTCAGCAATCAAAGTAATAAAAATACCACCTCCTATTATGCTATGCGGTCTCATCCCCCTAACCATAGTTGATAAATAATAACCCCCACAATAAGGTATACTTACAGCGCTTTGTAGGTCTCGAATACACATATGGTAAAACAAATCCTGTTCATTTACCTTTTCCTTGTTCTTACCTCTTTGTGTAATCAAATTAGCTAAAAACCTATGAATTACTCTTAATTCAGCTCTATCTATATCCAAATAAGAGTAATTTCCCCCTTTGAATCGGTGATGGCTTGTCATTTGACTCCATACACCATGTGTATCAAAATTTTCATCTATCTTTCTACCATTTAGTATCAACCCTCTACAATCGGCAGATGCTAACTCCTCAGGCGTATATATACGTAAAGCCTGAGCCATGTCTAGTAAAGACATGTGGCGCATCGAACCTCCTAACAAAAATCTAATAAAAGATCGATCGGTTAAACTAGCTACCCGATCATTTAATTCTATACTACACAACAATTCTTCACACCATACTTTATATACAGGTCTACGCATGGTGAATAAACGTACCCAGTCGTTAAAAGTAGAATTACCATACCTCTGTGCAAGTAATTCCCTAATTGGCCCGGCCAATTCTACAGCTTCTAATGGTCCCCATTCTATGACCCTAGGTACCTCAACAACTTTAGAATGAAGAGTATGCAAACCCCTTTGGTATTTTGGATAATCTATCTAAAGTCTGTCAAATCTCAGGTTCGGGTGCAAATCTTCCAAGTGCATATCAGAAAATGTCATGACTGGATGAGGTATATCTTGTTTGTAGTAGTTATCCACCTCCTGTTGTTCCGCATTCTCAGCAGGAGCATTGCGAGCTTGGGATGAAGATTCACCCCTTTCAGTCTGCAAAACACATCAAACACAATTTTTGTGCATCCAAATATGCATTAGTGTCAGCAAAATCATCAATCAAAATAATTACAATGACATGATCAATTTATATTAAACTTAAGCTCATTTTCTTATTTTCATCAAATCTACACTTTTTCAAATAAGCATATACGAAAATGTTCGCCAAGTTCATAAGCATTCAACTCAAATAACATGTCAAAATAATCATTACTAGCAATTAAACAAGTTTCAAATGGCATTATCTCTCAAAAATCAAGTTCATGAATTTTAGACTTGAAAAGTCCACTTTAATTCTCAAAATCATGTTTAGGCTTAAAGTTTGGATCATTTAACTACCTAATCATGTTACACTACTTAATTTAGCAACAATTCATGACAAAAATCGGCCATAACCTGTTTATATCAAAAAGCCTCAAATTTGCTCAAGAACACAAACCCTAGATTACTCAAAATTTGAAGTTTAAGGCTTCTAATCATGTTAAATAGCATCAATCTAGGTTATACAAGCATAATACATAAACAATTTAAGCATAATTACACTAAAACGCATCAAAATCAAATTGGGGAAAAAATTGCTCAAGAACACTAATTTTCGGATTAAATGGTGTTTAGGTGTAGAAATTTACCGTTTTTCTTGAGTAATTCCTTGATAGCATCCTTCTCAACATGATTTTAGTAAAAGATTTGATGATTAACGGTTAAAAATTGTGATTTTGGGGGTGTTTTTGCGGCAGTATTTTCGCAGTTTTTTTGAGTTTGTGGTGTGGACTGATCAGTTCTGCGTTTTTATTTTTTTTCTGATTTTTGGTCCCTCCGCGAGTCGCGGGGTTTTTACCCTTCTAACTCCGCGAGTCGCGGAGTTTTTTTTTTTTTTTTTTATATCTTATACTAATTAAAACAATTAAGTAATTAATTTTAAAATTTTGTTTCCCTTGTTATTTAGGACGAGGTCGTTTCGGATCGATGTCCTAGTCCGTCCCTCGACAAAATTTTAAAATTTGTCTTTTTGTAGCGATTGTTTTAAAAGCTAAGATTTTTGGGTTTTTTTTAATGTTTTTGGCATACTTTAATTCAATAAGATTAAAAATAATGATAATAAAAGTTCTCGTCCCTTCCTTGGGTAAAGCAATTTCGGTTCAAAGACCTAGTCTTCAACTTACGACGAAGTTTAAAAATCATATTTTTAACTTAATGAGATAAAGTAAATTTTTGTTTTTAAATTCACACAATTTAAATATAAAATTCAAAATTAATATTAAAAATTCACACCAAACTTACAATTTGAAATGCATAAAAATAAAATTCATATTTTAAAAATTAAAAATTCACACCAAACTTAATTTAAAAATTCATATTATAAATTCATACCAAACTTATATTAATTTTTCAAATATTTACAATTTTAAATATATTGATTTTACAAAGTTTACAATATTAATTTAAGATTTATATATTAATTTTAAAAACATGGTAAAAATAAAATTAAAAATCTTTTTGACTTTTTATCCCACTTTAATCAATCAAATATTATCAAAAATATGCGCCCCTCTTTTCGATAAAGTAATTTCGGTTCCAAGACCTAATTTAACTCATGACGAATTTTTGAAATATTTTGGGTTGATTGATTAAAGATATTTATACCTTAAGAATAAACGTTAAATTTTGCAGTGATGTAATAAATTTTTGAATGATATCAATAATTTCGGTCGCCAAACCTAATTTTATTCAATACCAATTTAATACTTTATAGCGAACAAATTAGCGTTTATTATCAAAAGGTTAAAAATAAAATAAAAACTGTACAAACATACCTGTGAAATAGATTTCTTAGTTATATGATCTATCCCATTCATAAGATAGTCGGTTTAATTGGTTTTCCATAGCTACATAGGCGTAACCTCGAGCATTCAGTGTCTTTTCTTCTAAACATATGAACGGTCCGTCTCTGCATAAAGTAACAAATTCGGTATTTGAATAGGTTTGATTATTTGAACATTTACCTCCATGTGACCATTTTCCGCATTTGTGACATCTTTCTAGGTGTCGTGCTCTTCTTTTCGCTGCGGATTTTGATTTTCCTTTACCAAATTGTAACTTATTATCTTCGCATCTGGATTCTTTTCTAACTCCGTCCAATCTTTCTCTGATTACTGATACTATTTCACTCAGAAGTGTATCATTATTACGTTTAGTGATCAAAGCGTGTAGCATTAGACCATGGTTTAGTTCACAGGCAGTCTTCATTTCCTAAAAAAAATAAAAATTCAGAATGGGGGGAGAAGACTAGTTCTTTAGGGTCTGCTAGGGAAAGACCATTCGGGTTCCATTTTCGAGAACTACACGAAAACAGACAATCTAACTCTAACAGAAATACATATTATCCTTTAAAGACTTGATTCTCCCCACACTTAGTTAGCTGTGGTGTTGAAATTGTGATTAACTTCGTTGCCGACTTCCATCGGACTATCTATGTAGTGTTTAACTCTGTGACCATTAACTTTAAATTCAATCCCATTTGAATTTATTAATTCTATCGTTCCGTATGGGAAAACTCTTTTGACTATGAATGGTCCAGACCATCTTGATTTCAATTTTCCAGGAAATAGCTTGAATCGTGAATTGAAAAGAAGAACTCTGTCTCCTTCTTTAAATTCTTTTGAACTTCTGATTCTTTTATCATGCCATTTCTTCGTTCTTTCTTTATAGATTAACGAATTTTCGTATGCCTCATGTCTTAATTCTTCTAATTCGTTTAGTTGACTTAATCGTAGACGTCCGGCTTCATGTAAATCAAGATTACATGTCTTCAAAGCCCAAAATGCTTTGTGTTCAATTTCTACTGGAAGATGACATGCTTTTCCATAAACAAGTCTAAAAGGTGTGGTTCCAATTGGAGTTTTGTAGGCTGTTCTAAAAGCCCAGAGTGCATCCTCCAATTTAATGGACCATTCCTTCGGATTTGATCCTATGGTTTTCTCTAGAATACATTTTAAAGCTCGGTTGGTATTTTCAACTTGTCCACTTGTTTGTGGATGATATGCGGTGGAGATTTTATGAGTTACTCCATATCTTTTAAGAACTTTCTCAAGTTGATTATTACAGAAATGAGTACCCCGATCACTTATTAAAGCTTTCGGTGTTCCAAACCTTGCAAAAAGACGTTTTAAAAAGTTGACTACAACTCGTGCATCGTTAGTTGGGAGAGCTTGTGGTTCCGCCCATTTAGATACATAATCAATGGCTACGAGTATATATAGATTATTATGAGATTTTGGAAATGGACCCATAAAGTCAATACCCCAAATGTCAAATACTTCACATACTTGTATGACATTTTGTGGCATTTCATCACGTTGACTTATTTTTCCGGCCCTTTAACATGCATCACAGGATTTGCAAAGAAGGTGTGCGTCTTTGTAAATTGTAGGCCAATAGAATCCAGCATCATAAACTTTTCTTGCTTTTAGTTGAGGCCCATAATGCCCTCCTGTTGGTCCTGTGTGACAATGGTTTAATATTTTACTAGCTTCATCTCCAAATACACATCGGCGTATTATTCCATCGGGGCAACTTTTAAACAGATGTGGATCTTCCCAAAAATAGCGTTTTATATCACTGAAGAATTTCTTTCGTCTTTGGTACAATAATCCTTTTTCAAGGAATCCACATACTAAATAGTTTGCATAGTCTGCAAACCATGGAATTTCTTTATAATCTATCTTCAATAGATATTCATCAGGAAAGTTGTCTTGTATGGCCGATTCATTTAGAACTTCTAATTCAGGATTTTCAAGACGAGAAAGATGATCAGCGGCGAGATTTTCTGCTCCTCTTTTATCTCGGATTTCAATATCAAACTCTTGTAAGAGTAAGATCCAACAGATTAATCTTGGTTTAGCATCTTGTTTTGAAAATAGGTATCTAAGAGCAGAATGGTCGGTATAGACCACCGTTTTTGCTAGAACGAGATATGATCGAAATTTGTCAAAAGCAAAGACAATAGCAAGGAGTTCTTTTTCAGTAGTTATATAGTTCGTTTGTGCTCCTTGTAACGTCTTACTAGCATAATATATAGGTTGAAATCGTTTTTCAATTCTTTGCCCTAAAACGGCTCCCATTGCAAAATCACTTGCATCGCACATTAGTTCAAATGGTAGATTCCAATTTGGTGTTATCATGATCGGCGCATTAGTGAGTTTCTATTTAAGAATATTAAAAGATTTGATACATTCATCTGAAAAGATGAATGGAGCATCCTTTTCTAGGAGTTTATTCATAGGAGTGGCAATTTTAGAAAAATCTTTTATGAAACGTCGGTAAAAACCGGCATGCCCTAGAAAACTCCTAACTCCTCTAACATTGGTGGGATGTGGAAGTTTAGCAATTACATCTACTTTAGCTCTATCCACTTCAATTCCTTCTTTTGAAATTTTATGACCAAGAACGATGCCTTCTTTAACCATAAAATGGCATTTCTCCCAATTAAGTACTAGATTTGATTGTTCGCATCTAATGAGCATTCGTTCAAGATTAGCTAGACATGTTTCAAATGTATCACTGAAGACTGAAAAGTCATCCATGAAAACTTCCATGCATTCTTCTATCATGTCATGAAAAATCGCCATCATACACCTTTGAAAGGTTGCAGGGGCGTTGAAAAGTCCAAATGGCATGCGTTTGTAAGCAAAAGTACCATAAGGGCACGTGAATGTGGTTTTCTCTTAGTCCTCGGGTGCTATTGGAATTTGAAAATATCCGGAAAATCCATCTAGAAAACAATAGTAACTATTTCCGGCTAATCTTTCCAACATTTGATCTATGAAAGGTAAGGGAAAGTGATCTTTTCTGGTGGCGTCATTTAATTTTCTATAATCAATACATACACGCCATCCTGTTACAGTCCTAGTAGGAATAAGCTCATTTTTCTCATTTGTAATGACAGTCATGCCACCCTTCTTAGGCACGCATTGAACTGGGCTTACCCATGGACTATCAGAAATTGGATAAATTAGACCTGCATCTAGCAGTTTAATAATCTCTTTCTTAACTACATCTTGCATATTAGGATTTAGTCTTCGTTGGCGTTGCACATACGTTTTATGACCTTCTTCCATAAGAATTTTATGTGTGCAATACGAAGGACTTATTCCTTTAATATCATGAATCTTCCATGCAATGGCTGGTTTATGAGCTTTCAACACAGAAATGAGTTGTGATTTCTCATTTTTAGTAAGAGAAGACGATATTATTACAGGTAATTCAGATTCACCATGTAAATAAGCGTATTCCAAATGGTTTGGAAGTGGCTTTAACTCTAATTTCGGAGGTTCTTCTATCGATGATTTGTATCGATATCTGTCTTCTTCTTTTAGCATTTGAATTTCTTCTATTGTTGGTTCATATCCATTAGCTATAAGTGTAGCTAACATTTCAGCTTCATCAATTGGTTCATTACCTTCTCCTAAAGAACATTCTCCTGTTCCTTGTAATTCTGGAAATTCTTCTAACAATTCTGCATGTGCATCTATAGTTTGAATATAATAACATGTATCATCTGCAGATTGTGGTTGTTGCATTGCTCTATCAACTGAAAAGGTAACACTCTTGTCCTCTATACTTAGGGTCAATTTCTTACCGAACACGTCTATCATTGCTTTAGCCGTTTTTAAGAATGGTCTTCCTAATATGAGAGGAACTTGAGAATCTTCTTCCATGTCCAGAACAACAAAATCTACTGGAAATACTAAAGTACCAACTTTAACTAGCATGTTCTCCATTATCCCTCTAGGATATTTTATTGATCTATCGGCTAGTTGTATGCTTATTCTGGTTGGTTTCAATTCTCCAAGGTCTAGTTTAGCGTATAGTGAATACGGCATTAGATTTATACTAGCACCTAAATCTGCTAATGCTTCTATTGAACTAAGACTACCCAGAAAACATGGAATCGTGAAACTTCCTGGATCAGATAGTTTTTCTGGTATCTTATTCAACAGTACTGCTGAACAATTAGCATTCATGGTAACAGCCGAGAGTTCTTCCATTTTCTTTCTATTTGAGATTAGATCTTTCAAGAATTTAGCATATCTAGGCATTCTTGAAATCACATCAATGAAAGGAAGATTTACATTTATCTGTTTAAACATATCCAAGAATTTGGATTGCTCGGCTTCAAGTTTCTCTTTCTTCATTTTACTCGGGTAAGGAAGTGGTGGTTGGTATGGTTTAACATAAGGTTTATCCTTAGCTGTGTTATCTTCATTAACCTTTTCAACTACCGGTTCTTTTTCCTTATCTTGATCAGGTTGTGGTTCTTGTGGAGTAGGAATAGCTTCATCAGAAGTTACAGGTATTTTAGGTGGTTTAAGTGTTGTACCACTTCTTGTGGTAATGGCTTTAGCTGTTTCATTCCGGGGGTTAGCATTTGTATCACTAGGTAGACTTCCCGGTTTTCTTTCACCTATTAACCTTGCTAGGTTACTTACTTCTTGTTCCAGATTTTGAATAGAAGCTTGTTGATTTCTAAATGCTTGAGCATTTTGTTCATTGGTTTGTTTTTGAGATGTGAAAAACTGCGTTTGAGTTTCAACTAGCTTCGTCATCATATCTTCTAAATTTGACTTTTTATCATCGGTTTGTTGTGGTGGTTTGTTTTGAAAATTAGGTCTTTGCCGATTGTAAGTATTATTGGATACTTGTTGATTGCTAGGACCTTGTTGGTTGTTGTATGGAATATTTCTGTTATAATTCTTGTTTTGATTGTAAATCGGTCTTGGCGGTTGATAATTATTCTGATAATTATTTCCAGGCCTTTGGTTTATGTATGAAATATTCTCTCTTTGTTCTATTGTTAATTCAATACTGAGACAATCTTTTGTCAAATGTGGTCCTCCACACTACTCACAACTAATTCGTATTGCGTGAATATCTTTAGTCATCTTTTCCATTCGTCTCTCGACAGCATCTATCTTTGCGGAAATGGAATCTAAGTCATGGCTAGAATCGGCTCTAGCTGCTTTAGATGATCTAACGATATCTTTTTCTTGGTGCCACTCATGTGAGTGGGAAGCAGTGTTATCAATAATTTTATAAGCATCAGTTTCGGTTTTCTTCATAATAGAACCACCAGCTGCTATATCTATGTCTTTCCTTGTAGTGATGTCGCATCCTTGGTAGAATATTTGTACTATTTGACAGGTGTCAAAACCATGTTGCGGACATCCTCTTAATAACTTTCCAAATCTTGTCCACGCCTCATATAGAGTTTCATTCGGATTCTGTGTGAACGTAACAATTTCTCCTTGAAGTCTTACGGCTTTAGATGCCGGAAAGAATTGTTTAAGAAATTTTTCAACTAAAACATCCCATGTATCAATCGCTCCTTCAGGTAACGATTCCAACCAATCTTTGGCTTCTCCCTTTAAAGTCCAGGGAAATAACATGAGATATATCTGTTCATCCTCCACTTCTCGGATTTTAAATAGTGTGCAGATCCTATTAAAGGTACGAAGATGTTCATTTGGATCTTCCTTCGGCGCACCACTAAATTGGCATTGATTAGTCACCATGTGTAGAATTTGTCCTTTGATTTCATAATCTGGCGCATTAATGTCTGGATGAGTAATTGCGTGACCTTGGCCAGTGCTTTTAGCTCTCATTCGGTCTTCCATACTTAAAGGTTCTGTTACTTCCATAATTGAATTTGTTGAATCGGAATCACTAGAGGATTCTGATTTTATGGTTCGTTCCTCAACAATCTCTGTTTGAATGATTGGTGGTTCCGGAGGAAAGTTTAGTGGTTAAGGATCTATGAATCGTTCCTGAATATTCTCCGGATTCTCAATTGTGAGGTCGGGTTCAAAAAATGGATTAACGGAAATTTGAACTGGAGTACTTGGTCGACTGGATGACGGTTCTAAAGAAAAATCAACGGTGGTAATATTTGCTAAATGTCTTGATCTAGTTACAGGTGGTGAACGTACAAAAGGTGGTGAACGTCTTGCTCGGTGCATTCACTGAATATCCTATTAGTTTTTAAAAGGAAAGAAAAATTATAATAAGTTATCCAATCAATAGACTTTTCTGATTTTACCCACGTTTCGAATAGCCAAAAGATGCAGCAGAGGGGCAGGATTCGTTTGGTCTCAATATAATTGAGGACTGTTTGGCTCCAATAACCCGGTCCACGTACAAATCCAACTATTACTACGAACCAGAAAATTTTGATGTCTATTAATTTAACCACTTAAAATAAATTTTTGTAATTTTAAGAAATTTAGATAAGAAGTAGAATAAAAATCTATGTCCTAAAACTAGAATAGCGAGAAATAAGAAAGAAAAAGAGTTAGTCGAAAAAGGTCGAAAAAGAAAAATGGTTGAAAAATAAAAGGTGACGGAAAAATAAAAGAAACTTATAAAACTTAAAAATACTTGACTAACCTAACCTTATTACTACAACTAACTTAAAATTATAATCGCAAATTGAGATTACTAATTGGAATGATAATTGATACATAGGTAAAAGTCGTCTAAAAATATTAAAGCTTACAGGAAAAACTAAATCCCAAATGGAAATAACTTAAAAAGAAACTAAAACTTAAAAAGGCGTCGCAAAATTCTAAAGTATCTAAATCTTAGTCTAAAGAAAAAGCACTTAAGGAATTCTACGGCAAAGCCTAAAAATCTAGAAGTAAAAATAACTATGGCAAAAACTAAGTTTAAAACTAAATATGAGCTAAAAATACAAATATTACGCTAAAACGATTAAAAAGGGACAAAATATAAAAATATACAAAAAGTTGTAAAAAGTTACAAATTTTTATAAAAATATTATTTTTATATTATTTTATAAAAGCATTAATTTTTATATATATTAAAACTAATTATAATTAATTATACTAATTAAATTAAAACTTAAACTAAATTATAATAATAATTAAACTAATTAGGGTTAAAATAATAATAATAATTAATTACTCCTAATTAAATGCAGATTAGGTTTTCTGTCGGTGTCAGAGTGGCTCCGCGAGTCGCGGTATTCGAGGCTGCAAACTTCGCGAGTCGCGGGGTTCCAGAATTCAACTCAGGTACAGTTTTTTTTTTATTCGACGTTTTTTTTTTCTGTTTTATATTTTCTGTTTTCAAATCTAAAATATTTATATAATAAAAACTTATATTTTAAAAATTAGAATAAAAATAGAACTACTTTATAATTTTATTAATAAAAATCTTAAAACTAGATTTATATATATATTTTTTTTATATGTTTTAAATAAAAACAAAATACTTAAATAAAACTTATATAAAAATAAAGAAACTTTATAAAACTTAAATATTTAACAAAATCTTAAAAATACTTATATTTTTGTTTTTCTTTTTATATTTTTGAATATTTAAAACGTATTTTTATAAAAACGAATTTTAATAAAAGTAAACTAAATTTTTTTTTTTTTTAATTAGCGTTGCGCTTCCGGCTTTTAAGCTAAATTGTCCCCGGCAGCGGCGCCAAAAATAACTTGATGTTATGCGAGGTGTATATAAAATAGCTATTAAATTTTACAGGAAATACTATTAAATACGATACAATTTTACACAAGATATTTATTTATTTAGAGAATGGATATACTTAAACCTTGCTACAACACTTATAGGCAGTGTACCTAATCGTACAGTAGTGTAGTTTTTAGTAAGTCCGGTTCGTTCCACAGGGAAAATCTTTAAACAAAGCTTAACGCTATATTAGTTTACTTTTATAAAAATACAAATACATATATAAGTAATATTAATATTATAAAGGGGGGTTTTTACCGTTTAATGACCGGTTTGTCGATTTTAAAACTTTAGTCGCAATTAAAACCAAATGTAAAATAATAAATAAATACAAGACTTAATTTAAAGCGTAAAGTAAATAACGATAATGAAATTGCGAATAATAAAAGTGCGATAAAATAAACTTGTGATAATTAAAAAGTACGATAATTAAAAGTGCAATTAAATACAATAACAATAAAAATGCGATAATTAGAAGTGCAATTAAATATAAAATAAAGGAAATTAAATATGAAATAAAAGAATTATGCTTATTTAAACTTCCGTAATCATGATGTTTGACGTGTTGATTTTAGTTTTATGTCCATGGGTTAATTGTCCCTTGTCCTGGATTATTTAATATGTCCGTCTGGTTTTTGTCCATAACAGTCCATCAGTCATAAATATAAAGTGCGAGTATCCTCGTCAAATTATCCTTATACACGAAGTTAAATATTTCAACTAATTGGGGACTTAAACTATAACAAGATTTTAATACTTTGTTTAATAATTACACCAGGATGTCGACTGAGTGTAACCCAAGGTTTTAATATTTTGTTATCAATTATGCCAAATGTCCTTTTACATAATTTCACCCCTGTTTTAATTATTCTAGTGGCTATTAATCCATTCCCGTGTCCGGTTAAATGAACGATTATTCGTACATATAAATACCCCGCCCATCGTGTCCGATTGAGTGTATATGGTAATTTATAGGGACGCCCAATTGTAAATCTTTATATTAACATTAACAAATTATCATTTAGTTAAACAAATATAAAGTCCATTAATAGCCCATAGTCTAATTTCCACAAGTGTCGTTCTTTTGTCCAAACCCCAATTATGGTACAAAGCCCAATTACCCAATTTTAGTAATTAGCCCAACATCATGATTACTTCGGATTAAATAAGCATAATAATAACTTAGCTACGAGATATTAAATTAAAAAGATTGAACATAACTTACAATGATTAAAAATAGCGTAGCATTACACGGACAGAATTTCGACTTACACCCTTACAATATTCGCTAACATACCCTTATTATTAGGATTAAAATTAAAATTAAAATTAAAATTAAAATATAAATATAAATATTTACGTATAGATATAGAGAGGATGGATATATATGTTGGTTTTTGCGATCAGAATTCGTTTGCTTTTATAGGGAGTTTCAGAATTTGGGGCTCCGCGACTCGCGGCTTTTTTTACCTTCAAACTCCGCGAGTCGCGGAGTTTGAAAATACAGCTCACTAACTTTGGAGTCTTTCTTGCCGACGGATTTTTATTATTTATATAATATATAAATAATTATAAGAATTATTTTAATATTATATTATATTTATGTGCATAGTTGACTTGTAATTTTTAGTCCGTTGCGTCGAGCGTTGAGAGTTGACTCTGGTCCCGGTTCCGGATTTTCGAACGTCCTTGCGTACAATTTAATATCTTGTACTTTGCGTTTTGAATCTTGTACTCTTGTAATTTCGAGACGTTTCTTATCAATAATTGGAACCTCTTTGATTGTATTTTGTACTTTTGAGCTTTTTGGTCGTTTGCGTCTTCAATTCGTCGAATCTGTCTTTTATCTTCACCTTTTATTATTTAAACGAATATCACTTTTAAATAGAACAATTGCAACTAAAAGCTTGTCTTTCTTGAGGAATAATGCTATGAAATATATGTTCGTTTTTAGCATTATCAGAAATCCACGGACCTCAGCATCAAATAGGGTCGCCATGTGGTCAGACTTATCCTAACCATGAGAGGATCTGTCTCGTAAAATGCGGAGGGCGCCGTACAAATTAGCTTGATAAGACTAATGAATCAGACCCCAGAAAGGATAATCTCCTTAAAAATTAAAAATCAGCTTTTAAGCCTGATATTACTCAATCCTTGAGATTGACTTTAAAGATTGAGAATTACAAAATCATGGAATTCGATGATATCTAAACTCGAGCTTGAACGAGAAAATATTTTGATCAAAATTAAAACCGATTTGTTTTCTGAAAACCCATTTTTCAATGCGTTCATTACCATTGAACGTAAAATCCTAGAAATTCACCTGGAATTAATTAGGTCACCTGAACCAAATCGGGTGTCAACCGTAAGAACGGTGGTTGCATAGCATGGTCAAAGACAGGACCTTGTGCCAGACCGAAAAATTATAAGGGTGAGCTTTACTATTGCTCCTACCAAGGGTAGTAATTGCGTCCGACACGTTATAGACCATAATTAAAAGCATGTCAGGGGACATTGCCTTAACAGTTGCTTGTTCAACGCTTTCCTTTACAACCGGATGGTAGTTTACCGAAAGGTAATATTCGGAGCAAGTATACTGGACATGTTGCTTTCCCAATACAAGGATAGCAAGTGGGTGACACAAAACCGTAAGTTTTGAGCTAAAATTTTCAAATATGAAACCCACCAAACCCACAAAAAGAATTTGCAAACACCGGTGAAGGGTTATTCCGAAAAACTTATCTAGGGTAAAAGCTAGATTGAATTTTCAAAAAGATCAAATGTTTTCATAAAGATCCAATTTCTTAAAGGATCTAAATTTTTATAGTCATATGGGACTGTAAACCACATCGTTACTACCATTGTTTATACCGCCGTAAAGAAATCACTGATGTACAAAGTGTGAAGAATAAAGAAGTGATTCTAGTATTTCAAGACGATATTGCTTGAGGACAAGCAACGCTCAAGTGTGGGAATATTTGATAATGCTAAAAACGAACATATATTTCATAGCATTATTCCTCAAGAAAGACAAGCTTTTAGTTGCAACTGTTCTATTTACAAGTGATATTCGTTTAAATAATAAAAGGTGAAGACAAAAGACAGATTCGACAAATTGAAGACGCAAACGACCATAAAGCTCAAAAGTACAAAATGCAATCAAAGAGGTTCCAATTATTGATAAGAAACGTCTCAAAATTACAAGAGTACAAGATTCAAAACGCAAAGTACAAGATATTAAATTATTCGCAAGGATGTTCGAAAATCTGGAACCGGGACCAGAGTCAACTCTCAACGCTCGACGCAACGGACTAAAAATTACAAGTCAACTATGCACATGAATATAATATAATATATAATTAATTCTTAAAATTAATATATATATTATATTATATTTAAAAACCGTCGGCAGAAGAAAACAACCAAATGTGGCTCTCCCCAGCGGCCATGCGATCGCATGGCTTTGAAGGGCAAAGTTCATGCGATCGCATGAGGCTTTTTTCCAGCTCACAAGGCCTATAAAACACGAGCTCTGGTGTACCATATATCATATATCTTTCTCTCTATCTCGTAAACACACACACACACACACTCACACACACACACACACACACATATATATATATATATATATATATATATATATATATATATATATATATATATATATATATATATATATATATATATTATAATTTCAATTTTAATTTTAATTTTAATTTTAATTTTAATTCTAATAAAAAGGGTATGTTAGCGAATGTTGTAAGGGTGTAAGTCGAAATTCTGTCCGTGTAACGCTACGCTATTTTTAATCATTGTAAGTTATGTTTAACCTTTTTAATTTAATGTCTCGTAGCTAAGTTATTATTATGCTTATTTAATCCGAAGTAATCATGATGTTGGGCTAAAAATATTAAAATTGGGTAATTGGGCTTTGTACTATAATTGGGGTTTGGACAAAAGAACGACACTTGTGGAAATTAGACTATGGGCTATTAATGGGCTTTATATTTGTTTAACTAAATGATAATATGTTAATTTTAATATAAAGATTTACAATTGGACGTCCCTATAAATAACCATATACACTCGATCGGACACGATGGGCGGGGTATTTATATGTACGAATAATTGTTCATTTAACCGGACACGGGAATGGATTAATAGTCACTAGAATTATTAAAACAGAGGTGAAATTATGTACAAGGACACTTGGCATAATTGATAACAAAGTATTAAAACCTTGGGTTACACGCAGTCGATAACCTGGTGTAATTATTAAACAAAGTATTAAAATCTTGTTACAGTTTAAGTCCCCAATTAGTTGGAATATTTAACTTCGGGTAATAGGATAATTTGACGAGGATACTCGCACTTTATATTTATGACGGATGGACTGTTATGGACAAAGGACAATTAACCCATGGGCATAAAACTAAAATCAACACGTCAAACATCATGATTACGGAAGTTTAAATAAGCATAATTCTTTTATTTCATATTTAATTTTCTTTATTTTATATTTAATTGCACTTCTAATTATTGCACTTTAATTTATTGTTATTGTATTTAATTGCACTTTTAATTATCGTACTTTTTAATTATTGTATTTTATTTCATCGCACTTTTATTTATCGCAATTTCATTATTGTTATTTACTTTACGCTTTAAATTAAGTTATATTTATTTTTATTATTTTACATTAGGTTTTAATTGCGACTAAAGTTTTAAAATCGACAAACCAGTCATTAAACGGTAAAAACCCCCTTTATAATAATAATATTACTTATATATATATTTGTATTTTTATAAAATAAAACTAATATAGCGTTAAGCTTTGATTAAAAGATTCCCTGTGGAACGAACCGGACTTACTAAAAACTACACTACTGTACGATTAGGTACACTGCCTATAAGTGTTGTAGCAAGGTTTAAGTATATCCATTCTATAAATAAATAAATATCTTGTGTAAAATTGTATCGTATTTAATAGTTTTTCCTGTAAAAATATAAGCTATTTTATATACACCTCGCATAACATCAGCCACTCATGTGAGTGGGAGGCAGTGTTATCAATGATTTTGTGAGCTTCAGTTGCGGTTTTCTTCATAATGGAACCACCAGCTGTTATGTCGATGTCTCTTCGTGTAGCAACGTCGCATCCTTGGTAGAATATTTGTACTATTTGATAAGTGTTTAAACCGTGCTGCGGACATCCTCTCAACAACTTTCCAAATCTTGTCCACGCTTCATATAATGTTTCATTTGGCTTTTGTTTGAACGTAACAATTTTTCCTTGAAGTCTCACAGCTTTAGATGCCGGAAAGAATTGTTTAAGAAAATTTTCAACTAAGACATCCCATGTGTCAATCGCCCCTTCAGGTAACGATTCTAACCAATCTTTGGCTTCTCCCTTTAAAGTCCAGGGAAATAACATGAGATATATCTATTCATCCTCAACTTCTCGGATTTTAAATAGAGTACAGATCTTATTAAAGGTTCGAAGATGTTCGTTTGGATCTTCTTTTGGCGTACCACTATATTGGCATTGATTAGTTACCATGTGTAGGATTTTTCGTTTAATTTCATAATCTGGCACATTAATGTCTGGCTTAATAATGGCGTGACCTTGGCCCGTACGTGTGGCTCTCATTCGATCTTCCATACTTAGAGGTTCCGTTACTTCCATAATTGAAATTGTTGAATATGAATCACTAGTGGATTCTGATTTAACGGTTTGTGGTCCAGGAGGAAGATTAGTGGTTCAGGATCTTGGAATTGTCCTTGAATATCCTCCGGGTTCTCGGTAGTGAGGTCGGGTTCAAAAAATGAATTATTGGAAATTTGAATTGGAGTACTTTGTCGACTAGATAATGATTCTAAAGAAAAATCAACGGCAACAATATTGGCTAGATGTCTTGATCGAGTTACAGGTTGTGAACGTATAAAAGGTGGTGAACGTTTTACTCGGTGCGTTCACTGAATATCCTATTAGTTATAAAAGATAAAAATTATATAAGTTATCAAATTAATAAACTTTTCTGATTTTGCCCACGTTTCAAATAGCCAATAGATGCAGCAGGTAGTCAGGACCCTTTAAATCGGAAGCCCACAACTCGCCACTAACAAATCCAACTATTACTACGAACCAGAAAATTTTGGATGTCTATAAATTTAACCGCTTAAAATAATTTTTCATTGAAATTTAAAGAAATTTTTAGAGAAGAAATAGAAAAAATTCTAAGTCCTAAAAACTAGAGCGTCGAAAAATAAGAAAGAAAAAGAGCGCGTTGAAAAACGTCGAAAAATAAAAGGTCAAAAAATAATAAAACGAACGTAGCGCGTTGAAACTTAAAAGTCTAAAAACTAAGAATTAAAAGTTGCGTCTAAAAATATTAAAGCTTAAAATAAATTCTATATCCAAAACGGTAATAACTTAAAAAGTACTAAAATTTATAAAATGGCGTCGCAAAATTCTAAAGCACCTAAATCTTAATCTAAAGAAAAAGCACTTAAGGGATTTTACGGCAAAGCCTATAAATCTAGAAATAAATAAAAAAAACTGCGGCAAATACTATATTAAAATTAATTACAAGCGAAAAACATACAATTTACGAATAAACGATTAAAAAGATACGAAATATAAAAAGATATAAAAAGTGATAAAATTATTTATTTTTATAAAAATATCATTTTTATATTTATTTTATAAAAGTATTAATTTTTATATATTAATAAAACTTATTAAAACTAAACTAAATAATTAAATAATTATAACCTAATTAGGGTTTTAATATTTATAATTATTATTAATTAAAAACCCTAATCGTACAGACTAAGGTACCAGGCCAGTCAAATCATTCCATGCGATCGCATGGAGTGTATGTTATATATTCATGCGATCGCATGACCTGCGGATCCGGGCCAAATGCTGGGCTGTTACAGTACCAGGCCCGAATAGTTTTACTTTTACTTTTTTTTTTCCTGTTTTTTACTTTTTACTTTTGTTTTTAATTTTATGTTTTTATAAAATATTTATATAAATAAATAAAAACTTATATTTTAAAAACTAAAATAAAAATAAAGAAACTTTATAATTTTATATATATATTTAACAAACTCTAAAAAATATATATATATATATATATATATATTTTGTTTTTCTTTTTATATTTTTGTATTTTTTAATATTTAAAAGGTATTTTTTTAATATTTAAAACGTATTTTTACATAAGCGTATTTTTACAAAAGTAAACTAAGACTTAAATTTTTTTTTTTTTTTTTTAATATAGCGTTTCGCTTCCGGCGTTTAAGTGATTCCCCGGCAGCGGCGCCAAAAACTTGATGTTAAAGCGAATGGGTACAAAATACTATTAAATTTTACAAGGAAATACTATTAAATAAGATACAATTTTACACAAGTTATTTATTTATTTATAGAATGGATATACTTAAACCTTGCTACAACACTTATAGGCAGTGTACCTAATCGTACAGTAGTGTAGTTTTTAGTAAGTCCGGTTCGTTCCATAGGGAGTTAGCCAAGTTTAACGCTATATTTTTAAAATTATATTTGTATAAATATAAATATATATATAAGTAATATTATTATTATAAAAATGGGGTTTTTACCGTTTAATGACCGGTTTGTCGATTTTAAAACTTAAGTCGCAGTTAAAACCTAATGTAAAATTTTAAATATATAAAAGACTTAAATTAAAGCGTAAATTAAATAACAATAATTAAAGTGCGATAAATTAAAGTGCGATAATTAAAATGACAATAAATTAAAGTGCGATAATTAAAAGTGCAATTAAATATGAAATAAAGGAATTATGCTTATTTAAACTTCCGTAATCATGATGTTTGACGTGTTGATTTTAGTTTATTACCATGGGTTAATTGTCCTTTGTCCTGAATTATTCAATATGTCCATCTGGTTTTTGTCCATAACAGTCCATCAGTCATAAATATAAAGTGCGAGTGTCCTCGTCAAATTATCCTTATATCCGAAGTCAAATATTCCAACTAATTGGGGACTTAAACTATAATTACACCAAGTGTCCTTGTATATAATTCATCCCTGTTTTAATAAGTCCATTAACTATTAATCCATTCCCGTGTCCGGTTAAATGAACGATTATTAGTACTTATAAATATCCCGCCCATCGTGTCCAATCGAGTGTATATGGTTATTTATAGGTACGTCCAATTGTAAATCTTTATATTAAATTAACAAACTATCATTTAATTAAACAAATATAAAGCCCATTAATAGCCCATAGTCTAATTTCCACAAGTGTCGTTCTTTTGTTCAAACCCCAATTATGGTACAAAGCCCAATTACCCAATTTTAATATTTAGCTCAACATCACGATTACTTCAATTTAAATAAGCATAATAATAACTTAGCTACGAGACATTAATTTAAAAATATTAAACATAACTTACAATGATTAAAAATAGCGTAGCGTTACACGGACAGAATTTCGACTTACACCCTTACAACATTCGCTAACATACCCTTATTATTATTAAAATTAAAATTAAAATTAAAATTATAATATATATATATATATATATATATATATATATATATATATATATATATATATATATATATACGTGAGAGATGGAGAAAGAAAAAGATGTGTTAACATTCGACCAAAACTGCAAAATTTATAGGACCTGACCAGATTTTTTGCTCCATGCGATCGCATGGAATTTGTTCTTCCTGGCCATGCGATCGCATGGCCCTCTTTTACAGCTCAGGAATCTTTGTTTTCTTGTTTGCCGACGGTTTTATTAAATAATATAATATATAAATAACTTTAAGAATTAATTATATATTATATTATATTCATGTGCATAGTTGATTTGTAATTTTTAGTCCGTTGCGTCGAGCGTTGAAAGTTGACTCTGGTCCCGGTTCCGGATTTTCGAACATCCTTGCGTACAATTTAATATCTTGTACTTTGCATTTTGTGTCTTGTACTCTTGTAATTTTGAGACGTTTCTCATCAATAATTTGAACCACTTTGATTGTACTTTGTACTTTTTAGCTTTTTGGTCGTTTGCGTCTTCAATTCGTCGAATCTGTCTTTTGTCTTCACCTTTTATTATTTAAACGAATATCACTTGTAAATAGAACAACTGCAACTAAAAGCTTGTCTTTCTTGAGGGATAATGCTATGAAATATATGTTCGTTTTTAGCATTATCAAAGTCCTTACGTTTAAGATCAGCATAACTCTTTTGGCGATCACGAGCCGTCTTAAGCCTCGCTTGAATCTGGGCAATCTTCTCCGTCGTTTCATGGACTATCTCGGGTCCGGTGATTTTCACTTCACCTAACTCAGCCCAACAAATAGGAGAACGGCACTTGCGGCTATACAACGCTTCAAAAGGTGCGGCATTAATACTCGAGTGATAACTGTTGTTGTAAGAGAATTCGGCTAACGGCAAATGCCTTTCCCAAGACTTTCCGAAGTCAATAACACAGGCACACAACATGTCCTCTAAAGTCTGAATTGTTCGTTCGCTCTGACCGTCGGTCTGTGGGTGATACGCGGTGCTCATGTCGAGACGTGTTCCCAAGGCTTCTTGCAAAGAACGCCAAAATCTGGAAGCAAAACGGGGATCGCGATCTGAGATAATTGATAGAGGTACACCATGACGAGACACAACTTCTTTGATGTACAGTTGAGCAACTCTCTCCATTTTATCTGTTTCCTTCATCATTAGGAAATGAGCAGATTTGGTAAGACGGTCAACGATAACCCAGATTGTATCGTATCCGCCCACCGTCTTTGGTAGCTTCGTGATGAAGTCCATCGTAATTGCTTCCCATTTCCATTGTGGGATTTCCGGTTGTTGAAGTAATCCAGATGGCCTCTGAGGTTCAGCCTTAACCTTCGAACAAGTCAAACACCTCCCAACATAAGTTGCAACATCCTTCTTAAGATTTGGCCACCAATACTGTTCCTTAAGATCGTGGTACATTTTACCAGCTCCTGGATGAATCGAATATCTCGACTTGTGGGCTTCATCTAGTATAAGGCTATGTAGATCTCCATAACTAGGTACCCAAATCCTTCCGGCAAAGCATCGGAGTCCAGTCTCCTTAACCTCGAATCGTGAAACGAGAATGTTCAAGTGTTCTTGAGAAATATTCTACTCTTTGAGAGCCTCATCTTGGGCTACTCGGATCTGGCTATTGAGATTTGAATGTATGATGATGTTTAGAGCCCGAACACGAAGAGGTACCGTTCTCTCCTTTCGACTCAGAGCGTCGGCTACAACATTGGCTTTGCCAGGATGGTAACGGAGTTCACAATCATAGTCGTTCATCGTATCGATCCATCGACGTTGTCTCATATTCAGCTGCTTCTGATCAAAGATGTGCTGGAGGCTTTTGTGATCGGTGAATATGGTACTCTTTGTCCCATAAAGATAGTGTCTCCACAACTTCAAAGCGAAGACAACGGCTCCAAGTTCGAGATCATGGGTAGTGTAGTTTTGCTCGTGTATCTTCACTTAACGAGAAGCATAAGCAATGACCTTCGTTCTTTGCATCAATACGCAACCAAAACCATTCTTCAAAGCATCGCAGTACACAACGAAGTCGTCACTGCCTTCAGGAAGCGACAAGATAGGTGCGGTGGTTAACTTCTGCTTCAGGGTTTGAAATGCTGATTCTTGTTCGTTCTCCCAAACGAACTTCTTCCCTTTGTGAGTCAGTGCGGTCAAAGGCCGGCAAGGCCTAGAAATTGGCGGATGTGAGTTGGAGTAGTGGGTGTCTCCCACTTGCTGATAGCCTCGATCTTTGTGGGATCAACTTTGATACCTTTATTACTCACAATATGACCCAGAAATTGGACTTCCTTCAACCAAAATTCACACTTGGAGAATTTGGCATAAAGTTGCTCTTGTCTCAAGAGTTCAAGCACTAGTCGGAGATGTTGCTCATGTTCTTCTTCACTTCGGGAATAGATGAGGATATCATCTATGAAGATGATAACGAACTTATCCAGGTATGGCTTGCATACACGATTCATGAGGTCCATGAATACAGCGGGTGCGTTGGTTAAACCGAACGGCATCACGAGAAACTCATAATGACCATAGCGGGTTCTGAACGCAGTCTTCATCACATCACTCTCCTTCACCCTCAACTGGTGATAACCGGATCGCAAATCGATCTTGGAGTAAACGCTTGATCCTTGCAGCTGATTCAAAAGATCGTCAATTCGGGGAAGAGGATATCGGTGCTTGATCGTCAATTTGTTCAGCTCACGATAATCGATACACATGCGGAAAGATTCGTCCTTCTTCTTCACGAATAAAACAGGTGCGCCCCAAGGCGATGAACTCGGTTGGATAAATCCACGGTCTAGCAATTCCTGCAGTTGACTCTGCAACTCTTGTAGTTCGGAAGGTGCTAGTCGATAAGCTGCGCGAGCTACGGGTGCAGCTCCCGGCACTAGATCGATCTGGAACTCTACGGCTCTCGGTGGCGGTAATCCAGGCAGTTCTTCCGGAAAGACATCGGGGAATTCATTCACGAATCGCACATCATTCACGCTCTTCTCTTCTGTTTCTAAAGCCTTCACGTGTGCTAAAATAGCAAGACGTCCTTTCTTCATGATCTTATGCGCTTTCATACAACTAATGAGGTTCAGCTTTGAACTACATCTCTCTCCGTAAATAATCAGTGGCTCTCCATCTCCTTGTGGTATACGAAGAGGTTTATCTCCACAGATAATGTCGGCCCTCACTTTGGTCAACCAGTCCATGCCGACAATCACGTCAAAGCTTCCCAATTTGATGGGTATCAAGTCAATTGCGAAATCCACACCAACTATGTCGATAATAGCTCCTCGGCCAATTTGGTCGACTTTCTCAAGTTTCCCATTGGCTACCTCAACTAGCATACTCTCCTCTAAAGGAACTAACGACCAATCTATCTTAGAGCAAAAGTGTCTACAAACATAGCTCCTATCGGCACCAGTATCAAATAGGAAGCTAATAGATTGTTGATAGTGAATATACCTGTAACCAAGTCGGGGTTCTCACGGGCATCCCTTGCGTTTACATTGAAAGCTCTTCCACGCGGGGGTCCGCCGTCCTTTTGCTTGTTGGGACACTCATTCCTGAAGTGGCCCTGTTGTCCACACTCATAACACTTTCTTGGTCCATTGGGGTTGGTTCTCACAGCTGGGATGGGAATCTTGCAGTCCTTGCCAATATGCCCGATCCTTTTGCACTTTTCACAGACCACATTACAGTATCCGGTATGGTGCTTGTAGCACCTCTTGCACTGTGGTAGACTACCCTTGTAGTTGGGGTTCGAGCTGGTGTTCGGGTTGGGGTTCCTTCCGTCGTTATGCCTCTTACCGGGGGTTTGATCATAGACTCTCCCCTTGTTATTGTCCCACTTGCGCTTCTCACCACTGGCTCCAAATTCGGATTTTGCCTTTTCCGATTCCTTGCGGATAATTTAGTTCATAAGAGTTTGTGCCATGCGCATAGCTGCCGTGACGTTGAGTGGATTAGAAGAGGTGACATTTCCTTGAATGGACTTGGGAAGTCCCCACAAATACCGCTCCATTCTCTTAAATTCTGGGGTAACCATCGTGGGACACATCAGCGCTAATTCCAGATACCTACGGTTGTAACCATCAAGATCGTTTCCCACAACCTTCAACTCCCAGAACTCAGCCTCCATTTTCTGTATCTCTGCTCTGGGGCAGTACTCTTCGATCAGGGCTCCCTTAAATTCTTCCCACGGAGTGGCATAAGCCTCGTCAATACCCTTAGCTTGAGCCAGTGTGTTCCACCAGGTTAGGGCACCATCTGACAGCGTACACGAAGCATACTTGATTTTGTTCTCCTCTGAGCAGTTGCTTACACGGAACACAGCTTCTAATTTCTCAAACCACCTAGTCAGTCCAACTGGCCCCTCAGTACCGCTAAAGTTGCGGGGCTTGCAGCTTTGAAACTCTTTGTATGTGCACCCGTTACGAATGGGCTGGTTAACTGGTGGAGCTTGGGGGTTGATCTCGGCAATAGCTGCGGCTACTCTCTCCGCAATCATTTCCTCGATTTGGGCTGTTGTGGGTGCTGCTCGTCCGTTTGCCATTGTTCTTTTAATCAGAAATTTTGACTTAAGTCAAAATCCAGCATTTAATAAATAGTAATAGAGTATATAGCAACCAACATGGAACCAACGCAACACATGTTAACTAAGCAATGCAACCAGATATAGATACCACAAAATCACCATACAGTAATGTAATATAGAACACCGTGCAAAAGTAAACAACACTAAGTTCCATTCATTAATAATAAGTTGCATACATCCGCATAGGTTCGTACAGTACATGAGTAAAACATGAAACTACAACGAGATTACATAATGAAATCTACTACAATGCCCTATAGTGACGGTGGGTAAAGGATGTCCATTACGTGGGACATCTGGTCCTCGAGCTCAGTTACCCGAGCACGGAGGATCTCCACTTCCCTCGTCAGTTCCTCAACGGAGGGTGATGGTGGGGCAGGCGGTGCAGTCGGTACAGGTGGTGCAGGTGGTGCAGATGGTCCAGCGCCAGAAGTAGATGGTGTGCAACGGTAAGCCTTACGCACGAATGGATCGGCAGGATACGACATAACCCGCTTGCGGGCGGTGACCCTAGTCCTCAATCCATGTGTGCTAACGAACGACCTACCTCCGTTAACCCCTGGAATAACGGTACCATCAAAACGATACCGCTTCTTCGGCGGGGTAGAGGGTGGCTGCACGGGCGTCTCCTCAGGGTCCTCGTCGGAATCATCGTCACTGGAATCGTCGGAGGATGAGTCGTCGTAAACAGCTGGAGGTGGCGGCGCTCGGCGGCCTGTAGTCATAATCCGGTATCTGAAAGGTGGGATCGGTATGACACGTCCATCAGGAAGGCGTCGGCACCAATGGTTATGCTCATTACGGAACGGAACGTCCCCGTATTCCCCGGGAATCACAGCACCACCGGGATGGGGCTGTGGCTCTGGAGGTACTGGGATGAATAGAGCTGGAATCTCCGGTGGATCCTCGTGTCCGTTTGTGGTGATCACTGGGTCGGGTGCATGGCCACTGGCTCCAGAGGACGAAGCGCCAGAGTCGCTGGAGTGTGTCGACGACGGGATCTGTAAATCGGCAACAATGGCAGGCGAGGTGGAGGGTGAGTCTGAGTCGCTCTCCAAAATGACAACGGGCGGGATATCCGACATCTGAACAAGAAAAAATAACTTTTTCCGTGTCAGCAAGCACGTATTAGGCACTACAGCAACCTAGGTTGTCTAAAACAGTATATATCATGGCAATAATAACAACGATAAATAGAAATAACATGTGAAAGCAGATAGTAATCATGCAATAGCGGAAATAAGCATACAGCAAGTTCGCATGGCAGTAAAGATAAGCAATAGCATGCAGTAATATCACATAGCAGTAAAAGTAATCAGTAGCATGAAGTAAGTTTCGCAGAAACAGGTAAACTAGCAAGTTATAGATTAGTCCTATTAGTGAATCCTACTCGGGTCGGTCTAGACTCACTAATGCAACCTAATTCCCTACAACCAATGCTCTGATACCAAATGTGACGCCCCGTACAAAACCATCGTGTATGATTCGTCATCAACAGGATCTTTACACGGTCAAGTACTACATGCTGTTTGAAAACCAGTTTGCATTCATAAAAAAAGACATAGCGTTTTACAAAAGATAACGTGACACAGAGGTCATTACAAAACCATTATTCAAATAACATAAGTTGCGAATGCAAATTAAAAGTTTCATGATTGAGACATCTCTAAGTTATGCAGCGGATATCTAACACAGCAGGTCCTTAACAGCAAGTCTAAACGGCATGACAGCAAGTCTAACAGCGGAAGCAACAAACCTCTAAGCACCTGAGAAAACATGTTTAAAAACGTCAACAATAATGTTGGTGAGCTATAGTTTAAGTTGTAACAGTAATATAAGATTGACCACGAGATTTCAATGTTTCAAAACAGTATGAAAAGCATATGTATAACCGTGGGCACATGGTAACTAGACTTAACGTAAATATAAATATCACCCCCTAAAAGTACACATGGCGAGTGCGTATGTCCTCGAAGTATTAAACACCCGTTAAATGCTAGCGCGACTAGCCCGAGTGGGGATGTCAAACCCTATGGATCTATATCTAATATTCGCGTCTACCGGTTCAAAAACCAATAGTTAAACGTTACCGTGCTAAGGGGAATCTTTATGCCGTTGTATAACCCACACATATGTAAAGTTTAAGTACTCATGTCAAGTAAGTAAAACATAAAAAGCGCATGTATTCTCAGTCCCAAAAATAGTATAAGTAAAAAGGGATGCTATAACTCACAGTGATAAAAGCGGTAAAGTCGGTAATGAAAGTGTGCAAGTAGTAAGTCGGTCCGAAAGGTCGTCAACCTAAATCAAAGGTTACTAGGTCAGTAGGTTGTCTTTATAAGTTCTAATAGTGCATAAAATAAGTTTAAGTGTCATCATCATCATCATTCATCATCATAAAAGCTAAGTAAGTTTGACAAGAATAGAGATCGAAACAATAGGCTGACTTCGGTCAGCTGTTACGACCTCTACGTAAATTGAAAAGACGCGTAATCAGTGGCTATGGCTCCGTATACGAGTCCCCTAGTTTCTGACCAATTTACAGAACCAAACTTGTCTTTGTTTGACCGTGGCGACGGTTTAAGTGCGAGTTGGTCAGAAATTTCAGCACAACGTTAATAGGGTGTAATGACTTTCGGAAGGCCATACTCCTAAACCGTAACTCGGATTAAGACGAGGCCTAAACGGAAAATCATCTACTCGAACCGAACTAACTGAAAATAAACTTTCCAGTAGCCCAGGTGGTCTGATCAGATACTAAAAACAGTATGTAAGGTGCTCCGGTGGGGTTCTTAGTACTTGATGCTCATCACGGTTCTCATCTTTGATGCTTGTAGCTTCAAGTGTACAACTCGTTGATGGATTAGCATCACCTTGACTAAGATTCTACCATCAACACACAATATGTTAAGACCAAGTAAGAACACAACTCATTTAAGAGTCTTAGATGGATGATGAACCAATGTTACATCATATCCTTAGTCTTAACACAATTACAAGTTACATTTACAACTAAAGCTACAAACTTTACATCAATCAAACAAGTATGAACAAAATCTAAGTCAAATGAAGTGATGGAACCCTAAGCTAGAGAGCTTGGATCCCTTTCACACAAGTTTTAAGGTTACAAAGCTAGAAAGCTTGAACCTTTAGTGTTCTTGAAGATCTTGAAGCATAAAGCTTGGATCTTTAAGTTACATGAAGACCATAAACACAAGTTTTGATCTTTATAACAAAATAATGAGATCATAATTTAGAAAACTTAGATCCATCAAAAGATATGAAGATCCAAGCTAGAAAGCTTGCATCTTGGTTGTTCTTGAAGATCTTGAAGCATAAATCTTGGATCTTTAAGTTACATGAAGATTACAAACACAAGTTTGAATCTTTATAACAAAAAAACAAGATTAAAGTTAAAAATATATAGATCTACAAAGTGGGTGAAGATTCAAAGCTAGAAAGCTTGAATCTTCCATGTTCTTGAAGGATTCAAATCCATGTTTGAATCTACAAGATATAATCAAGATCAAAAGCTAAAAAACTAGACCCTTTATGATGATGATGAATTCGAAAATGAAAAGAAAAGAAGAAGAAAAAGATCAAAAACTTACAGGTTTTAGAGTGAGAAAAACTAGAGAGAAGATAGGAGAATAAGTGTGTGTGAAATACAAATGAGAGCAGTGTTAAATGAATGGAATAAGGGTGGTATTTATAGGTGAATGAGGGAGGGGGTGGTGGTGATGGCCGAAATTTTGGAGGGGGACAAGGGGGGACAAAAAGTTACTTTTTGGTTAATGGTTGTCTAAAGTTGGTGCTTATGTTGGGATCTCATGCAACATTAAGGATAATACTTGCCATAAATGCTAGCATGTTCCCTTTAATAAATGGGCATTTGTCTTACTTATTATTGGGTCACTAGTAATTAATAAGTGGGCTAAATAAATGGGCTACTAGCTAGAGTAGGGTGGGCTTAGGTCCAACAAGGTAGAAAGTCCAACAAGACTAACTAGTAAGCATAAGTAAATTACTACGCATAATTAAGCATCCATAAACCCAAGTAATTATTATTATAAAATAATAATTAATATTTCGTAGTCGTAATATTCCGATTACGACAAAAGTTAAACGTGTGCGCAGTTCGCGGTTTATTCGAAACGTCAAGTGACACTAACGGTCATAAAGCATCCGGTGATCAAGTTAAGTATCCTACGTACTCTAAGGCACGTTTTAATATATAAATGAAAGTAAACCATGTATATAAAGGTTCCAGAGTATAAAGTAGCACAGTACGCACAAAAACGCAGTTTCGTGAAAACACAAAGCACAAAAGCAAATCGAAAAAGTCGGGTCGTTACAGTTTTGCTTGTAAGTTTAGGATTACCAAAGAAACAAAAGTGTTGGGTTTTATAAATCTCGTGCATCACCTAATTGAGTTTTGTAATTTTTATTAATTAATTTGATGTAAAAGGATTACAATAATTGTGGATAAACATATACAGTATCACATAACTGGATGAGTTTTAATTGTGGATAAACTTCAACCACTTGCAGTGGGTTTGATTGAGTTTTAATTTTGGTGAGTTTGATTTTAGTGTTGAAAAAATTATTGATTTTAATGAATTATATGTGGTTTGATTTATGTTCGTGTTGAAAAAATTAGGACTCGTGAAATATTGTAGGAAGAAGATGATTTATGCGATTTAATTTGAGGGTCCTGCAATTTAATTTGAAGGTGGTGCGATTTAATTGATGCACAATATTAGGGTTCATAATTTTTTGGTGGAGAAGAAGGTTGAGGAAGAAAGAGTTGAAGAAATCACAGGGATCATTTAAGCAATTTTGGTACAAACTATGAGGACGATTTCAGCAATTTTATCAATAAAGGAAAGAAACGGACGAAAATACCCTCACATGTTTAGCACATGACTGGAGTTAACGGAATTTTTTGACGGCCGTCAGTCAGAGGGACTAAATCAGCAACGTTTGCAAATCACCGGGACCAAATCCATAAAAAAAAAAATATAGGGACGAAACCAGCATTTTAGTACAAACCACAAGGACCATTTGATCAATTTTGTCTTCTAGAAATGTGAAAGTACTCAATTACTGTTTACAGACTAATTACATCAATTTTTCAACAAGATCGATCACTCATTTCAATTTCTCCGGCGGCGAACCTTTCAAGCTCCAAATCACTCGTTTTCGTGTAAGCGTATACATATAGGCGGCAGCATATATATATATTAAAAAATGGGTTTATTTGTGATATTTGACATTGTTTACACTTTCTTTTTTACGTATTTTATTCTTTTTCTCGACCTATTCTGTTACTGGTTGGTGTATTTTAAATTGCATCTAGTCTATGATTTTTGATATCTTTATAATTGTATGTACGTGTATTCGTAGGTTTAAGGATATTGTGTAATATGGGTCTGATTTTTTGTGATTTTTGGTACTATTTGAAATGCATTCCAGGTGTTCGATGAAATGTCTTGAAGAATTTGGTGTCAGTTTTGATTGGTTTAGTGAATGTAGTGTATTCAGTAAGTTAGTTACTAATGTCAAATTGATTAAATGAATGGTTGTGTGCATTATCATGGAGCTAGAATACTAGTACAGTAGTACATAAACCTTTTATCAGGTAATTATGATAATATGGAGGTCACCCTTACAACCTTGAGGTTGATGGTTCGAGCCTTGTTTAGGATATTTCGTGGTGTATATATTCGTGTTAGTATTAGGTGGGTGTGTGAGTTTGCTTTTCAATAAAAAGAAAAAGTTATGATAATATGGAGGTTATTTTTGTGTACATAAATTGTGGGGCTGTTTATCATGCATTGTATGTGTTCGATACATGCCAAGTTTATAGCTACTTGGTAAATTGGTTTTTGTGTGAAGTTTAGACTATTTGACTAAATTTTAGACATACAAGGTACAAAGTACGAGTAGATTAACAAATGGTTGTGGGTGCTATATGTGAAATTGTGAGTGTGTACATGAAGTAGTCACAACTCACAAGTAAGTAAGTAAATTTGAATGTACTATTACTACATATCCTAAAGATGTTCATTTTCTAGAAATTCGTTTTCAGAAATGTATTTCGGTAGTATTAGGTTTAGCTTTGTTGTTGATGAAGATGGGATTGTAGCCTGAAACTAAGTTGCCATAAACATTGTCTTCTTAGTGTCTTAACCTTGCTCTTAGTAGATGCTGTATTAACTATTGAATATTGCGTTAGCGCATTATGCACCTGCCGAAATATATTGTATTGTCTTATGGTTATATCTGCATCGTTATTTATATGTATATGCTCACTATAGCTGAACCCTGTCCGTCTATTTCAGGTATAAGCAGGTTGAGACCTGTGTTATGCAGTTCAAATTCAATCTAGAATTTTGAGACAACGTTTGTTTGATTTGCTGCCTATATATCTTATACCATCCATTAAAAAACATTTTCAATTCGAACCACATCATAGCATAAAAATCTCCATTTATACTAAAACGGGCCAAATCATGAAATCCTTTGCACTTCTTAGATCTATCCGCGTACGTTCCACCCAACGTGAGATAACTGGGCCTCTTCAGTCTCGTTTTTTTCAACCGGATTTTGTTCCCGCAGATCCAAAAGCCAAGCCCAAAAAATACAAATTACCTGCATCTTATGACCCGTACGGCCCAAGACCTCCACCCTCTGAAAAAATCATTAAACTTGCTGATAAGATTGCATCCCTACCCCCTGAAGAGCGTATGCAAATAGGTCCCACTCTAAGATTGAAACTATGTCATCCTAGCATGCAGTCGATGTCAGTTGACGGGGTGGGCTTGGGTACCCAAGGTGGGTCAGGAGCTGGGTCAGCTAAGGCTGAAGAGAAGGTTGAAAAAACGTCATTTGATATCAAATTGGAGAAATTTGAAGCGGCTTCTAAAATCAAGGTAATTAAGGAAGTTCGTACTTTTACGAGTCTTGGTTTGAAGGAAGCTAAAGACATTGTGGAAAAAGTTCCTGTGGTAATCAAACAAGGGGTCACTAAAGAAGAGGCGAATGATATTATTGAGAAAATTAAAGCTGCTGGTGGTGTTGCTGTGATGGAGTAATGATCAAGTCTTTTTCGTTACTTTCTTTATGGTAGTAGATTTTGAGTGAAGACGTTGTTGGGTCAAAACGTTGACCAGCAGATCCAACTTAAGATTTGAATCAGCATTAGCATTAACATGTTATGTTTTTAATAAAGTTTGCAACTTTTTGCCATTAAATATTTTGAATTTGTCCAGCTTGGTATGTGCACAACTTCCTCCATAGCAGGTTCATTTTTTTGATTGTTCTTGATATTTAGCACTTGATTACAAATAGAATTGGTTGAGTGATATGAACCGTTAGTTGAGCGTTATTCGTCATTATAAACATGTTTGTTTGAAATGTAACAACCACATTCAACATAAGATATATTTCTGTACTCAAGGAGCATCTATGTTTGCCATTAAATAAACAGATTTATAGGATTGTTTGGATGTACATTACAAAATGCACATCTATGATATTCTTGGATGTATGTTAGGCCTAATGTATGTACAAAGTCAATATGCAGATATCGTGTTTATTTTAGACAAAAAGAAAAAAACTCTATGATTTATGAACTCTTGAAATATTTATGATCAAAATAATCAGATTTAGACAATAGAAACAAATCATACAGCTAGGGAATAAAATTAAATTCGGATTCTTTATTGCAGTAGTAACATCATCTGATCCATCATATTGTTAATATATGATATATGATGCCAGTAACACCTACAATCATCATCATATTGTTAAAAGCACTAACATAAATCCAAGTCATGCTATCTAAGTGCAATTACAAAGAAATAAAGTCTCTTGGCTAAACCTTAGACCATGAACAGCAATCACTTAAAGAGATAAACAAAAGACCACAAAAGGGGCCCACTTTATAATTATAGCCCAGCCGGCCCAGGCCCAGCCCGCCAAACAAAATACATAAACAAATAACAAATCCTAACAAATGATCATAGACAGGAAACAGAAGAAGAAGCATCCATGCTACTTACCTTGTTCATCAACCCTTTAATCTCATTCTCCAGTTTCAGTCTCATCTCTGGTGACAGACTATTCCCAGCCTTCTCCAACATCATTTTCATCATTTCAAGATTCTTTTTTATCCCCGCAACATCACGCACTTCTTCCACTTTACTTGGTTTCAAAATACTCATCGAGTTCTTAACGCCAGCAACATCACGAATTTCTTCCACTTGAGCTGGTTTCAAAACACTAATCGCGTTCTTGACACCAGCAAGATCAGGTATTTTTTCCACTCGAGTTGGTTTCAAAACACTTATCGGGTTCTTGTTGCTGACATCATGCACTTTTTCCACTTGAGTTGGTTTTAAAATACTTGCCAGGTTTGGGTTCTTGTCCCCAGCAAGATCACAAACTTCTTTCACTTGAATTGGTTTCAAAATACTTATTGGGTTCTTGTTGTTGACATCATGCACTTCTTCCACTTGAGTTGTTTTTAAATTACTTGTTGGGTTCTTGACCAGAATTGCAGGTTGAACATTATATAAATGTTGAAGCCGGTAACTTAAAAGAGCCGGTCCAAAAGGTCGGTTCTTTTCTAAATCTTGAACTGCATTACCAACAGTACTAGGGTTCACAAAAACAACTTGACCAGTCAAATATTGACCCGAAACCCGAGTCTCCACTTCATTTAATTCCCCATATTTACCAAATACAGAATTTAAATCTTGATTCGACGGCAATGGATGATCTGCAGAAAACTTCAAAACAAGAATTGTACCTCTAACTTCTCCATTACCATTACTGACATTATCTGAAGAAGGTAACCGAATTTCTTCAATCGTTTTACTTCTCTTCACGGATTCAATTTCAGTTGAAGTTGCGTTAAAATCTAACGGTTTTACCCCGGGAGACTTGATAGGAGTCCTGAAATTAACAACAGATCCATCACCTGAAAGATGCTGAATCCTGTAATTAACAAGAGCGGGCCCAAAAGGTTGATCGTTTTGAAGGGCCCAAAATGCCGCCCCGACACCAGAAGAATCAAGAAACACAACTTGACCACTTAGATTCTCGTTTAATACTAGCGTTTCAGATTCAATCAATGCACCATATTTGGAAAATACAAAATTCAAATCTTGTTTAGACGGTAAAGGATGATCTGGTGAAAACTTTAACAAAAAGGCGGTACCTTTAACTTCTTCGTTATCTTGTCGCACTTTGTTGTAACTGAGATCGATACACGGTACACCAATTTCTTTACTTTTCTTAACTCTCTTTTCGTTTCTCATATCGGGTCCGGTTTCTTGAAAATTCGGGATTATGATTGAACCAGGATTAGGAATACTTTGCTGCTGCAGGTAAATGTTTTTCCTCTGTCTCCCTCTTTTCTTCGGCTCACGGGTCAACCCGGTTGGATCCAAACCCATTTGTGGTTCACCATGGTTTCCTGTAAATGGGGGTGGCCCAACTTGATTCGTGACAGCTTGATTTAATCCTTGCACACAATTCGGTTTAGGAACGATATGTACATATGGCTTCGTGTATCCATTCTGATTTTGCAGGCCGCTGACATCAGCTTTCCCGGCTGGCATAGAAATATCGCTTTTTTTATAATGATTTGCGACAAATGGGTTCATGTACCCGTTCAAGTTTTGCATGCCACTAACATTACCGTTCCAAGTAGGCATCGAAGTACTGTTTTCCATATTTTTCTTTCCTTTTACGTCTTTGGGAACGATGTGTACATATGGGTACCCATTCAAATTTTGCAGACCATTTACACTACCGTTCCAGGCTGGCATAACAGTATTGTTTTCCGTAATTTTCTTTCCTTTTACGTCGTTATTTTGAGGAATGACATGGGCAAACGGGTGCACGTATCCATTCCAATTTGGCAACCCACTCACATTACCGTTCCAGGTTGGCAGTGAAGTATTGTTCTTTTGAGGAATTACGGGGACTGAAGATGGGTTCAAATATGCATTCCAATTGGGCGGGGCGCTAACATTACCATTCGAGTTGGGAATAGAAGAAGTATTGCTTTCTGCATTTTTCTTTCTCTTTTTAGGCATGAGTTTACCGGGACGCGGACCAGTCACCAGCGGGTCTCCAAAATTGTAGACTGTACTTTGACTTTGACCTGCTACCACTTCTGTTTTCTTGTTTGAAATTGATTGAGGTTCAACATTAACCGACCCAACGTTCTGGAAACTTATAAACTGTGAACCATGATTCGAGTTGTTTTCAACTGGTGGTGAAATGATAAATTTTTCCTTCTTTGTTCTCCCCCTTTTGGGTAAAGTTTCTTGCTTTATTTGCTGATTTGGCATCTCAACGTGATTTTCACTCGCTACATATTTATATCCCCATTTCCTAAATCCAAATATAAACTGCTTAACCGAATCAAAATTTTTACTTTGACTTGGAAAAAGACAATCTTGACCTGCAGATTGAAGCTGGTAAAGCACATCAGTTACCTCTACCGACTTACGCTTTCGACCCCGCTTTTTTTTATGCTTCTTCATGGGTTGACTATCACTTTGATTCAAGTCAATGTTTGACTCATGAATTCCATGTTCTCCTGGATAAGACAAAAGTTTGCTCTTCCTTCTATCTCTTGTTACAAGCTTGCTAAAATTTTCAAGATCTTCATTGCAAAATGCATTTTCCTCTTCGATCTTAATCTTTGAAGAAGACTCATTTAAAGGCATGAGCTGATGCATAGGAATTTGAAGATGCCCTAATGAACGATAAAACGCAGACAACCAGTTCCACTTAACAGCATAATCAATCACGTCAGGCATAGTAATATCTCTAGCAAGATCTTTTATATAATCAAGAAACGATGTGGGTTCAAATCGAATCCCTGAAACATCACCAAAGTTACATGCTTTTTTCGCTGTAGACAAACAAGAACACGTGAACTCTGTTTTAACACGTTGACCAAGCTCAGCTACAGCCTTTTCTAACGCATCGACAAATTTTTTTCCTTTATTTTGCGTCGGTAATTGATCAAAATACCCAACAAACGGTTTCAATCTAGACGCAGAGCACCAAACATAATTTCCTTTACCGCCGAAACATCTAACCAAAATATCGTCTTCGCTTGTGGGCCTCGCTCTAGCTTCTTTCGGTGCAGTAGAAGCATCACAAACTATTGCAGGCCACCATGAATCTCTTTTCATTTTATTGATTATAGCCCACACCAGATCACCCACTTTGAACTTAAATTCTTGTTCACCCAAATTAACATCGATCTTAACCTGATTTTCGTGCAATAACCCATCATTAACATCAGTCTTATTCGCCACTGCACCAGTTAATTCCACAAATAATGAAATACCTTCCATCGAAACAGCTTCACGGCTACTACTGGAGTCAACCTGGTCAAATCCCTTAACATTACCACTTTTTACAACTGGTGGTAGCACAGATTCAACACATTCTTTTTTTCCTAAATCAAACGAATTCGATACGACAGGATACAACAACTCGTCCATTTGATTCCCAGCACCATCTTTATTAGATGCCACTAAACCCTCATTTAGGGTTCCTGAAGTTTTTAGGGTCTCCATAAAAACAACATTCAACAAAATCAAACAATCACTGTCCCAATTTCAACTTCACAAATAGAAATCACTTCTCACCTGACCCAATTAAAAAGACATAAAAAGCACAAATTTTTACATTAGTCTTTTGCTATCAGTAATAAATTCAATTAGTTTTTTAAACCCTAATCATAAAACAATAAAAAGTTCGAATCTTTAACATAATTACAAGCTAAAAACGCCTAATTAAGGAAATACAACAAAGTATATACTGTGCGAAAACATGCAAGTAAAAATATTTAATTTATTTATAATATAAGATGAGGGATCAGCAGAAAAATAAAAATGTAGAAGTACCTGAAACTTAATTGCATTTGTGACTTGTGAAGTGGTAGATACAAATTAGGGCTTTTGATCGGAGAATGAGAATGATTCCAATTGAGAAATGAGAAAAGATGCGGTGCTGTTTAATGTTGTTTGTGTTGTTAGTGAGACGTTTGCACGAGAGAGAACTGGGAAGTACGTATTTGTGTTGTATCATATTTGGAAACTATATTCACACAACAACGAATCTCAATACCAGTATGGATAGGCCACACGTTGACAATCCTTCTCCTAGTCATTTTCTCCAGAGAAAAAACACACTTTCAAAAATAGAGAAAGTCATCTCTCTCTTCGACGGATAGATAGATTGCTTTCAAGTGGACCTCCGGCCAATAAGTAGGAAAAAGTTTTTTAAAAAATAAAATTGAATTAAAAATAAAATTGAGATTCCATGAAAATGGTAAAATCAAATTTCCATGAGTATTAAATTTTGTCTGAAATTTGATTTAGTCTCTTAAAGTCAGTCAAGTCGCCAATAAATCGACGCTAGCTGTCGACTCAATAACTAGAGCCTTATTGAATTTACAAAGCATAGATAATTTACATTTTAAAAAATAAAATTCATACAAAGCATATATAATTTACATTTTTAAATTGTGTTTGAGTTTTTATTGAATTTATTAAGATATATTAATAAATGGAGGTGATCCTCACACACTATTTTTTTATCCATCTACACTTAATTTACTATTATACCCTTAATTATACTTACAATAATAATATAAGTTCAATTTTCTAGGGGTATAACTATGAACTTGTGAGATAAAAGTGTAGTTGGATCAAAACGTGGTGTGTGAGGATCATCTCACATTAATAAATTATCTAATTTGTTTTTTATTTAATGTTAATTAATTAATATAATATTGTCATAAAAAACAACAACAACAACAACAATACTCAATTCCACTAAAGTGGAGTATGGGGGAGGTTAGATGTAGGCAGTCCTTTCCTCTACCCTAAAGTAAAAGGGAAGTCATTCTTCTACCCAGGATACCTATCGGTCCCCAGGTAGAGGAAGTCGTCCCTCCCTATTCTGTAGAGCAGAGAGGCTGCTTCCTAGGGACCTCCGACCAGAAAGAACCATGAAATCCGATATGTGAAGTAAAAATATACAAGTAAAGTTGGCAAAATAGAAGCTTTACTATGAATAATGTATACTCCAATACGATATATATATATATATATATATATATATATATATATATATATATATATATAAATAAAGCATATAACAATATTGAGTAATATAACATAAAAGTAAAATATGTGAGTGTCAAATATGCAAGTATAACAAGTCATGTAAGTACAATAAGTATACGTAAACATGTTGGTAAGAAGCATGTAGGTATAATATGCATTATAAAATAGATGGTATACTATGTAGGCATAGACAAATAAGTATGCTATGTTAGCATAAAAACATGTGATATGTAAGTACGTATAAATTAATTGCTATATAATGTAATACAAACATGTAACCATATAGTGCAATAAAGCATGTGAATATGCTACAATAAGTATAGATATATTATATATCCATAAAACATGTCCAGCCAATACGTAAAGTCCCACGAAAAAAAAAAAAAAGACATATATGAAGTGCACACAAGCAAGTAGTCATGAAATATAATATAAATATATAAGATAAATAAACACCATGTAGAACCTAGTCATCTATTCTAATTATACTCCTCCACAAATTCCTATCAGAAGTCATGTCCTCGGCCAATAAGAGCTCCTTCATGTCAAGCTTCAATCTATCCTCCAACCTACGTTTGGGTCTACCCCTTCTCCTTACGCCCCCTTCTCCTTATCTATGCTTTGTATGAATTTTATTTTTTAAAATGTAAATTATCTATGCTTTGTAAATTCAATAAAAAAGTAATATTAAATAATAGTTATTGATACATTTAATGTTATATTTCTCTTCTGCGATATAATTGAAAATTTAATAATTTTTTATTGTAATTTTTAGTAAAGAACAATAATTTCGTGACAACAAAATAGTAAGATGGACACTTTTAAAAAAAAAATGGAGGTCGTATATATTTTTGATTTTGATTTGATAGAATTACTACTGTACACTGGGTTAATATATTTACTCGTGTACATGATTTGACTGATTGCAAGTGTTAATGATTTGATGTTTATGTTTGTTACAAATTAATGGTTGACTTGAAAAGAGAGACAATTATAATATATTTTTTCAAATCAATTATATTCTCTTCGTCTCATAATTATTGTCTGTCATAACCTAAAACTAGATTTAATATATAATTGTGAGTTATATATTATTGTCACGGACTTATCTCGATAAGATCACGTGCGGCACTTAGTCTCTACTAAGTCAGCCTTACTCGGACCTTAAATGATTCAAGTAATCAAAAGAGAAAATATTATAGAACAAGTGGAATTGAAGAAAATACTTATATTGCTTAAGAATGCTTTACAAGAGAGAATGTTTGAGATTTGAGGTGTGGTGTGCCAAATGAGGTCACTCCTATTTATACTACTCTTACATCAAAATGGATGGCTATGATTAAACTAAATCAATGGCTATGATCTAAGTACTAGAAACTTCATGACCTAGAAATATCTATGGAGTTTCCATACCATTCCATGGAAGAATCAAGGAGAGAATTCTAGATATCTTCCATATGCTTCTTGGGCCTTCCATGATTTGGGTTATAATCTTAGTGGGTTGGGCCACAAAGTTGTTGGGTTGTGACATTCTCCCCCACCTAAGCTCGCGACGTCCTCGTCGTGTGATCCTCGTGATACTTCTTGATTTTGTCTGTGAACTGCCATAATAAGTCTTCGGCTTTCCAGCTTGCTTCACTATCGGGCAAGTTACGCCACTTAACTAGGTATTCTCTATAGCTCGGCACACCTCGTCTCTGTACAGTTCGATGCAACAAGATATCTTCCACCTCACGATCAAACAAAGTCGCAACTGCTATTGGTGCACGTTTGGAAACTCCTCGTTCTGGGTTTTCCTCGTCTCCATGATAAGGTTTTAGAAAACTTACGTGGAAGACTGGATGAATCTTTAATTTGGGCGGTAGTTGAACTCGATAAGATACATTCCCAACACGTCCAATTACCGGGAATGGGCCTTCATATCTCCGGATCAATCCTTTGTGCACCTTCCTAAATGTTTTGAATTTTTGAGGTAAAAGCTTCACCATCACTTGGTCCCCAACTTTGAACTCAACATGTCGTCTTTTCTCATCCGCCCATTTCTTCATTTTCTTGGCCGCCTTATCTAGTGATGCTCGCGCCAATTCGGCTTGTTCGTGCCACTCCTTCATCGTTCTATAAGCGGCTGGGCTGCTTCCATCATATGAAGCGGCTAAAGCATTCGGGGTCAAAGGTTGGCGTCCTGTCACCAACTCAAAAGGACTCTTCCCCGTGGACTCACTCCTTTGCATGTTATAAGAGAACTGAGCAATATCAAGAAGCTTAGCCCAATCATGTTGATTTGCACTTACATAGTGTCGAAGATAGAGCTCCAATAGTGCATTCACCCTTTCCGTCTGTCCATCCGTTTGGGGATGAAAACTCGTGGTGAAACTCAAGTCTGTCCCCATGATCTTGAACAACTCCGTCCAAAAATGCCCCGTGAACCTCGGATCTCGATCACTTACTATCACATGCGGTATCCCCCAATACTTCACCACATTCTTGAAAAATAGTTTTGCGGTTTCATCCGCGGTAACTTCGGATGATGCGGCTATGAAGGTACCATACTTAGAAAACCGGTCTACCACGACTATAGTACTCCCACACCCTTCCGACTTGGGTAAGCAAGTAATGAAGTCCATGGAAACACTCTCCCATGGTCCTTTCGGTGTAGGTAGCGGCTGTAATAGTCCTCCTGGTTGGCGTTGCTCTATCTTGTCTTGTTGGCATATTAGGCATGTCCGCACGTACGCCTCTACGTCGTCTTCCGTCCTTGGCCAATAATAAGTGCCTTCTACTAATGCCAGCGTCCTCTTGATACCTGGATGACCAGCCCACTTTGAATCATGACACTCCTTCAAGATTGTCCGTCTAAGATCACCCCACTTAGGCACATATAACCGGTCTCCTTTGGTGAATAATAGATCACCTTTGAGCCAAAACCTTCGCGTTTTCCCATCTCGAGCCAATCCAACAAGGTTTTTGGCTATAGGATCATGCTCTAATCCCTCCTTTTATACGATCTTGAAGGAAGAATTGTGGTTTTGTGATCGCTGCAAACTCCGCCTTACGACTTAGGGCATCAGCTACCACATTGGCTTTCCCAGGCTTATACTCCAACACATAGTCAAATTCGGCTAAGAAGTCTTGCCAACGAGCTTGTTTGGGACTCAACATCTTTTGGGTTTGAAAATAACTCGTTGTCACATTATCCGTCTTGATCACGAACCTTGATCCCAAAAGATAATGCCTCCATGTCCTCAAACAATGAATAATCGTTGTCATCTCTTTCTCTTGCACAGTGTACTTCCTTTCCGCCTCGTTAAGTTTTCGACTTTCGAATGCGATTGGGTGACCTTCTTGCATTAGAACTCCTCCAATAGCAAAGTCCGATGCGTCTGTGTGTAACTCGAACGGAATGGTCACATCCGGAAGTCTCAACACCGGTTCTTCCATGACAGCTCCTTTCAACTACTCGAATGCTGCTTGACATTTCTCATCCCACAACCAAGCTTTATTCTTCTTTAACAATTCTGTCAATGGAGCCGCTTTCGCCGAGTATCCCTTGATAAAATGACGATAGTAGTTTACTAAACCAAGGAAAGATCGTAAATCAATCACCTTCGTTGGTGCCTCCCACTCTTGAATTGCCTTGACCTTAGCCCCATCCATGAGTAACTTCCCGTTTTTAATTCTATGTCCAAGAAAATCCACCTCCTCTAATCCGAATGAACATTTCTCTAGCTTCACATACAACTCATTGTCCCTTAGTACTTGGAATACTTGCTTCAAGTGCCTCACATGATCTTCCATGGTGTCGCTATACAAGACTATGTCATCCAAGTACACCACGACAAACTTGTCGAGGAACGGGTGGAATAATTTGTTCATCAAAGTACAAAATGTGGCAGGGGCATTGGTTAAACCAAAGGGCATGACTAGGAATTCATAAGCGCCATACCTCGTCACGCATGTAGTCTTAGCCTCATCTCCTTCGGCAATTCGGACTTGATAATATCCCGATCTCAAGTCTAACTTGGAGAAGTATCTCGCCTTCCTAAGTTGATCGAACAAATCAGCAATAAGTGGGATTGGGTATTTGTTCTTGATAGTTACCTTGTTGAGTGCCCGGTAATCTATACACATCCACAAGGACCCATCCTTCTTTCTTTGAAATAGCACCGGAGCACCATACGGGGATTTTGACGGTCGGATGTATCCTGCATCCAGCAACTCCTTAAGTTGTCTTCGCAACTCCTCCAACTCGGGTGGTGGCATTCGGTATGGGGCTTTGGAAGGTGGTTTTGATCTCGGCTCCAACTCGATCACATGGTCAACCTCCCTCCTAGGTGGTAACTTCTTTGGTAACTTCTTGGGCATGACATCCTTGAACTCATCAAGGACCTTCTCAATTTCCTTGGGTACCTCTAGTTTTCCCTTATCTTCGACCGTCTCTTGCTTTGCTATCGCTAAATAGCATGTCTCATTCTTGTTGTACCCCTTCTTGAATTGCATGGTCGAAAGTGACTTGGATGCACTCTTGCTTCCACGTTCGGTTGACACCATACAAGTCTTCTCACGATCCAAGATACACAGTGAGTTAGCGAACGGTATAGGGAAACCGCGTACCTTATCTAGGAACTCCATCCCAAGTACTAACTTGAAGTCGTCTATAGGCATGACCGATAGATCAATCGTTCCTTCCCATTCTCCAATCTTCACTTGCACATCTTTAGCCACTCCACTAATCGGTTTAGCATTCACGTTCACCGTCTTCATCATTCCGCCCTCCTTTATCTCTTTAATCCCCAATCTCTTAGCTTCCTCGGTGGAGACTGTAGTGACCCGAACTTTTCCATGTTTATATATATTAATTGAGATTGATATTTACATGATTAAATGTTTCCAACATGTTAAGCAATCAAACTTGTTAAGACTTGATTAATTGAAATATGTTTCATATAGACAATTGACCACCCAAGTTGATCGGTGATTCACGAACGTTAAAACTTGTAAAAACTATATGATGACATATAAATGGATATATATATAGTTAACATGATACTATGATAATAAAACATATCATAAAGTATATTAACAATGAACTACATATGTAAAAACAAGACTACTAACATAATGATTTTTAAACGAGACATATATGTAACGATTATCGTTGTAAAGACATTTAATGTATATATATCATATTAAGAGATATTCATACATGATAATATCATGATAATATAATAATTTAAAATCTCATTTGATATTATAAACATTGGGTTAACAACATTTAACAAGATCGTTAACCTAAAGGTTTCAAAACAACACTTACATGTAACGACTAACGATGACTTAACGACTCAGTTAAAATGTATATACATGTAGTGTTTTAATATGTATTTATACACTTTTGAAAGACTTCAATACACTTATCAAAATACTTCTACTTAACAAAAATGCTTACAATTACATCCTCGTTCAGTTTCATCAACAATTCTACTCGTATGCACCCGTATTCGTACTCGTACAATACACAGCTTTTAGATGTATGTACTATTGGTATATACACTCCAATGATCAGCTCTTAGCAGCCCATGTGAGTCACCTAACACATGTGGGAACCATCATTTGGAAACTAGCATGAAATATCTCATAAAATTACAAAAATATGAGTAATCATTCATGACTTATTTACATGAAAACAAAATTACATATCCTTTATATCTAATCCATACACCAACGACCAAAAACACCTACAAACACTTTCATTCTTCAATTTTCTTCATCTAATTGATCTCTCTCAAGTTCTATCTTCAAGTTCTAAGTGTTCTTCATAAATTCCAAAAGTTCTAGTTTCATAAAATCAAGAATACTTTCAAGTTTGCTAGCTCACTTCCAATCTTGTAAGGTGATCATCCAACCTCAAGAAATCTTTGTTTCTTACAGTAGGTTATCATTCTAATACAAGGTAATAATCATATTCAAACTTTGGTTCAATTTCTATAACTATAACAATCTTATTTCAAGTGATGATCTTACTTGAACTTGTTTTCGTGTCATGATTCTGCTTCACGAACTTCGAGCCATCCAAGGATCCATTGAAGCTAGATCCATTTTTCTCTTTTCCAGTAGGTTTATCCAAGGAACTTAAGGTAGTAATGATGTTCATAATATCATTCGATTCATACATATAAAGCTATCTTATTCGAAGGTTTAAACTTGTAATCACTAGAACATAGTTTAGTTAATTCTAAACTTGTTCGCAAACAAAAGTTAATCCTTATAACTTGACTTTTAAAATCAACTAAACACATGTTATATATCTATATGATATGCTAACTTAATGATTTAAAACCTGGAAACACGAAAAACATCGTAAAACCAGATTTACGCCGTCGTAGTAACACCGCGGGCTGTTTTGGGTTAGTTAATTAAAAACTATGATAAACTTTGATTTAAAAGTTGTTATTCTGAGAAAATGATTTTTATTATGAACATGAAACTATATCCAAAAATTATGGTTAAACTCAAAGTGGAAGTATGTTTTCTAAAATGGTCATCTAGACGTCGTTCTTTCGACTGAAATGACTACCTTTACAAAAACGACTTGTAACTTATTTTTCTGACTATAAACCTATATTTTTCTATTTAGATTCATAAAATAGAGTTCAATATGAAACCATAGCAATTTGATTCACTCAAAACGGATTTAAAATGAAGAAGTTATGGGTAAAACAAGATTGGATAATTTTTCTCATTTTAGCTACGTGAAAATTGGTAACAAATCTATTCCAACCATAACTTAATCAACTTGTATTGTATATTATGTAATCTTGAGATACCATAGACACGTATACAATGTTTCGACCTATCATGTCAACACATCTATATATATTTCGGAACAACCATAGACATTCTATATGTGAATGTTGGAGTTAGCTATACAGGGTTGAGGTTGATTCCAAAATATATATAGTTTGAGTTGTGATCAATACTGAGATACGTATACACTGGGTCATGGATTGATTCAAGATAATATTTATCGATTTATTTCTGTACATCTAACTGTGGACAACTAGTTGTAGGTTACTAACGAGGACAGCTGACTTAATAAACTTAAAACATCAAAATATATTAAAAGTGTTGTAAATATATTTTGAACATACTTTGATATATATGTATATATTGTTATAGGTTCGTGAATCAACCAGTTGCCAAGTCTTACTTCCCGATGAAGTAAAAATCTGTGAAAGTGAGTTATAGTCCCACTTTTAAAACCTAATATTTTTGGGATGAGAATACATGCAGGTTTTATAAATGATTTACAAAATAGACACAAGTACGTGAAACTACATTCTATGGTTGAATTATCGAAATCGAATATGCCCCTTTTTATTAAGTCTGGTAATCTAAGAATTAGGGAACAGACACCCTAATTGACGCGAATCCTAAAGATAGATCTATTGGGCCTAACAAACCCCATCCAAAGTACCGGATGCTTTAGTACTTCGAAATTTATATCATATCCGAAGGGTGTCCCGGAATGATGGGGATATTCTTATATATGCATCTTGTTAATGTCGGTTACCAGGTGTTCACCATATGAATGATTTTTATCTCTATGTATGGGATGTATATTGAAATATAAAATCTTGTGGTCTATTGTTACGATTTGATATATATAGGTTAAACCTATAACTCACCAACATTTTTGTTGACGTTTAAAGCATGTTTATTCTCAGGTGAATACTAAGAGCTTCCGCTGTTGCATACTAAAATAAGGATAAGATTTGGAGTCCATGTTTGTATGATACTGTGTAAAAACTGCATTCAAGAAACTGATTTCGATGTAACATATTTGTATTGTAAACCATTATGTAATGGTCGTGTGTAAACAGGATATTTTAGATTATCATTATTTGATAATCTACGTAAAGCTTTTTAAACATTTATTTATGAAATAAAGGTTATGGTTTGTTTTAAAAATGAATGCAGTCTTTGAAAAACATCTCATATAGAGTTCAAAACCTCGCAACGAAATCAATTAATATGGAACGTTTTTAATCAATAAGAACGGGACATTTCAGTTGGTATCCGAGCGTTGGTCTTAGAGAACCAGAATTTTGCATTAGTGTGTCTTATCGAGTTTGTTAGGATGCATTAGTGAGTCTGGACTTCGACCGTGTTTATTTGAAAAATGATTGCTTAACAAATTTTGTTGGAAACTATATATTTTTAACATGTGAATATTATGTGATATATTAATCTCTTAACGCGTTTGATATTATGTGATAGATGTCTACCTCTAGAACAAGTCCCATTGACTCACCTAATAATAATGAAGAGTCAAATGTAAATTGGAATGATTCGTGGACTGATTCACAAGTTCCCGAAGAGGAACCGGAAGAAGAGTCGGAACCGGAAGAAGAATCGGAACCGGAAGAAGAATCGGAACCGGATGAAGAAATAGAACCGGTGGGGAAAATAATAAAACGGTTAAGTAAAAGAAAATCCTCAACCAACCGACCAAGGTTAATTATGGTCAATGGTGTTTCCGCCAAGGAAGCAAAATATTGGGAGGATTACCAATTCTCCGATGAATCGGATTCCGACGAGAATTCCGATGATGTTATAGAAATTACCCCAACTGAATTTAAAAAGGCAAAAGAAAATAATAAGGGAAAGGGCATAAAAATAGAGAAATCTAATTCCAACCCCGATGAACTTTATATGTATCGTCAACGCCCGAAGTCCTTAAGTTGTAACAATGACCCGGGAACCTCTAAACCACCAGGTTTTTCTAAACCAATGTGGACAACGACGGCTCGTATTAGGGGAACATCATATATCCCTAGAAACTTGGCAAAACGAACCAAAACCGAAGAAGAAGAAACGAGCGAGTCGGAATAAGATAGTTGTATTCGTGTGGTGTAATATATGTAATATAGTGTTCTTATGCTTTATGATATATGTAAAAATTGCTTGTACTAATAAGTATTTTTTTTTATGAATCTAACTCTTGTCTATTTTACAGTTTAAAAACACAAAATGGATAGACAACCCAATATTTTAAGAGACCTACCCGGAGACATGATTGATGAAATCTTGTCTAGAGTCGGCCAGAATTCTTCGGCACAACTATTTAAGGCGAGATCAGTTTGTAAGACATTCGAAGAACGTTCCAAGAATGTCTTGGTTTATAAGAGACTTTCGTTTGAAAGATGGGGGATATCACATTGGGAAACCCATAAGTTACGATGTGTTTACTTTGACGCATATATTGCGGGGAACCCAAATGCTATTTTACGCAACGGGTTAAGAAATTATTTTGACTCAATATATCCGAATATTGGACTTCGTGATTTAGAAAAAGCGGCTAACATGCAACATAAAGAAGCATGTTATGCTTACGGATTAGTAATGTTCGCTTCTCACCAAAGTGAGAACAAGAACATCGGGCTACAACTATTAAACAAAACGTTTCCACAAGTGACGGAGTCGGTAATTGGGGTAAGAAATGAGGTTTTTAGATTATTACGGGACTGTTGGACATTACGTAACCCTCGTCCCTTTGATGACGTTACAACACGCTGTCTTATCAACGGCCATAACGGTTATGTTGCACAAGACCAAGGATGGGAAGTAGTCCTAGTAAAACCAGAATGCATGACTTGTTTCTGGACGTATGAATTACGTGTCTTTATTGCCTTTGCTGAACGACTTGTGTACTAGCTAGAATTGTCTTCACAACTATCTTGTATCAAAGTTATTGTGTGCTATATTTCATGCTTTATGTAAAATAAGCGGTATTGTAAGTTTGTAAAATATTGTATAAAAGTTTGAACGCGAAATATTATTATAATCAGTTTTTCATATAGAATTGTAGTAGTTGAATTGTATATTAGCTACTAAGTATGAACTTAACGTGTAGGTACTACCCGAATTTAAACCTATAAAACGCTAATATGAAGAAAAAGCTTTTATAAATGAGTTCATATTATGCTACGAAATACTATTAACTACTCTTAATATTCTGTATGATTAACTTGTTCCATTTAACTATTTTGAAGGAAATGGCACCGACTACTCGACACACCGTGAATATGAATGAAGAGGAATTCCGTACTTTTCTAGCTTCAAACATAGCCGCAGTACAGGCTGCGCTACATACCAACAATAACCTTGGATCTAGCAGTACAGGAAATCGTGTAGGATGCACCTACAAAGAATTCACTGCCTGCAAACCTTTGGAATTTGATGGAACCGAAGGACCGATCGGATTGAAACGGTGGACCGAGAAGGTCGAATCGGTGTTTACTATAAGTAAGTGTACTGAAGAGGACAAAGTAAAGTACGCTACGCATACCTTCACAGGTTCTGCGTTAACATGGTGGAATACCTATCTAGAGCAAGTGGGACAAGACGATGCGTACGCACTACCGTGGTCAGCATTCAAGCACTTGATGAACGAGAAGTACCGTCCCAGAACCGAGGTCAATAAGCTCAAGACAGAACTTAGAGGGTTACGAACCCAAGGATTTGATATTACCACGTACGAAAGACGATTCACAGAATTGTGCCTATTGTGTCCTGGAGCATTCGAAGATGAGGAAGAGAAGATCGACGCGTTTGTGAAAGGATTACCGGAAAGAATTCAAGAAGATATAAGTTCACACGAGCCCGCCTCCATACAACAGGCATGTAGAATGGCTCACAAACTAGTGAACCAGATTGAAGAAAGAATTAAAGAACAGACTGCTGAAGAGGCCAATGTGAAGCAAGTCAAAAGAAAGTGGGAGGAAAACGGTGATAAGAATCACCAATACAACAACAGCAATTACAATAATAATCGCAACAATTATCCCAACAATCGCAACATCAATCGCAACTACAACAAACGGCCCAATAACAACAACAACAACAACAACAACAACAACAACTACAACAATCATCCCAACAACAATAACAACCGCAACAACAACAACAATCAGAAGCAGTTATGCCAAAGGTGTGAAAAGTATCACTCGGGGTTCTGCACCAAATTTTGCAACAAGTGTAAAAGAAATGGTCATAGCGCGGCGAAGTGTGAGGTCTACGGACCAGGGGTTAATAGAACGAAAGGAACAAATGGTGTCGGAACGAGTAATGGCGGAGCAAGTAGTGTCGGAGCAAGTTATGCCAATGTAGTTTGTTATAAATGTGGAAAACCAGGCCACATTATTAGAAATTGCCCGAACCAGGAGAACACGAATGGACAAGGCCGTGGAAGAGTTTTCAATATTAATGCGGCAGAGGCACAGGAAGACCCGGAGCTTGTTACGGGTACGTTTCTTATTGACAATAAATCTGCTTACGTTTTATTTGATTCGGGTGCGGATAGAAGCTATATGAGTAGAGATTTTTGTGCTAAATTAAGTTGTCCATTGACGCCTTTGGATAGTAAATTTTTACTCGAATTAGCAAATGGTAAATTAATTTCAGCAGATAATATATGTCGGAATCGAGAAATTAAACTGGTTAGCGAAACATTTAAGATTGATTTGATACCAGTAGAGTTAGGGAGTTTTGATGTGATAATCGGTATGGACTGGTTGAAAGAAGTGAAAGCGGAGATCGTTTGTTACAAAAATGCAATTCGCATTATACGAGAAAAAGGAAAACCCTTAATGGTGTACGGAGAAAAGGGCAACACGAAGCTACATCTTATTAGTAATTTGAAGGCACAAAAACTAATAAGAAAAGGTTGCTATGCTGTTCTAGCGCACGTCGAGAAAGTACAAACTGAAGAAAAGAGCATCAATGATGTTCCCGTCGCAAAAGAATTTCCTGATGTATTTCCGAAAGAATTACCGGGATTACCCCCATATCGATCCGTTGAATTTCAAATAGATCTTGTACCAGGAGCTGCACCAATAGCTCGTGCTCCTTACAGACTCGCACCCAGCGAGATGAAAGAACTACAAATCCAATTACAAGAACTTTTAGAGCGTGGTTTCATTCGACCAAGCACATCACCGTGGGGAGCTCCTGTTTTGTTTGTCAAGAAGAAAGATGGTACATTCAGGTTGTGTATCGACTACCGAGAGTTGAACAAACTTACCATCAAGAACCGCTACCCACTACCGAGAATCGATGACTTATTTGATCAACTACAAGGCTCGTCTGTTTATTCAAAGATTGACTTACGTTCCGGGTATCATCAAATGCGGGTGAAAGAAGATGATATTCCAAAGACTGCTTTCAGAACACGTGACGGTCATTACGAGTTTATGGTCATGCCGTTTGGTTTAACTAATGCACCAGCTGTGTTCATGGACCTTATGAAACGAGTGTGTGGACCATACCTTGACAAGTTTGTCATTGTTTTCATTGATGACATACTTATTTACTCAAAGAATGACCAAGAACACGGTGAACATTTGAGAAAGGCGTTAGAAGTATTGAGGAAGGAAGAATTGTACGCTAAGTTTTCAAAGTGTGCATTTTGGTTGGAAGAAGTTCAATTCCTCGGTCACATAGTGAACAAAGAAGGTATTAAGGTGGATCCGGCAAAGATAGAAACTGTTGAAAAGTGGGAAACCTCGAAAACTCCGAAACACATACGCCAGTTTTTAGGACTAGCTGGTTACTACAGAAGGTTCATCCAAGACTTTTCCAGAATAGCAAAACCCTTGACTGCATTAACGCATAAAGGGAAGAAATTTGAATGGAATGATGAACAAGAGAAAGCGTTTCAGTTATTGAAGAAAAAGCTAACTACGGCACCTATATTGTCATTGCCTGAAGGGAATGATGATTTTGTGATTTATTGTGATGCATCAAAGCAAGGTCTCGGTTGTGTATTAATGCAACGAACGAAGGTGATTGCTTATGCGTCTAGACAATTGAAGATTCACGAACAAAATTATACGACGCATGATTTGGAATTAGGCTCGGTTGTTTTTGCATTAAAGACTTGGAGGCACTACTTATATGGGGTCAAAAGTATTATATATACCGACCACAAAAGTCTTCAACACATATTTAATCAGAAACAACTGAATATGAGGCAGCGTAGGTGGATTGAATTATTGAATGATTACGACTTTGAGATTCGTTACCACCCGGGGAAGGCAAATGTGGTAGCCGATGCCTTGAGCAGGAAGGACAGAGAACCCATTCGAGTAAAATCTATGAATATAATGATTCATAATAACCTTACCACTCAAATAAAAGAGGCGCAACAAGGAGTTTTAAAAGAGGGAAATTTAAAGGATGAAATACCCAAAGGATCGGAGAAGCATCTTAATATTCGGGAAGACGGAACCCGGTATAGGGCTGAAAGGATTTGGGTACCAAAATTTGGAGATATGAGAGAAATGGTACTTAGAGAAGCTCATAAAACCAGATACTCAATACATCCTGGAACGGGGAAGATGTACAAGGATCTCAAGAAACATTTTTGGTGGCCGGGTATGAAAGCCGATGTTGCTAAATATGTAGGAGAATGTTTGACGTGTTCTAAAGTCAAAGCTGAGCATCAGAAACTATCAGGTCTACTTCAACAACCCGAAATCCCGGAATGGAAATGGGAAAACATTACCATGGATTTCATCACTAAATTGCCAAGGACTGCAAGTGGTTTTGATACTATTTGGGTAATAGTTGATCGTCTCACCAAATCAGCACACTTCCTGCCAATAAGAGAAGATGACAAGATGGAGAAGTTAGCACGACTGTATTTGAAGGAAGTCGTCTCTAGACATGGAATACCAATCTCTATTATCTCGGATAGGGATGGCAGATTTATTTCAAGATTCTGGCAGACATTACAGCAAGCATTAGGAACTCGTCTAGACAGGAGTACTGCCTATCATCCACAAACTGATGGGCAGAGCGAAAGAACGATACAAACGCTTGAAGACATGCTACGAGCATGTGTTATTGATTTCGAAAACAGTTGGGATTGACCTCTACCGTTAGCAGAATTTTCCTACAACAACAGCTACCATTCAAGCATTGAGATGGCGCCGTTTGAAGCACTTTATGGTAGAAAGTGCAGGTCTCCGATTAGTTGGAGTGAAGTGGGGGATAGACAGATTACGGGTCCAGAGATTATACAAGAAACTACCGAGAAGATCATCCAAATTCAACAACGGTTGAAAACCGCCCAAAGTCGACAAAAGAGCTACGCTGACATTAAAAGAAAAGATATAGAATTTGAAATTGGAGAGATGGTCATGCTTAAATTTGCACCTTGGAAAGGCGTTGTTCGATTTGGTAAACGAGGGAAATTAAATCCAAGGTATATTGGACCATTCAAGATTATTGATCGTGTCGGACCAGTAGCTTACCGACTTGAGTTACCTCAACAACTCGCGGCTGTACATAACACTTTCCACGTCTCAAATTTAAAGAAATGTTTTGCTAAAGAAGATCTCACTATTCCGTTAGATGAAATCCAAATCAACGAAAAACTTCAATTCATCGAAGAACCCGTCGAAATAATGGATCGTGAGGTTAAAAGACTTAAGCAAAACAAGATACCAATTGTTAAGGTTCGATGGAATGCTCGTAGAGGACCCGAGTTCACCTGGGAGCGTGAAGATCAGATGAAGAAGAAATACCCGCATCTATTTCCAGAAGATTCGTCAACACCTTCAACAGCTTAAAATTTCGGGACGAAATTTATTTAACGGGTAGGTACTGTAGTGACCCGAACTTTTCCATGTTTATATATATTAATTGAGATTGATATTTACATGATTAAATGTTTCCAACATGTTAAGCAATCAAACTTGTTAAGACTTGATTAATTGAAATATGTTTCATATAGACAATTGACCACCCAAGTTGATCGGTGATTCACGAACGTTAAAACTTGTAAAAACTATATGATGACATATAAATGGATATATATATAGTTAACATGATACTATGATAAGAAAACATATCATAAAGTATATTAACAATGAACTACATATGTAAAAACAAGACTACTAACATAATGATTTTTAAACGAGACATATATGTAACGATTATCGTTGTAAAGACATTTAATGTATATATATATATCATATTAAGAGATATTCATACATGATAATATCATGATAATATAATAATTTAAAATCTCATTTGATATTATAAACATTGGGTTAACAACATTTAACAAGATCGTTAACCTAAAGGTTTCAAAACAACACTTACATGTAACGACTAACGATGACTTAACGACTCAGTTAAAATGTATATACATGTAGTGTTTTAATATGTATTTATACACTTTTGAAAGACTTCAATACACTTATCAAAATACTTCTACTTAACAAAAATGCTTACAATTACATCCTCGTTCAGTTTCATCAACAATTCTACTCGTATGCACCCGTATTCGTACTCGTACAATACACAGCTTTTAGATGTATGTACTATTGGTATATACACTCCAATGATCAGCTCTTAGCAGCCCATGTGAGTCACCTAACACATGTGGGAACCATCATTTGGCAACTAGCGTGAAATATCTCATAAAATTACAAAAATATGAGTAATCATTCATGACTTATTTACATGAAAACAAAATTACATATCCTTTATATCTAATCCATACACCAACGACCAAAAACACCTACAAACACTTTCATTCTTCAATTTTCTTCATCTAATTGATCTCTCTCAAGTTCTATCTTCAAGTTCTAAGTGTTCTTCATAAATTCCAAAAGTTCTAGTTTTATAAAATCAAGAATACTTTCAAGTTTGCTAGCTCACTTCCAATCTTGTAAGGTGATCATCCAACCTTAAGAAATCTTTGTTTCTTACAGTAGGTTATCATTCTAATACAAGGTAATAATCATATTCAAACTTTGGTTCAATTTCTATAACTATAACAATCTTATTTCAAGTGATGATCTTACTTGAACTTGTTTTCGTGTCATGATTCTGCTTCAAGAACTTCGAGCCATCCAAGGATCCATTGAAGCTAGATCCATTTTTTTCTTTTCCAGTAGGTTTATCCAAGGAACTTAAGGTAGTAATGATGTTCATAATATCATTCGATTCATACATATAAAGCTATCTTATTCGAAGGTTTAAACTTGTAATCACTAGAACATAGTTTAGTTAATTCTAAACTTGTTCGCAAACAAAAGTTAATCCTTCTAACTTGACTTTTAAAATCAACTAAACACATGTTATATATCTATATGATATGCTAACTTAATGATTTAAAACCTGGAAACACGAAAAACATCGTAAAACCAGATTTACGCCGTCGTAGTAACACCGCGGGCTGTTTTGGGTTAGTTAATTAAAAACTATGATAAACTTTGATTTAAAAGTTGTTATTCTGAGAAAATGATTTTTATTATGAACATGAAACTATATCCAAAAATTATGGTTAAACTCAAAGTGGAAGTATGTTTTCTAAAATGGTCATCTAGACGTCGTTCTTTCGACTGAAATGACTACCTTTACAAAAACGACTTGTAACTTATTTTTCTGACTATAAACCTATATTTTTCTATTTAGATTCATAAAATAGAGTTCAATATGAAACCATAGCAATTTGATTCACTCAAAACGGATTTAAAATGAAGAAGTTATGGGTAAAACAAGATTGGATAATTTTTCTCATTTTAGCTACGTGAAAATTGGTAACAAATCTATTCCAACCATAACTTAATCAACTTGTATTGTATATTATGTAATCTTGAGATACCATAGACACGTATACAATGTTTCGACCTATCATGTCAACACATCTATATATATTTCGGAACAACCATAGACATTCTATATGTGAATGTTGGAGTTAGCTATACAGGGTTGAGGTTGATTCCAAAATATATATAGTTTGAGTTGTGATCAATACTGAGATACGTATACACTGGGTCGTGGATTGATTCAAGATAATATTTATCGATTTATTTCTGTACATCTAACTGTGGACAACTAGTTGTAGGTTACTAACGAGGACAGCTGACTTAATAAACTTAAAACATCAAAATATATTAAAAGTGTTGTAAATATATTTTGAACATACTTTGATATATATGTATATATTGTTATAGGTTCGTGAATCAACCAGTTGCCAAGTCTTACTTCCCGATGAAGTAAAAATCTGTGAAAGTGAGTTATAGTCCCACTTTTAAAATCTAATATTTTTGGGATGAGAATACATGCAGGTTTTATAAATGATTTACAAAATAGACACAAGTACGTGAAACTACATTCTATGGTTGAATTATCGAAATCGAATATGCCCCTTTTTATTAAGTCTGGTAATCTAAGAATTAGGGAACAGACACCCTAATTGACGCGAATCCTAAAGATAGATCTATTGGGCCTAACAAACCCCATCCAAAGTACCGGATGCTTTAGTACTTCGAAATTTATATCATATCCGAAGGGTGTCCCGGAATGATGGGGATATTCTTATATATGCATCTTGTTAATGTCGGTTACCAGGTGTTCACCATATGAATGATTTTTATCTCTATGTATGGGATGTATATTGAAATATGAAATCTTGTGGTCTATTGTTACGATTTGATATATATAGGTTAAACCTATAACTCACCAACATTTTTGTTGACGTTTAAAGCATGTTTATTCTCAGGTGAATACTAAGAGCTTCCGCTGTTGCATACTAAAATAAGGATAAGATTTGGAGTCCATGTTTGTATGATACTGTGTAAAAACTGCATTCAAGAAACTGATTTCGATGTAACATATTTGTATTGTAAACCATTATGTAATGGTCGTGTGTAAACAGGATATTTTAGATTATCATTATTTGATAATCTACGTAAAGCTTTTTAAACATTTATTTATGAAATAAAGGTTATGGTTTGTTTTAAAAATGAATGCAGTCTTTGAAAAACATCTCATATAGAGGTCAAAACCTCGCAACGAAATCAATTAATATGGAACGTTTTTAATCAATAAGAACGGGACATTTCAGAGACAAAGTTATGAGTAGCTCCCGTATATACCAAAGCTCGTACCCGGTTTCCTCGAACATAAACTTCCACGAATTGGAGTCCTTTAGCCATTACTTTGGGTACCTCCACCTTGGCCTTGATAGTGTTGAGTATTTGCATCGATCCCATGCACACATCCTCATCCTGACAACCCACCTTTTGAGCTTCCATAGCATGAAGGCTAGCTTTTTTCGGACAATCTCGGGTTCTATGCCATCCATCACATATGAAACATCCATCATTCTTGTAAGAAGTTTTTATGCTCTTGTTATTCCCGGTTGGTGGCTTACGTGTATTATCATTCCCTGATTGGGCGGGCTTATCTCCCCCACCTTTCTCATGGCTCACCTTCTTATCTTTTGACTTGAACAAATCTTTCCTATTAGCATGGTCGACAAGTGCCTCCGCTTGAGCAATTGCGGTGGCAAGGTCTTAGACTCCTCGTCTCTCCAACTCCGTTTTAGCCCAAGGTTGCAAACCATCGAGAAAATAGAAGAGAAGAATATCATCGGGAATATCTGGGACCTCCAGGCTAAGGTTCGTGAATTCTTTAATATACTCCTGAATCGTCCCGGAATGATGTAATTTACGTAGACAACTCATCGCATCCTTTTGAGCATTCTTGGGGTAGAATTGATTCTTAAGTTCGGTAAGGAAATCATCCCAAGTATCAATAGTAACCGTACCTTTCTCGATATCTCCATATCGACGACGCCACCATAACGCTGCGGTATCCTTCAGATAACGGGTTGCCGTCTTGATCTTCATTGCATCATCCACTATGTTGACTCCCTCCAAGTATTGTTCCATCTCCCATAAAAAATCATCAACCGCTCGGGCTTCCCGCTTCCCCACGAACGATGACGGCTTGGGAACGTCCACCTTTAGAGCATTGCATCCAGTGTTGCCACCCCCACTAGCCATGAATCTCAAACAAGAGTTCATGTTGGTTTGTAAATCCACGAGGCGTTGGTGAATAGTAGATACCTCCCCCTCCATTTCGCCTCGCAACTTCGTAATCTCACCCATGAGCATACCCCTTAAGTCATGGATCTCACGTCGCAAGTCAACGTCTAGCACGTTGATTGCACTCTTGCAATCATCTTTCAATTCGTCAAAGTCCCCGTCCAAACCATCCAAACGTTGGTGGACGTCTTCAACCTTTGCTTTCACGTCGTCCATGGATGTCTCTACATCCATGATCCTTTTGTCCAAGTTTGCGACAAAGTCTTTGGACGTACCTCGGTTCTTCTTGGCTCCTTGGCGAGTCTCTACCCGACCATGAGTCTCATCACCCATCACACCACTTGTTGCGCTCACATTCTTCTCGGTCTCGGTTGCCATCTCCTTGAATCGACCTTGCTCTGATACCAAATGTCACGGACTTATCTCGATAAACTCACGTGCGGCACTTAGTCTCTACTAAGTCAGCCTTACTCGGACCTTAAATGATTCAAGTAATCAAAAGAGAAAATATTATAGAACAAGTGGAATTGAAGAAAATACTTATATTTCTTGAGAATGCTTTACAAGAGAAAATGTTTGAGATTTGAGGTGTGGTGTGAAATGTCCCGTTTTTATTGATTAAAAACGTTCCATATTAATTGATTTCGTTGCGAGGTTTTGACCTCTATATGAGACGTTTTTCAAAGACTGCATTCATTTTAAAACAAACCATAACCTTTATTTCATCAATAAAGGCTTAAAAAGTTTTACGTAGATTATCAAATAATGATAATCTAAAATATCCTGTTTACACGCGACCATTACATAATGGTTTACAATACAAATATGTTACAACAAAATAAGTTTCTTGAATGCAGTTTTTACACAATATCATACAAGCATGGACTCCAAATCTCGTCCTTATTTAAGTATGCGACAGCGGAAGCTCTTAATAATCACCTGAGAATAAACATGCTTAAAACGTCAACAAAAATGTTGGTGAGTTATAGGTTTAACCTATATATTTCAAATCATAATAATAGACCACAAGATTTCATATTTCAATACACATCCCATACATAGAGATAAAAATCATTCATATGGTGAACACCTGGTAACCGACATTAACAAGATGCATATATAAGAATATCCCCATCATTCCGGGACACCCTTCGGATATGATATAAATTTCGAAGTACTAAAGCATCCGGTACTTTGGATGGGGTTTGTTAGGCCCAATAGATCTATCTTTAGGATTCGCGTCAATTAGGGTGTCTGTTCTCTAATTCTTAGATTACCAGACTTAATAAAAAGGGGCATATTCGATTTCAATAATTCAACCATAGAATGTAGTTTCACGTACTTGTGTCTATTTTGTAAATCATTTATAAAACCTGCATGTATTCTCATCCCAAAAATATTAGATTTTAAAAGTGGGACTATAACTCACTTTCACAGATTTTTACTTCGTCGGGAAGTAAGACTTGGCCAGTGGTTGATTCACGAACCTATAACAATATATACATATATATCAAAGTATGTTTAAAATATATTTACAACACTTTTAATATATTTTGATGTTTTAAGTTTATTAAGTCAGCTGTCCTCGTTAGTAACCTACAACTAGTTGTCCACAGTTAGATGTACAGAAATAAATCGATAAATATTATCTTGAATCAATCCACGACCCAGTGTATACGTATCTCAGTATTGATCACAACTCAAACTATATATATTTTGGAATCAACCTCAACCCTGTATAGCTAACTCCAACATTCACATATAGAGTGTCTATGGTTGTTCCGAAATATATATAGATGTGTCGACATGATAGGTCGAAACATTGTATATGTGTCTATGGTATCTCAAGATTACATAATATACAATACAAGTTGATTAAGTTATGGTTGGAATAGATTTGTTACCAATTTTCACGTAGCTAAAATGAGAAAAATTATCCAATCTTGTTTTACCCATAACGTCTTCATTTTAAATCCGTTTTGAGTGAATCAAATTGCTATGGTTTCATATTGAACTCTATTTTATGAATCTAAACAGAAAAAGTATAGGTTTATAGTCGGAAAAATAAGTTACAAGTCGTTTTTGTAAATGTAGTCATTTCAGTCGAAAGAACGACGTCTAGATGACCATTTTAGAAAACATACTTCCACTTTGAGTTTAACCATAATTTTTGGATATAGTTTCATGTTCATAATAAAAATCATTTTCTCAGAATAACAACTTTTAAATCAAAGTTTATCATAGTTTTTAATTAACTAACCCAAAACAGCCCGCGGTGTTACTACGACGGCGAAAATCCGGTTTTACGGTGTTTTTCGTGTTTCCAGGTTTTAAATCATTAAGTTAGCATATCATATAGATATAGAACATGTGTGTAGTTAATTTTAAAAGTCAAGTTAGAAGGATTAACTTTTGTTTGCGAACAAGTTTAGAATTAACTAAACTATGTTCTAGTGATTACGAGTTTAAACCTTCGAATAAGATAGTTTTATATGTATGAATCGAATGATGTTATGAACATCATTACTACCTCAAGTTTAGTAGGTAAACCTACTGGAAGTGACAAGAAATGATCTAGCTTCGAAGGATCTTGGATGGCTTGAAAGTTCTTGAAGTAGGATCATGACACAAAAACAAGTTCAAGTAAGATTTTTACTCGAATTAAGATAGTTTATAGTTATAGAAATTGAATCAAAGTTTGAATATGAATATTACCTTGAATAAGAAAGATAACCTACTGTATATAACAAAGGTTTCTTGATCTTAGATGATTACTTGGAATGGATTAGAAAGCTTGGAAGTAAATTAGTAAACTTGAAGGGATTTTTGAAGTGTTCTTGAAGTGTTCTTCCTATGAAGATTATAGCTTGATTCTTGAAGTGATTTTTGATGAAGATGATGATTAACTACTGAAAAAATACGTTCATAATAGTGTGTGTGTGTTGAGAGAGAATTAGAAAGAGAATTGGAAGTGAAATGGAGTGAATGATGAGTGGTAATTGGTGAGTGGTGAGTGGGGTTAAAAGGAGTTCTAGTTAGTTGACTAGCTCATGGTAGAAGTTAAAATTGATTAGTCATACATGACATAATCAAGAGTGGAATCCTATGCTAGTTCCTATTGGTATATACTCATAGTAAGTACGTTTTGAAGCCGTGTATAATACAGGTAAGAATACGACTAGAATTCTTGATGAAAGAAAAGAATGGAAAAGTAACTGTAACCATTTTCGTTAAGTATGAGTGTTTTGATATATGTCTTGAAGTCTTCCAAAAGTATTTTAATACATCTAAATACACTACATGTATATACATTTTAACTGAGTCGTTAAGTCATCGTTAGTCGTTACATGTAAGTGTTGTTTTGAAACCTTTAAGTTAACGATCTCAATTAATGTTGTTAACCCATTGTTTATTATATCTAATGAGATGTTAAATTATTATATTATCATGATATTATGATATATTAATATATCTTAATATGATATATATACATTTAAATGTCGTTACAACGATAATCGTTACATATATGTCTCGTTTCGAAATCCTTAAGTTAGTAGTCTTGTTTATATGTATATAACTCATTGTTAATATACTTATGGAGATACTTACTTATCATAATCTCATGTTAACCATATGTATATCCATATATATATATCGTCATGTCGTTTTTACAAGTTTTAACGTTCGTGAATCGCCGGTCAACTTGGGTGGTCAATTGTCTATATGAAACATATTTCAATTAATCAAGTCTTAACAAGTTTGATTGCTTAACATGTTGGAAACATTTAATCATGTAAATATCAATCTCAATTAATATATATAAACATATAAAAGTTTGGGTCACTACAGTACCTACCCGTTAAATAAATTTCGTCCCGAAATTTTAAGCTGTTGAAGGTGTTGACGAATCTTCTGGAAATAGATGCGGGTATTTCTTCTTCATCTGATCTTCACGCTCCCAGGTGAACTCGGGTCCTCTACGAGCATTCCATCGAACCTTAACAATTGGTATCTTGTTTTGCTTAAGTCTTTTAACCTCACGATCCATTATTTCGACGGGTTCTTCGATGAATTGAAGTTTTTCGTTGATTTGAATTTCATCTAACGGAATAGTGAGATCTTCTTTAGCAAAACATTTCTTCAAATTCAAGACGTGGAAAGTGTTATGTACAGCCGCGAGTTGTTGAGGTAACTCAAGTCGGTAAGCTACTGGTCCGACACGATCAATAATCTTGAATGGTCGAATATACCTTGGATTTAATTTCTCTCGTTTACCAAATCGAACAACGCCTTTCCAAGGTGCAACTTTAAGCATGACCATCTCTCCAATTTCAAATTCTATATCTTTTCTTTTAATGTCAGCGTAGCTCTTTTGTCGACTTTGGGTGGTTTTCAACCGTTGTTGAATTTGGATGATCTTCTCGGTAGTTTCTTGTATAATCTCCGGACCCGTAATCTGTCTATCCCCCACTTCACTCCAACAAATCGGAGACCTGCACTTTCTACCATAAAGTGCTTCAAATGGCGCCATCTCAATGCTTGAATGGTAGCTGTTGTTGTAGGAAAATTCTGCTAACGGTAGATGTCGATCCCAACTATTTCCGAAATCAATAACACATGCTCGTAGCATGTCTTCAAGCGTTTGTATCGTCCTTTCGCTCTGCCCATCAGTTTGTGGATGATAGGCAGTACTCATGTCTAGACGAGTTCCTAATGCTTGCTGTAATGTCTGCCAGAATCTTGAAATAAATCTGCCATCCCTATCCGAGATAATAGAGATTGGTATTCCATGTCTGGAGACGACTTCCTTCAAATACAGTCGTGCTAACTTCTCCATCTTGTCATCTTCTCTTATTGGCAGGAAGTGTGCTGATTTGGTGAGACGATCAACTATTACCCAAATAGTATCAAAACCACTTGCAGTCCTTGGCAATTTAGTGATGAAATCCATGGTAATGTTTTCCCATTTCCATTCCGGGATTTCGGGTTGTTGAAGTAGACCTGATAGTTTCTGATGCTCAGCTTTGACTTTAGAACACGTCAAACATTCTCCTACGTATTTAGCAACATCGGCTTTCATACCCGGCCACCAAAAATATTTCTTGAGATCCTTGTACATCTTCCCCGTTCTAGGATGTATTGAGTATCTGGTTTTATGAGCTTCTCTAAGTACCATTTCTCTCATATCTCCAAATTTTGGTACCCAAATCCTTTCAGCCCTATACCGGGTTCCGTCTTCCCGAATATTAAGATGCTTCTCCGATCCTTTGGGTATTTCATCCTTTAAATTTCCCTCTTTTAAAACTCCTTGTTGCGCCTCTTTTATTTGAGTGGTAAGGTTATTATGAATCATTATATTCATAGATTTTACTCGAATGGGTTCTCTGTCCTTCCTGCTCAAGGCATCGGCTACCACATTTGCCTTCCCCGGGTGGTAACGAATCTCAAAGTCGTAATCATTCAATAATTCAATCCACCTACGCTGCCTCATATTCAGTTGTTTCTGATTAAATATGTGTTGAAGACTTTTGTGGTCGGTATATATAATACTTTTGACCCCATATAAGTAGTGCCTCCAAGTCTTTAATGCAAAAACAACCGTGCCTAATTCCAAATCATGCGTCGTATAATTTTGTTCGTGAATCTTCAATTGTCTAGACGCATAAGCAATCACCTTCGTTCGTTGCATTAATACACAACCGAGACCTTGCTTTGATGCGTCACAATAAATGACAAAATCATCATTCCCTTCAGGCAATGACAATATAGGTGTCGTAGTTAGCTTTTTCCTCAATAACTGAAACGCTTTCTCTTGTTCATCATTCCATTCAAATTTCTTCCCTTTATACATTAATGCAGTCAAGGGTTTTGCTATTCTGGAAAAGTCTTGGATGAACCTTCTGTAGTAACCAGCTAGTCCTAAAAACTGGCGTATGTGTTTCGGAGTTTTCGGGGTTTCCCACTTTTCAACAGTTTCTATCTTTGCCGGATCCACCTTAATACCTTCTTTGTTCACTATGTGACCGAGGAATTGAACTTCTTCCAACCAAAATGCACACTTTGAAAACTTAGCGTACAATTCTTGCTTCCTCAATACTTCTAACAGCTTTCTCAAATGTTCACCGTGTTCTTGGTCATTCTTTGAGTAAATAAGTATGTCATCAATGAAAACAATGACAAACTTGTCAAGGTATGGTCCACACACTCGGTTTATAAGGTCCATGAACACAGCTGGTGCATTAGTTAAACCAAACGGCATGACCATAAACTCGTAATGACCATAACGTGTTCTGAAAGCAGTCTTTGGAATATCATCTTCTTTCACCCGCATTTGATGATACCTGGAACGTAAGTCAATCTTTGAATAAACAGACGAGCCTTGTAGTTGATCAAATAAGTCGTCGATTCCCGGTAGTGGGTAACGGTTCTTGATGGTAAGTTTGTTCAACTCTCGGTAGTCGATACACAACCTGAATGTACCATCTTTCTTCTTGACAAACAAAACAGGAGCTCCCCACGGTGATGTTCTTGGTCGAATGAAACCACGCTCTAAAAGTTCTTATAATTGGCTTTGCAGTTCTTTCATCTCGCTAGGTGCGAGTCTGTAAGGAGCACGAGCTATTGGTGCAGCTCCTGGTACAAGATCTATTTGAAATTCAACGGATCGATGTGGGGGTAATCCCGGTAATTCTTTCGGAAATACATCGGGAAATTCTTTTGCAATGGGAACATCATTGATGCTCTTTTCTTCAGTTTGTACTTTCTCGACGTGTGCTAGAACAGCATAGCAACCGTTTCTTATTAGTTTTTGTGCCTTCAAATTACTAATAAGATGTAGCTTCGTGTTGCCCTTTTCTCCGTACACCATTAAGGGTTTTCCTTTTTCTCGTATAATGCGAATTGCATTTTTGTAACAAACGATCTCTGCTTTCACTTCTTTCAACCAGTCCATACCGATTATCACATCAAAACTCCCTAACTCTACTGGTATCAAATCAATCTTAAATGTTTCGCTAACCAGTTTAATTTCTCGATTCCGACATATATTATCTGCTGAAATTAATTTACCATTTGCTAATTCGAGTAAAAATTTACTATCCAAAGGCGTCAATGGACAATTTAATTTAGCACAAAAATCTCTACTCATATAGCTTCTATCCGCACCCGAATCAAATAAAATGTAAGCAGATTTATTGTCAATAAGAAACGTACCCGTAACAAGCTCCGGGTCTTCCTGTGCCTCTGCCGCATTAATATTGAAAACTTTTCCTCGGCCTTGTCCATTCGTGTTCTCCTGGTTCGGGAAATTTCTAATAATGTGGCCCGGTTTTCCACATTTATAACAAACTACATTGGCATAACTTGCTCCAACACTACTTGCTCCGCCATTACTCGTTCCGACACAATTTGTTCCTTTCGTTCTATTAACCCCTGGTCCGTAGACCTCACACTTCGCCGCACTATGACCATTTCTTTTACACTTGTTGCAAAATTTGGTGCAGAACCCTGAGTGATACTTTTCACACCTTTGGCATAGCTGCTTCTGATTGTTGTTGTTGTTGCGGTTATTATTGTTGTTGGGATGATTGTTGTAGTTGCTGTTGTTGTTGTTGTTGTTGTTGTTGTTGTTGTTGTTGTTGGGCCGTTTGTTGTAGTTGCGATTGATGTTGCGATTGTTGGGATAATTGTTGCGATTATTGTTGTAATTGCTGTTGTTGTTGTATTGGTGATTCTTATCACCGTTTTCCTCCCACTTTCATTTGACTTGCTTCATATTGGCCTCTTCAGCAGTCTGTTCTTTAATTCTTTCTTCAATCTGGTTCACTAGTTTGTGAGCCATTCTACATGCCTGTTGTATGGAGGCGGGCTCGTGTGAACTTATATCTTCGTGGATTCTTTCCGGTAATCCTTTCACAAACGCGTCGATTCTCTTCCTCATCTTCGAATGCTCCCGGACACAATAGGCACAATTCTGTGAATCGTCTTTCGTACGTGGTAATATCAAATCCTTGGGTTCGTAACCCTCTAAGTTCTGTCTTAAGCTTATTGACCTCAGTTCTGGGACGGTACTTCTCGTTCATCAAGTGCTTAAATGCTGACCACGGTAGTGCGTACGCATCATCTTGTCCCACTTGCTCTAGATAGGTATTCCACCATGTTAACGCAGAACTTGTGAAGGTATGCGTAGCGTACTTCACTTTGTCCTCTTCAGTACACTTACTTATGGCAAACACCGATTCGACCTTCTCGGTCCACCGTTTCAATCCGATCGGTCCTTCGGTTCCATCAAATTCCAGAGGTTTGCAGGCAGTGAATTCTTTGTAGGTGCATCCTACACGATTTCCTGTACTGCCAGATCCAAGGTTATTGTTGGTATGTAGCGCAGCCTGTACTGCGGCTATGTTTGAAGCTAGAAAAGTACGGAATTCCTCTTCATTCATATTCACGGTGTGTCGAGTAGTCGGTGCCATTTCCTTCAAAATAGTCAAATGGAACAAGTTAATCATACAGAATATTAAGAGTAGTTAATAGTATTTCGTAGCATAATATGAACTCATTTATAAAAGCTTTTTCTTCATATTAGCGTTTTATAAGTTTAAATTCGGGTAGTACCTACCCGTTAAGTTCATACTTAGTAGCTAATATACAATTCAACTACTACAATTCTATATGAAAAACTGATTGTAATTATATTTCGCGTTCAAACTTTTATACAATATTTTACAAACTTACAATACCGCTTATTTTACATAAAGCATGAAATATAGCACACAATAACTTTGATACAAGATAGTTGTGAAGATAATTCTAGCTAGTACACAAGTCGTTCAGCAAAGGCAATAAAGACACGTAATTCATACGTCCAGAAACAAGTCATGCATTCTGGTTTTACTAGGACTACTTCCCATCCTTGGTCTTGTGGAACATAACCGTTATGGCCGTTGATAAGACAGCGTGTTGTAACGTCGTCAAAGGGACGAGGGTTACGTAATGACCAACAGTCTCGTAATAACCTAAAAACCTCATTTCTTACCCCAATTACCGACTCCGTCACTTGTGGGAACGTTTTGTTTAATAGTTGTAGCCCGATGTTCTTGTTCTCACTTTGGTGAGAAGCGAACATTACTAACCCGTAAGCATAACATGCTTCTTTATGTTGCATGTTAGCCGCTTTTTCTAAATCACGAAGTCCTATATTCGGATATACTGAGTCAAAATAATTTCTTAACCCGTTGCGTAAAATAGCATTTGGGTTCCCCGCAATATATGCGTCAAAGTAAACACATCGTAACTTATGGATTTCCCAATGTGATATCCCCCATCTTTCGAACGAAAGCCTTTTATAAATCAAGGCATTCTTGGAACGTTCTTCGAATGTCTTACAAACTGATCTCGCCTTAAATAGTTGTGCCGAGGAATTCTGACCGACTATAGACAAGATTTCATCAATCATGTCTCCGGGTAGGTCTCTTAAAATATTGGGTTGTCTATCCATTTTGTGTTTTTATACTGTAAAATAGACAAGAGTTAGATTCATAAAAAAAAATACTTATTAATACAAGCAATTTTTACATATATCATAAAGCATAAGCACATTATATTACATATATTACACCACACGAATACAACTATCTTATTCTGACTCGCTCGTTTCTTCTTGTTCGGTTTTGGTTCGTTTTGCCAAGTTTCTAGGGATATATGATGTTCCCCTAATAGGAGCCGTTGTTGTCCACATTGGTTTAGAAAAACCTGGTGGTTTAGAGGTTCCCGGGTCATTGTTACAACTTAAGGACTTCGGGGGTTGAGGATACATATAAAGTTCATCGGTGTTGAAATTAGATTTCTCTATTTTTATGCCCTTTTCCTTATTATTTTCTTTTGCCTTTTTAAATTCAGTTGGGGTAATTTCTATAACATCATCGGAATTCTCGTCGGAATCCGATTCATCGGAGAATTGGTAATCCTCCCAATATTTTGCTTCCTTGGCGGAAACACCATTGACCATAATTAACCTTGGTCGGTTGGTTAAGGATTCTCTTTTACTTAACCGTTTTATTATTTCCCCCACCGGTTCTATTTCTTCTTCCGGTTCCGATTCTTTTTCCGGTTCCGATTCTTCTTCCGGTTCCGACTCTTCTTCCGGTTCCTCTTGGGGAACTTGTGAATCAGTCCACGAATCATTCCAATTTACATTTGACTCTTCATTATTATTAGGTGAGTCAATGGGACTTGTTCTATAGGTAGACATCTATCACATAATATCAAACACGTTAAGAGATTAATATATCACATAATATTCATATGTTAAAAATATATAGTTTCCAACAAAAATGTTAAGCAATCATTTTTAAAGAAAACACGGTCGAAGTCCAGACTCACTAATGCATCCTAACAAACTCGATAAGACACACTAATGCAAATTTTCTGGTTCTCTAAGACCAACGCTCGGATACCAACTGAAATGTCCCGTTCTTATTGATTAAAAACGTTCCATATTAATTGATTTCGTTGCGAGGTTTTGACCTCTATATGAGACGTTTTTCAAAGACTGCATTCATTTTAAAACAAACCATAACCTTTATTTCATCAATAAAGGTTTAAAAAGCTTTACGTAGATTATCAAATAATGATAATCTAAAATATCCTGTTTACACGCGACCATTACATAATGGTTTACAATACAAATATGTTACAACAAAATAAGTTTCTTGAATGCAGTTTTTACACAATATCATACAAGCATGGACTCCAAATCTTGTCCTTATTTAAGTATGCGACAGCGGAAGCTCTTAATAATCACCTGAGAATAAACATGCTTAAAACGTCAACAAAAATGTTGGTGAGTTATAGGTTTAACCTATATATTTCAAATCATAATAATAGACCACAAGATTTCATATTTCAATACACATCCCATACATAGAGATAAAAATCATTCATATGGTGAACACCTGGTAACCGACATTAACAAGATGCATATATAAGAATATCCCCATCATTCCGGGACACCCTTCGGATATGATATAAATTTCGAAGTACTAAAGAATCCGGTACTTTGGATGGGGTTTGTTAGGCCCAATAGATCTGTCTTTAGGATTCGCGTCAATTAGGGTGTCTGTTCCCTAATTCTTAGATTACCAGACTTAATAAAAAGGGGCATATTCGATTTCGATAATTCAACCATAGAATGTAGTTTCACGTACTTGTGTCTATTTTGTAAATCATTTATAAAACCTGCATGTATTCTCATCCCAAAAATATTAGATTTTAAAAGTGGGACTATAACTCACTTTCACAGATTTTTACTTCGTCGGGAAGTAAGACTTGGCCAGTGGTTGATTCACGAACCTATAACAATATATACATATATATCAAAGTATGTTTAAAATATATTTACAACACTTTTAATATATTTTGATGTTTTAAGTTTATTAAGTCAGCTGTCCTCGTTAGTAACCTACAACTAGTTGTCCACAGTTAGATGTACAGAAATAAATCGATAAATATTATCTTGAATCAATCCACGACCCAGTGTATACGTATCTCAGTATTGATCACAACTCAAACTATATATATTTTGGAATCAACCTCAACCCTGTATAGCTAACTCCAACATTCACATATAGAGTGTCTATGGTTGTTCCGAAATATATATAGATGTGTCGACATGATAGGTCGAAACATTGTATACGTGTCTATGGTATCTCAAGATTACATAATATACAATACAAGTTGATTAAGTTATGGTTGGAATAGATTTGTTACCAATTTTCACGTAGCTAAAATGAGAAAAATTATCCAATCTTGTTTTACCCATAACTTCTTCATTTTAAATCCGTTTTGAGTGAATCAAATTGCTATGGTTTCATATTGAACTCTATTTTATGAATATAAACAGAAAAAGTATAGGTTTATAGTCGGAAAAATAAGTTACAAGTCATTTTTGTAAAGGTAGTCATTTCAGTCGAAAGAACGACGTCTAGATGACCATTTTAGAAAACATACTTCCACTTTGAGTTTAACCATAATTTTTGGATATAGTTTCATGTTCATAATAAAAATCATTTTCTCAGAATAACAACTTTTAAATCAAAGTTTATCATAGTTTTTAATTAACTAACCCAAAACAGCCCGCGGTGTTACTACGACGGCGTAAATCCGGTTTTACGGTGTTTTTCGTGTTTCCAGGTTTTAAATCATTAAGTTAGCATATCATATAGATATAGAACATGTGTGTAGCTAAATTTAAAAGTCAAGTTAGAAGGATTAACTTTTGTTTGCGAACAAGTTTAGAATTAACTAAACTATGTTCTAGTGATTACGAGTTTAAACCTTCGAATAAGATAGTTTTATATATATGAATCGAATGATGTTATGAACATCATTACTACCTCAAGTTTAGTAGGTAAACCTACTGGAAGTGACAAGAAATGATCTAGCTTCGAAGGATCTTGGATGGCTTGAAAGTTCTTGAAGTAGGATCATGACACAAAAACAAGTTCAAGTAAGATTTTTACTCGAATTAAGATAGTTTATAGTTATAGAAATTGAATCAAAGTTTGAATATGAATATTACCTTGAATAAGAAAGATAACCTACTGTATATAACAAAGGTTTCTTGATCTTAGATGATTACTTGGAATGGATTAGAAAGCTTGGAAGTAAATTAGTAAACTTGAAGGGATTTTTGAAGTGTTCTTGAAGTGTTCTTCCTATGAAGATTATAGCTTGATTCTTGAAGTGATTTTTGATGAAGATGATGATTAACTACTGGAAAAATACGTTCATAATAGTGTGTGTGTGTTGAGAGAGAATTAGAAAGAGAATTGGAAGTGAAATGGAGTGAATGATGAGTGGTAATTGGTGAGTGGTGAGTGGGGTTAAAAGGAGTTCTAGTTAGTTGACTAGCTCATGGTAGAAGTTAAAATTGATTAGTCATACATGACATAATCAAGAGTGGAATCCCATGCTAGTTCCTATTGGTATATACTCATAGTAAGTACGTTTTGAAGCCGTGTATAATACGGGTAAGAATACGACTAGAATTCTTGATGAAAGAAAAGAATGGAAAAGTAACTGTAACCATTTTCGTTAAGTATGAGTGTTTTGATATATGTCTTGAAGTCTTCCAAAAGTATTTTAATACATCTAAATACACTACATGTATATACATTTTAACTGAGTCGTTAAGTCATCGTTAGTCGTTATATGTAAGTGTTGTTTTGAAACCTTTAAGTTAACGATCTCAATTAATGTTGTTAACCCATTGTTTATTATATCTAATGAGATGTTAAATTATTATATTATCATGATATTATGATATATTAATATATCTTAATATGATATATATATACATTTAAATGTCGTTACAACGATAATCGTTACATATATGTCTCGTTTCGAAATCCTTAAGTTAGTAGTCTTGTTTATATGTATATAACTCATTGTTAATATACTTATGGAGATACTTACTTATCATAATCTCATGTTAACCATATGTATATCCATATATATATCGTCATGTCGTTTTTACAAGTTTTAACGTTCGTGAATCGCCGGTCAACTTGGGTGGTCAATTGTCTATATGAAACATATTTCAATTAATCAAGTCTTAACAAGTTTGATTGCTTAACATGTTGGAAACATTTAATCATGTAAATATCAATCTCAATTAATATATATAAATATGGAAAAGTTCGGGTCACTACATGGTGTGCCAAATGAGGTCATCCCTATTTATACTACTCTTACATCAAAATGGATGGTTATGATTAAACTAAATCAATGGCTATGATCTAAGCACTAGAAACTTCATGACCTAGAAATATCTATGGAGTTTCCATACCATTCCATGAAAGAATCAAGGAGAGAATTCTAGATATCTTCCATATGTTTCTTGGGCTTTCCATGATTTGGGTTATAATCTTAGTGGGTTGGGCCACAAAGTTGTTGGGTTGTGACATTATGCTCTTTATTTAATGAGTTATTTTAAGTATAAAAAAAAAGACAAAAACACTTATTATTAAAGAGTACTTAATAAATTAGTTGCTATATTTAGTGTTGCATTTTCAATTACGAGTATTTAAAAGGCGCGAACTGAAATGTTTTTTTATTTATTAAATGAAGTAAGGGACAATATTATTTGAATAACAAAAATAGTAATATAAATACTTTTTCAGGACGACGGATAGAGTAATTATGAACCCATTTAAAAATGAATATCACATCTTTTGACAAAAGATAACATAAATATAACTTATCCCTCATATACAAGATTATTGTTGCTGTAAAATTTCATTTCATTTTTGAACATTTTGACGTAGTTTTTATAATTTATTTGAGTTGTAAACTAAGCACAACCCTATTTTAATAGTATATAAATAAAAATAAATTCTTTTGATACATTGCATTGGTTTGATTCATTCAATTTTTTCAGTTTGATCATGTTAGATGTTTGAACAAAAAGGAATGACAAAATTGCATGGGGGGTCCCTGTGATTTGTTCAATATAACAAGTGGAGTCTAAAAGAATTTTTTCACCTCGAGGTGTCACTGTAGTTTGCAGATGTTTCACGGGAGGTCCAATTGCCTAACGTCTGTTAAAATTTCTGTTAAATCCCATCATGTGCAATGCACACATGAGGGTATTTTTGTCTTTCATGATTCTCTTTTAACTCCTTCATCTACATCCTTACCTCAAAATTACACACCCAAAAAAATAAGAACCCTAACTTAAAAAACCTAACCAAATTTATATTAAAAACTTAAAAACAATTATAAATCCCAATCTAATTCAAATCACGATCTCAAACTTAATTAAACCAAAAATTCATCTTCATCACCAATTACAACTACACAAATAATTGAAAGTAAAAAAATTATTTTATTTTCTAAGATAATTATTTTATTTTATAACTACACAACTAAAATAAGAAGAAGAAAAAAACTATTGTATATTACAACTACACAATCTAATTTGAATATAAATCAAAATCATCATACAAACTCTACATTTGAACAAAATTAGCCCTATTTTCACAGCTATATTTAATCCACAAACCAATTTCTAAGACCAAACATATTTCTAAACAAAAATTAAGTAATTAGGAGCAAACCCAGAATCATCCTTCACTGAAATTGAATTACAAACAAATCCATCGTAGCAGAAACGGAAACGAAGGTGGGGGCGTCACTTCAAATTGAATTCTGATCTTGTACATCTGAAACTGAAAACGTAACGCTTTTCTGGAGCAAACCAAACTCAGATCTGGATTAAATCGAACGTCGGTTATTCAATTGTAATCACTCAGAACATCGTGAAAAACGACGATGTTGTGGATCGAACTCATATCTGGATAACACGTGAAATTCATTAACAATTTGAGTAAAAAATGATGGATGTTGTGACGGCGGTGGTAGTTACGAAAAAAGAAATGGCGGCGGTGGTGAAAAACGACGATGTTGTGGATGTTTTTCAATGAACAAATGAAGATTTTGTGGGGTTTTATAGAGAGAGAAAAAGAAATGTGCAGGTAAGACTTAAAAGGTGTAAAAGGAATTAAAAAGACGAAATTACCCTCATGTGCAAGTCATGTGAGGTTCAAAATCGTTAGATTTAGACAGACGTTAGACCGTTGGACCCCGGTGAAACTATTGCAAACCACAGTGACTCCCCAAGGTGAAAAAATTCTTTTGGACTCCACTTGTTGTATTGAACAAACCACAGGGACCCCTCGTGCAATTTTGTCAAAAGGAATTTATACTTCATTACATCTGCTAATTGGTTAATGAACAAAAGATTTTATCAAATCTATACTTCGTTGCAAGGGCCAAGGTTTTTTCAACTTTCCATTCACATATTTTAAAAGATGATGTTGATAACAAAGTTAGATTGGCTATAAATTGTCATTTGTAAAAGGTCAATGGAAATGTTGTTCACTTGTTCTGTTGTTTTATGGACAATTTTGTACTTTGCTTTGAAATTTCTAAAAATTAAGGTGTTTAAAATATTAACATTCTTCCAAAATTTTACTCGTAACAACAAAAGCAACATATTTTAAAGTCTATAAATAAAAGTTTATACATATTGCCAATTATCATATCTTAAACAACTCTGCTTTGAATGTATAAATACACTACAAATATACAACAATACTCATTTTTGCATATTAATTATAATGCATTTGTTAGTGAAAACTGGTACAGTATCATATACAGAATTTATTCTAAACAACTCTGCTTTGAATATATTCCATTTAATGTATAATCTTAACCTTATAAACTAAAGGAGTCTACTTTTTTTGGATGCCTGTTTTCATAGTGATTATTGCAACCAGAACCCGATAATTAGTTAACCGAAAGTAGGGAACTTTACGCTTGCCTTTTCATTTAACTTCCCGACTGCACCCGTATTGGTGCACTCACAGCACACATAGCTTTTGCACCTCCTTTCGACATAAGATTATTATATGACTATATTCTGATACGGAGTATTATCATAAGTTCTAATCTGTTATACTTTAGCTAAAAACTCAAAAGCAACAGTCGTTAACATATAGAGAATACTATCTTTTAGTAAGCTTACCAGTACTGAATTGCTAATGAAATTGCGTCCATGGTATACGCATGACCTCAGGGGGCGAAAATTAGAAGGGACAGAGGGAGGCACCCGCCCCCACTAGATTTGTAATTTTTAGTGCATAAATTTTGGATTTTAAGATTTTGCCAAAGATTTTTTTTGCCCCAAAGCCTCCATATTTGTCCAAAAACCTCCATATTTTGCCCCAAAATCTTTATATTTTGCCCAAAAACCTACAAATGTTGCCCAAACACCTTCATATTTTGCCCCAAAATCTCGAAATGTTGCCTAAACACCTTCATATGTTGCCCCAAAACCTCCATAGTTTGTCCAAAAAAAGTTGCTACTTTTAAAAAAAATTTCGCCCCTAGTGAAAAAAATTCCTGCTTCCGCCACTACATGATGACCTCTTATAAAAAAACCTCCAAATATTATCCGCTTAATCCCATGTTTCAACGCGGTTGCAAAAGAACGAAGTACGATTGTACCAATCAGAGTTGAAGTCATCTAAATGCCCATTATCATCATTACTAATATATTTACAAAATTGAGTATTGATTGGGGTCTGCAGGAATTTTATAAGGTCTTTTTTTTTCTTTTGGCGAAAAAACGTAATAACATAAACAGCCGAAGATCAAACAGTACATACGATTCAAAAGGAAATACAAACCTACCCAACCATATGGCATAACAAAAGTGACCTAGCAAACAGACCACAGCAGGATTTTTGTATCTAGATATACTGCAGTTAGCACATTTATTTCACATCTTTATTGTAATTAGTAATATGTTATATTTGGATTTTACTATACCTGACCAATAATGTAAGAAATCATAAGCAATAGAGATAGAGAAATATCTTCAGCTCAATAGTCTTCAATCTCTTTGTTCTCTAAAATCGCCTTACCAAAACTCGAAGCAATTGTTGTTGCAGAAAGTTCAATCTGCAACGAAACATAATATTGATTAACTACTCGTTTATTTACGCCATTAAACATTGGTTGCCTATATATTTAAAAATGTATACTACCTTTGAGTAGTCCACAGCTCCATAAATGTCTCCAACTAGCATATCTACGGCTCCATTATCTCCTTTCCGACTTAACTCCAAAAGTTCATCAAAACGTAACGTTATTGTTAAATCAAGATCTGTGAAAATGGAATTTTTAAGTCTATTATCAACATGGTGAAACACGTACCTTTTGCACTTAGTTAAAAGTTTTCCTAAACCCAAGTATGTACCAACACCTATATTCGTGCCACTAACGTGTTCAAACTTCCATTCGCTATCAACGCAAAGTTTAAAACTTTTTTATGCCCAGAATAAAATAACAGTTGACTTGGAACATATCTTTTTAATCATGTTTGACTATTAACATAAAAAGTATCCATCCATCCATAAGTTATATAAACAACAATTTATGGTTACATGACCAGTTTTAACGTTGTTAATCAAATACAGCCCATGTTGACCCGTGTCTACATACTTGGGTCAAAATTACCACCTCTAGTATTTGTGAAAGAAACTATTAAACTTATATGGAATGAATAAAGACTACCTTTATCATGCTAATGCCAGATCCAATGTTAACAAGATGGTACGGGAATATTTCGTTTTCATCTATCTGCATAAACTCCTTACGACCGTCCTTATGAGTAAAGGCTTCATGTCGAATCGCCTACACACATGTCACTTCTATGAATATTAGCCATATAATCATAATCTCATAATCATCTAACTAAAAGAAAAGTTTTTTTTTTTTTTTTTTTTTTTTTTTTTTTTTTTTTTTTTTTTTTTTTTTGAAGTTTTAACCACATTTAGCAAGAAATTTGCACCAGATACAAGACAAATTATTTCATCTTCTTTTTCGATTCTAATTGTAACCCCAAGCCTTTCCTTAATTAAATCTGCGAAATTTGTATGCTCCACCGCCCGTAGCCTTTTAAACAAGTCAGACGAATTACAAAAGTAACGAAATTTCCAAGTTAACAACAATGGTTAAACAAGTCAGCCTTTTAATCAGAGACCATGGTACAAGTTAACAACAATGGTTAATATCAGGGTCCGAAACGGTAACAAGATAACTTAGTTGGGTCGTGACGTCACATACGCCCAGTGGCGATTCTAAGATTATAACTCATTGGGGCCCCGAATTTTTTTTCAGCTCCAATTATATTAGATTGCTATTTTAGTGATAGTTTACCTTCAAAAAAATTATAAATTCGAATAATATTTGGGGTCCGAATACTATAATTTAGTGGTGTCATATACAATTCAAAAGAAAAACTATAGATTTAAAAAAATATGGGGTCATACATTTAAATTTAGTGGTGTCCTATAAAATTTGCAGGGTATTTTTTACTGAAAATTTTCAAACTAGCAATGTCCCGTGACCCCACGGATCTCCACTTAAAATCGCCTCTGCATACGCCGTACATCTAGTTAGGTCGCGACGTCGCATACATCGTACATCTGAGTAAAAATATTTGCTACCTCCAAATAGTCTGAATAGGATCCTTGTGTTGTTGGCCCAGTGGAAATGACCCATACTTCTTTGTTAGAGGTTGGGAGTTACGATTAACTGGCGTGACAACATTGCACACAAGGATATTTTCTAGATCTTGAAATCCACCAAAGGTCACCTTTCGCACATCGCTTTGCGAGGGCAGCGGGGAGGGGGGTTTTTACTGGCCATGCCCTCGGATTGGTCCGAGTTTCCTCCACGGCAGCAGTTACGGGCTGGTTATGCAACTGCGGGAGATAATTGCGTGGGGGTTTAGTCCGAAAGGGTGATCCCAAACTGCCAATTAAAAAATAGCCTGAATAGGAAAAACTTATCTGTTTACCAGTTGACAGAAGTTTGTGATTAGAGGTTTAAACAAACATTCAATTAAGCCTTATGTGTTGGTTTGTACCGTCATATTTGATAAATATTCATTGAAATCATCTTTATGGTACTAGTAAATACACAATATATGCAGTGAGAAAATAAACTACCTACATGCCAAGTCTACATTTTGTTCCTAATAACAATCATTTAAAAACATTATCTACAACCTTGTAAACATTATGACCAAATTGAAATACAAAAACCAATAAAAGTTCACTAAAACAGCAAAAAATACCTCCAATATTCAATGCCAAATATGATAAATCATCCGATTGATTAGGCAATAAATTAACGGGATTTGTTTCTTTAAAATGTTCTTGAATTGCTGCACAACTAAGATCGCAATTGGCAAAATTCAAAGTTGTCAACTGGGCCAAAAGTCCAATTTGGAATACTCATTTCTTTGACTTTAGACAACTCGCCTAGAAAGCCAATGAATAAAAAGTAAGCAATAGATGGATTGAATCAAAGTTAATAGTGAGTTCTTATAGGCCCAAATAGAGCACTTAAAAAAACCCACTAAGTTACACTGCCCCATATTAAAAGAAACAAAGATACGAACAATAAATTCCTATTTGATACGGATTACATCCTCCGGATTAGTTTGGTAATTGCTTTTTAAGTTTTTACCCATTTTTATGATTAACCCATAAAAAAAATGTTGACAATTTGTCCGCGCAGAGCGCAAGGTTCCTCTTTGCGACCTTGCTTCTCGAGAGACGCAAGGTGTCTCTTGCGACCTTGCTTCTCGGCAGACGCAAGGACGCAAAGTGTCAAATGTTTCTTGCTCCTACTTTCATATCATAATCAACGTTTTATTTCAGACATTGCATCAAACACCTTACGTTCACTAATAGTGAGATCAACATTAGCATCAGCACTTGAGATGGTCGCCGACCTCTAAAACACAAACACACCAATATTTCTTAATATCATTACATAATTAGCTATTAAAAATAGCAATTATAAGAAAGTATCCACTCATAAAAACGAAACCATATTTGCAATTGATCGAGCATATTTCCGCCTAGGATAGAAACACGCTTGAGTGCAATAGAGGAGGGTTTTATTAGTTCAGCGGCGTTAACCTCCGGTCCGGTTACCGTGATAACCCTAGCCGAGATGATGATCTCGGGAGGGTGGCTAACGGCCGACCGCCGGCCAATGGACGGCCCCGATTGGCGACCAAGGGAAAAACCCTACCGATAGTGGTAGGTAAAAACCCTAGCGTAGAATATCCCCTTAATTGATGGATGTCCCCTCTATTTATAAGAGGGAATTAGGGTTTGGAGGAAGACTTAATAGCGGCCCATGGATCAAGCCCAACTAATAGGCCCGATGGGTACCGCCCATCATCAAGTCCCCCAAGTTCGGTGTGACATATTAATGTCATATCGAAGTTACAGATATGCCACCGCAAATAACCCATCACATAATCTACCCTGGATAGTAACTATCCTGCATTGAAGCGAGTTGCGAATCCGCGAAAACTCATGCAGTAACGTGTCATATAACCGTGCGATGCGCAATCACAACTGTGAAGTCATGCACAATACACACTGAAGCCATGTAGTAATGTGATGACGCGGTGTAATAAGTCCTTGCGCTTAATGCAATGTTAACCACAACTTACAACCACACATCCTTACGCTTAATGCAATGTAGCGGTGTGAGCATGCTAACTTCCACTACCATCCGCGATGCACAAAGCAGCGATGTAGCAAAGACAAAACTGAAGGGATACTGATAGTATACCATCACTCCCCCCAGTTCGGTATGAAATGTGAAAACATGTCATGGCGAACTATAAATAAGACCACGTTAAGGTGACATCTTGAAACAACTAGCTGATCGAAACTCGTAGTTGTATTCAAGGCATCTCAGACTCGAGGAGTCCGATCTCAGAGTCATACTGAGGCATCCCTACCACATATTTGTGAGGGGTATCAAGTAACCATGTGCTTACGCAGCGTAATCATGGACTCATATGCTTTATATTGCGTGTGTATGCATGTAATTGCCTTATATCGCGAATTAAGACAATTCCCACGATATGCGCCTAAGTTAACCAAAACTTACGCACAATTTTTGGGCACTGCGTAAAATAAACCAATATTTTAACAAAAAGCCCACGCGCAAGTCCGCACGAAAAAAAAGTTTATACTCATAAGTTACGGTATTATTGCTCTGTCACGTACTAGGGGTGCACTTAGTTGTGTGGTAAGGCAATGCTATCTAAAAACAAACCAATGTTTTTATACTTAAGAGTTCCCAAGTAAACCAATACTTAGGATAATTTAATATGCACAAGCAAACCAATGCTCGTATTTTAAGTCGACTTGGCAGCCTTCTAGTCTGCGTGGCGCTTGGCTAGGGGAAACCCAATTCCCTTCACCTGCCGTTATATTCTAGCCTTGTAACCAAACAGGCTTCTACCGTGCGGGGGCTAGAGGACACCCCTTAAGTAGGCAGGAACCGCACAAAAACCATTGATAAAATATGTGCGAGAGATTTATTGTGCTTTGAAAGTTATCATATCCGCGACGAGCTAAAACTTGCCATGAACACTAGAATTTTTAGGACAACAAGATTCCACTCTTCAGTTCGTGAACCGTATGCAATCCTAGCAGGATTGTGAGTAATGTGGGGTTTAAGGATCTTAGGATTTAACTCTCCGGTCAGGATACCGTGAATAACCCAGATCAATATGATGATATCGATGGGGTGGTTAAATGTTAAGTCCACCATTGATAACGTTCGTCGATCGATGGTCCCGTGAAGGTTGTAGGTTAACATCACAAGATACTGACCTGTTAACCTTATCCACGAATGATGATGATGATGGTCTACGTAACTCGACTATCGATTCGATAGAGTATGATCTATGTAATATTGCATCCTCCGTCGAATGATTGCAACCATGTAACAAACCGGGAAAAACACGTATAGGAGGTAGGCAATCATGAAGACAATTGTAGGCAAGGAAGTAGGCAAGAAGCCATATGAAGAGGAGGTGTATCGTGGTTGTAAAGAACATAAGCTAATAATTTGGGTGATCAAGTCCAACTAGCTATATATTACATCTCTTTAATGTCGTCGCATGCCAAATAAGATGCGGCCATGGATTTATGCGGAGCTACCATGGTCTTATGCAACGTGCGTAATGCACAAATGAACTACATCACCACGGGCTTACGCGGAGCCGCCTTGGCGCAAAGCGAAGTGTGTGCAACACATACGCAGCGTGTTGCGTGTTGCACATCATATGAATAAACCGCGGCCATGGACTTACGCAGAGCCGCCATGGCGCAAAGCAAAATACGTAAAGGTACTTCCGGCTTAGGGTCTTTGCTAAAAGAAACAAACCTTCCCTATCAGTTGAAGCCATATATCCTGGTAGCCCCCATTTCAATACTATTAAGTATTTAGTGGTGTTAAAATCGAATATTAAGTTGACACCACCTTCAAGGGTGATACGGAAACGCATAAGGAAACTCACACGGGTAGAATTCTAGTTGGAAGAACCGTTCAAGACATCGCGCTAAGAACATTTCTTAAATGAGCGCGCAAGGGACCGCAGAAAAGACCACGTAAAGGGTTGTGCGAAAGTCCGCACAAATTACTGCACAAATAACCGTTCAAAGAACTGTTCAAACTACGCAACACCGAATCCGCAACCATGGGCGTATGTGGAGCTACCATGGTGCAATGCGCGTGAAGTAAAAACGTAACTGCGGCCATGGGCTTATGCGGAGCCGCCATGGCGCAATGTGCGCGAAGTACGAACACAACTACGGCCATGGGCTAATGCGGAGCCGACATGGCGCAATGTAAAGTTGCTCTAAGCATGAACAAACTAAAACGTACAATAGAGCCGCGAGAAGTGTGAATGGTGCTATGCAGGATTAATGTCATGAATGACACTCAACGCGTAAAAGTAGTATGGAAAGATACCGTGTATTTTCGAAGCGTGTTGCGGAACATTTGCTTCATAAGTCTAAGCCCTCATCATAAAGAAGGTAATTAAGTGCGTCAGTTCTGACAAACTAGTATAGTCAATGACGACACAATGAAAGGGAAACGGGAGCGACCCGGTGTTATCCAGAGGGATAATGACGCTCCTCCCAAAAGGGGAGATGTTCCGAAGAACACATATTGTGCAAACGGGCCCACCCAAAATGGGTTGTACGGCCGAACTTGACAAAGCAAATTACACATTTCCTACTACTAGCCTAGTACCCTGCTAGCCCCCATTTCAATATTACTAAGTAATTAGTGGTGTTGAAATCCAACCTCAAGTTAACAACATCTTTTTTGGGCTATAAACGCGTATGAATTTTTAAAAGAAATACTACAATTTTATACTGTAAGATAATAGGATTGAACAAAAGAACTCACAATGAACTGCCCAAATGACCACGCAGATATGGATAAACTGGTCATGAACCGTTGTGAGCAAAAACTGAGTAATTATAAGAAAGCACATATGCATGACCCTTTATTTTTATACAACTGATCATATCTGCACATCTATGAATCATAACCATGCACATTAATCTTAATAAGCCACAAACAGAAAGTGAATGGAACCTCTACAGATCCTTAATTGAGCACCGAGAAAACCGCAAAAAGTGTTTAAAAGATTGCACAAATCACTGCACCAATTAGCCATATGGGCTGCTACAAATTGACCGCGTACTAGCCATATGGGTTGCTACAAATTAACCACGTAAAGGGTTGCGAACCAGCCGTTAAGGCTTTGATAAAACAACCGCAATGGCTACCGCAAATAATTCAATTGTGAAGCGTGGTGTAAAAGTGTCAGATTACTGTGCAAAATGTGTAATGCAATTGCATCTACGGGCTTGCAATGGCGTAACGTGTGGCACAAATAAATTTCCGCCCTTGTCTTACACGGAGCCATCCTGGCACGATGTAATGCACACGGAGATGCTTCACGATTACTGCCGCATAATGGCACCATGAAAAGATATCATAGAAGGAAATGGTGGAGCGGAGACTTACCTTGTAGGTAAATACTTGAAGTAAAAGCCACAACTACAAATGGAAACAAATTCGTCGCGTATACGCGTGTAGTTATAATGAGGAAAAGATATCAAGTTCTTTGGAATTGATATATAGCTCATTCCGCGTAAATCGCCGCCACATACCAACTGTTATAGAGTATTCCTCGCCGATTCTGTTAAGGGGTCGGGACTCACGGATCCGATGTCACTGATATTGTTTAGATTAAATCATTAGATATATAAATTGTCCATCAAAATTTGACCTCATATGAAATATTAATTATAATTAATAAGTATGAGAATTCTGATGTCTATATATCCATATCATTAGATTTAATCAAATCTCCATTCTTCCTTCATCATGTAACACGTCTGAGACAATACGACCTTGACCGGAGGGGCCACATCGCTTTCGTAGGCGTTTCTTGCAAGCCCAGCATTGTTGTGATAGGCGCAAAAGTTGTGATCAGTGACTAACGATGATAGCCAACCGAACACGCACGTAGAGTCAACGTGTAACAATACGACATATTGTAACCACGTGTTGGTAATTAACTTGTACACAATAACTTATATATGGTATATATCCGATATATAAATGAGTAATTTTGGACGTGATTTATGAAATGAATAACATCGAATCCCATCAAAGGTAAATATCTACCATCATGCAAACACTAAAGGACGCACACCGCACAAATGGGCACTCGAAGGACCACGCAAAACAACACACAAAGTACCGTGCGAAGGGAGCGCAAAAGGCTGTGCAAGTCAGCCGTGAGAGTCGCGCGGATTGTGTAGCAAATCGATTGCGAAGACTGCTGCGAATCAGCCGCGAAATGTGTTGCGAATTAGCCGCGAGATGTGTCGCGAATTGGCCGCGAGGGGCCCTGCGAATCAGCCACAAAGGCTTATGCAAATCACTACACGGGGTGTTAAATTGAGAAACGTTTGTGCCAACTACATATGATAAAAAAGTAATTGCAATCTGCAGCTTCTTGCAAAATCCGCACATAAATAAAAAACGATTGTAAATTCCCCAAGTATATATTCGGTGATAGTTGATTTATTTAGATCAAAAACCTTGGCCAATTAGTAACGAATTATCCACGTATTATTTACGTTACCACTTATATACTCTTGTAAATTAATTGTAAGATCTACGACATTCAAAAGATGCAATCCGTATAATTAATTCGATAAAAAGCAAACGGATACCTGCAACATTTTGACGATGTTTGGATTTAAATGATCAAATCCTAATTTATAACCCAACTATGATAAATTGAAAAGATCATAGTTGTGTGGAAAAATATTTTCCTGGAATAGCCCGATCGTAAAGATCCAAACGAATAAATAACTCAAATAGTTATCTTTATGTAATCGGAACACACAAATATCATTTCCTGTTACGTGTAACCGAGATTCTAGGAAAAAGAAAATTAATTTTCTTTATCTCCCTTTTTCGTACGTAACAACCAAGATATCCATTCCATATATAATCAGTTGGCATTAGAATATCATAGACTAAATATGTCACCGAATAGAAGCATGAATGGACGCAAAATACAGCGTTGAAGCTCGTCCGCTCGTCTGCAACCGGGGATGTTCCCGAATCTGCGCGAAGACATTATGGCCTACCCGGAGGCACTATGGAATGCCCACAAGTGTTAAGATTTGCACAGAGGCACCGTGAGCTTTGCGATCTGTCCGAAGGCATTGCAGCCATGCCCTAATGCGATGAGGCCGACCCGAAGGCATACGACCAGTCCGGTATCATTGTGATATGTCCATAAGCGTTGCGATCTGCCAAAAGGCGTATCCGCAAGGATCCCACTATCAAGAGATATATTCATAAACCACCGTCACCCAAAAGCGATGATCGCGATAGTGAAGCCGTTGGAAACAGTTATAAACAAATGAACATGTGAGCATGTTAAGTTGTTGTGTAAAGTATATATAATCAGTATCTGGTCATGTGTGCTTTCCTTTTCAAACGTAAGAACCACCCATACATCAATATATGCACCGTATTAAACAAAAACAGTTGGTGAAGTTTGATTAAAAAATTACGGTGTTTACGAGATCTCAAATACACATGTTTTCACATTAGATCTGTACGTCAGCGTACGATTTTTAGCGTGGAACCCATGACCATCACATCATATTATATTTAGTTACCCATTATATTTTAGATCTAATTCATCGTGTACTACATATTATGGTTGATCGGTCCATATTACATACAGACATTCGTTTCCTAGATCTTTAACATAATGAAATAAATATTAAAAACTTATAGCCGTTTGCTTGACGGAAGGAATGCAAGAGATGTTGTATCTCTCAATGAAAGCACCAATTGATCGAGCATATTTCTGCCTAGGATAGAAACACGCTTGAGTGCAATAGAGGAGGGTTTTATTAGTTCAGCGGCGTTAACCTCCGGTCCGGTTACCGTGATAACCCTAGCCGAGATGATGATCTCGGGAGGGTGGCTAACGGCCAACCGCCGGCCAATGGACGGCCCCGATTGGTGACCAAGGGAAAAACCCTACCGAGAGTGGTAGGTAAAAACCCTAGCGTAGAATATCCCCTTAATTGATGGATGTCCCCTCTATTTATAAGAGGGAATTAGGGTTTGGAGGAAGACTTAATAGCGGTCCATGGACCAAGCCCAACTAATAGGCCCGATGGGTACCGCCCATCATCAGCAATATGATCACCGTTTGTAGTTAACATTAAGTTTCCTATTCCATTCTCTATAGGTGTTTCAAGTAATGTTATATCTACTCATGTTAGAGCCATGCACGTAAGGTGTTTATGAAATGTCTGAAAGAAAACGTTGATTATGATATGCAGATAGGAGCAAGAGGCATCTTGCGTCTGCCGAGAAGCAAGGTCGCAAGAGGCTCCTTGCGTCTCCTGAGAAGCAATGTCGCAAAGAGGCACCTTGCGCAGGCAAATTGTTTTTTTATGGATTCTAAGGCAAAAAAGTTACAAAAAATAGGCATTTATATGATAATCCCTTTAAAATATTTATAATTATGTGATACAGCCACATGACAATCTTAATTTTATTTTATAATTATTGTATAAAATAAAATTTTACCTAAAAATATACTAAAAAACACGCCAAGGTGTCGTTTGCACACTCAAAACGACAAGGTGGTCGGTGTCCGACTGTTGGCTTCCATTCTAGCTAGCGTAATTTAGAGTTCATTTTGTGTTTTTTAAGAGTGAAAGATAAGAAAATAATAGTTTGAGTGTATGAGTTTTTATAATGTATAATGTAGTGACCCGTCCTAATCCATCTGGACGAATACATTACATTTGGTTACATTGCAAGGTACTTGACCTCTATATGATACATTTTACAAACATTGCATTCGTTTTTAAAAGACAAACTTTAATTACATTGAAAGTTGACGGCATGCATACCATTTCATAATATATCCAACTATAAATGACTTAATAACATCCTTGATGAACTTAACGACTCGAATGCAACATCTTTTGAAATATGTCATGAATGACTCCAAGTAATATCTCTAGAATGAGCAAATGCACAGCGGAAGATTTCTTTCATACCTGAGAATAAACATGCTTTCAAGTGTCAACCAAAAGGTTGGTGAGTTCATTAGTTTATCATAATCATTCATTTTCATCATTTTAATAGACCACAAGATTTTCATTTCCATTTCTCATAAACATACGTCCCATGCATAGAGACAAAAATAATCATTCATATGGATTGAACACCTGGTAATCGACATTAACAAGATGCATATAAGAATATCCCCTATCATTTCGGGACATCCATCGGACATGATAAAACAACATCGAAGTACTAAAGCATCCGCTACAACGGAATGGGTTTGTTAGGCCCAATAGATCTATCTTTAGGATTCGCGTCAATTAGTAGATCGGTTTACTAATTCTTAGGCTACCATGCAAAATGGTCATATTCGGCTTGGATCATTCAACCATATAATGTAGTTTCGATTACTTGTGTCTATTTCGTAAAACATTTATAAAAGTTCATGTATTCTCAGTCCCAAAAATATATATTGCAAAAGCATTTAAAAAGAGAGTAATGAAACTCACAATACTGTATTTTGTAGTAAAAATACATATGATGACATTGAACAATGCAAGGTTGGCCTCGGATTCACGAACCTATATCATTTATATATATATTAACACACATAATTGTAATCGAACAAATTTATATATTATTTTATTATTTTAGTAAATTATGTGTTTCATTAATAACCTAATTAACTATTTTTATTCTATATACTTTAGATACATAATTAGTAAACAAAAATATCAATATAGTTATGTTATATGTATTTAAATATATTTTTATATAACAAATATTTATTTGGTCAAATAATAATAATAATAATAATAATAATAATAATAATAATAATAATAATAATAATAATAATAATAATAATAATAATGATAATAATAATAAAAATTTTAGAATACAACCTTTGAAGAAAAGCTTCTAAAAATAAAATGCCACTGCCCAGACTCGAACCCGTGACCTCTCGTTCCCCGATTACACACCCAAACCATTGAAGCACTTGTGAGTTCTAGTTATAGTACGTGTGTTTAAAGATGTAATATAACCGAACAGTTATCAACTAGCATCATAACATCAAGTCTATCATCATTATCATCGTCCTTAATTCTATCATCATCATCATCATCATCATCATCATATAACCTTATCATCATCTTATGTCTACGGCTCATCATCATCATCAATTATCACAGTCATCATCATCTTAATCATCCATCATCAACATTATAACATCACACTTTCATTGATCATGCATCATTCTTATTCACATTATCATCTTCGTTGCGTAATAAACTTAAGAATGGAATATGGAAATTGAAACGTGAAGCTGTAGTTCACACCATAATACTAATAACTAGCGGCTAGAGTTTGATTATGGAAGTAACTAGATCACGGCTCAATTTCAGGATCATGGCCCAATAATACTACTTTGTCATGGCCCAAGAATTTAAATTATCTAATCTAATAGTGGCCCAAAATCAGTGTTAAGTTTCTCCAACAACAAAAATTCATGCACGTGAGTGTTTGGTTAATTTAAATTGAAGAGTTTATGTACGTGTGATCTAGGATCCAAATACTGTCTCCATCGTGACCCCTCCACCTTCTTTTGACACCCTTTATATTCACATATCATAATCATTTTATATTTACCATCTTCATCATTCATGTCATTTTAATAGAAGAAGAAAACATAAAACATAAAGGAACCAAACAGCGAAAGTAGCATTATCAACGTACAATAGGTGTTATTCGATGCTATTGGGATTGTTTTTGGTGGCGGTAAACAACAGAAGAACGGCTGTAGCAGCAGAGGGTTTGTGGTTGTTTAGAAGTATGGACAGAAGAAGATATGTGTAGCTATAGAAGTAATTCGCGAAAAGAAAAAAGGGATACAGCAGCTGGTTCAGCGAAGGTTGGTGTTTATTTTATTTGGAGCTTGAATATAAAATAGATACAAGATAGTTGCATCAAGGCTTGTTTAGTTATAACATTAAAGTGATTTTCAGGTAGTGGCAGTCCAAAGTGATTGTAAGGTGGTGACGGTTCAATCACTAAACAGAAAGAAATAATATAGTCGATGGTGACGACGAGGGGGATGGGTTATGGTGATTATAGAGTGGTAGTGGTTGGCGATCGACATGGTGGTTCATGATAAGGATCAAGGTTGTAATAGAAACAGAAAAGTAAAGTGATTGCTCATGGGGTTGATGGTTGAGCTCACGATGGAAAGTGGTGAGGTGTGTTGTGCGAATAGAAATAGAACAAGAAAGCAGAAAGATGGTTGATCCTCTTCATGCTCATATCTATATGTGTATAATATATCAAGTGGTGTGTGATTGTAGTTGTAAGTTCAAACGGTGGAGATGGTGGTTGATAGTGAAACATAATAGCAACATCTTGGTGTTCGGGTTTGGGTCTAATCGATGATAATGGTTATAGAGTTGGTCATATGGGGTTTTGTTTTGAAATGACAACAGATGAAGATAGTTTTCATGATGGTGAGGGTTCGAGGTGTTTCTTGATGGTTGAGTGGTGGTTGTAGTTTATCGGAGGTGATGGAAGGAAGTTCGTTGGTGTTGATAGAGTGAGTTGTGGAAACAGAAAATGAATTTAATGGCGGTTATGGTTTTTGTTGGGAAAGTGAAGATGGTGGTCGATGAAAGAAGGATGGTGGGTGTGGTGTGTTAATGAAAGGTAGTTTGCAAATAGAAGAGGGATCCTCTTGCAGTGTTTATATAAGCATATATCTATATGCATATGTGTTGTATGTATATGTATAATATAATACATGACAGATAGATAGATAATAGGCAGATAGTGAAAACATAACGAACACCAATGATTGTATATCAATTATCAATCAATTTGTCTAATTGATTCACGGAATGATCAACAATAAGAAATTAATAATATAATAATAATTTTAATAATATTTAAAAATATAAACATGCTTCTAATTTAAATATCTTACCGACAGTTTTATTTGGATATTTTATCGTCCTCCGATATTAAGCAGTGGCGTAAAAAAAGTGTTCAGAAAAATCCCAAATTTTTATATTAATTATATTTATTTATTTAGGTGATTATGGTATTAAATTTGATCATTAACTATTAAATAAAAATTACATTAATTATTCACTCCCAACCCCAAGTAAAATATAAAAAGTTTTAAAATTCAACAAATATTTCCTAAATACATTTTTAGTAAGTCCAAAATTTATAGAACTCATTTTCGGATCACCGTTTATTTTAAAATTATATAAGTTTGATGTTAACTTTCTTAATATCAATCGGAATATAAAACGAGTATTACAATTATTTACTTTATTTATATATAGATATGTTTTAAATAATAATTATTATAATATCCTATATTTATTTTATTTTTCATAATTAATTTTAATAACATCAACATATAATATTTCAAATTATATTTTCAATTATTATATATATATATATATATATATATATATACACACACACATACACACACACACACATATCTATTTACAATTAGTTGTTCGTGAATCGTCGGAAGCGGTCGAAAGTCAAATGAATATATGAATCAGTTCAAAATTTTTGAGACTCAACCTAACAGACTTTGCTTATCGTGTCGAAATCATATAAAGATTAAGTTTAAATTTGGTCGGAGATTTTTGGGTCGTCACAGTACGTACCCGTTAAAGAAATTTCGTCCCGAAATTTAATTGGGATCGTCATGATTGACAATAAGTATGTTTTCATGACTCATATGAGCTGATATATAGAGTTTTATTATCATTGAGTAATAAGGATAAAATAATTCGATTATTTGAAGAGTACGAATGAAGTTATCACAAAAGAGTGAAATGAGTAATTGAAGGTTCGTCTTCACCGGTGACGTTGTCACGGTTGATTTTCAAAATTCCAGGGATTTAGAGAAAATCTTCATAATCTAAAAGATTTGATTCTTCGGTAATTAAGGAGATTAGAATCTTCTTTGATTAAATGCGATAATCTATCTCGATTATTCTGTCGGTTATTTCACTATAAATCCACCCTCATTGTTTCTTTTATATTTTGGAGTTCCATACATTTGTTTTCTCTTCCCGACTTTAAGTCAAGCGAATAATGGTCCAGAATTCGTAGGTATGAAGTGTCGAATGAACATGACTAACGTTCTAATAGGAAAATTGTAATAGCACGATCTGGATTGGTTAAATTACCAGAATTCAAGATAAAAGATAGAACTATCAAGAAATATGTTCCCGATACGTTTAGAGATTAGATATAATGTAAGAGTCATGTAACATAACACATGATGACGTTATAATCTGTGAATCATCACGTTTCATTAGAAACTCAGCATGACTTACTGTAATATAATCACGTTGATTAAGTGTCATTATATTATACTAACTCATGCATCAATTTCCAACACTACTTCAAAATCATTCATAATTTAAACTTGAAGGTTTTACAGAATATAGAAACTAAACAGTTTCCTTTATAATGTAATACAGATAGCGTGAAGAGGTAAATGATTTCAGATAAGAATAGTTATGAAAATATCTTTAGAAATATCGAGGATATTTATAATAAAAGATACGATGATATCTTAGAATTTCTAATATCGATGGATGATGATGGAGATTTGTCCGTAAAAGTGTAAAGTCGGAGTAAGGTATTCGTTAATGACTTCAGCAGATACTGAATCATTTGGATTCTTCAAAGGCAGGTTTAGTCTTTGTGATTTGTCCACAGCTTCCTTCATGGTTTGCTCAATCCGTTTTTCAGTTCCAACATTTCTGAGCTTTGCCAACATACAATTCTTTATCATCAAACTTTTGGCTGTTAAGGCAGTCTTCAGTTTTCGCTGCTTTATCAGATTTCTCAAATTTTAAAGAACTGATTCGTAGACTAGAGTGCTGTTCAGAGTTTCAGAATGAGAGATCATAATTCTAAGAGATAAATGTTATATGTATATATAACTTTTGATGTAGAAACGCTGCGAGATTCAAAATACTGATTGCTGATTTCCTGATACTTGGTATGGCAATTCTTGTTACAAGATGCCGATGAGTGCATGATAAGACTTCAATAGATAAATATAGTGATTTGTCGAAGAGATTTAAGCCAAGGAGCAACGAGGTTACTGGTACATCTGCTGGTAATATGGTGGAATATAAAAGATTCGCCGGTAACAATAAAAGAGCACGCATATATACCAAGGTTATAATAAGGTTGTTTCGAACGAAAAGTCGAAGTTGACTTGCTAGAGCTATGACAAAATTGGCTAATTTGGAAAGAGATTGCAAAGTTAACTTCGGTAATAACAACGCCAAAAGAGCTAGTACAGATACGTGTTAAACGTTTACTCAGATTCCAAGTATTTTCAGGTGCATAACTACATGCATCAATCTTTTCTTCCGTAGATGAAATGCGGTTGGTTCATCCTCTCGATTGAGGTGTTTTCAAGAATCATGAAAGGTTTGAACGCTGATTGTAATCATCAAGATACAAATGAGGTTTAAGATGAAATCAAGTGGCAAACTTGAAGAATTGTTTAGTTTCATATGTTATAATCAATATTTTAATTTATTTTAATTGTCCAATGTTGGCAGTCCACAGTTAGCAGTCCACAATTAGTAATCCAATAATTCATATATAGTTTAATATATAATATTCGAATTAATTAATACATATTCGTGACCCATTGTATACATGTCTTAGACTCGATCACAACTCAAAGTATATATATTATTGTAGAATCAACCTCAACCCTGTATAGCTAACTTGATCATTACTGCATATAGAGTGTCTATGTTTATTCCAAATAATATATATAGATGCGTCGATATGATATGTCAAAACATTGTATATGTGTCCCGATATTTAAAATGCGTAAATAACATTATTTAAATGACGATAAATAAAGTGCGTAAAATAAATAACAGAAATTAAATGACGATAAATAAAATTGCGAGAATTTAAATTGCGATAAATAAATGTAATAAGGAATTAACAGTTAGCTAGGACTTTGTTAGCGTGGATTCTTAACAGAATTTCTCATAGTTAATTTGTTTGTTTCTAACAAATTTTATTTTGTCAAATGTTTTCTTCATTATGCCACTTGTTGGATTCTGATAAGTCAAAATCCAAATATGAAATTGAATGAAAATAGTTATTCTGTGGTGAACGGATTCATATATCTTGTGGATGTAAGTGGGATAGTAAATGACTGTTGAATCGGGTTCTAAGAATGTACAGTGTAACTTATTAATGTGAAATCAAAATATTCCTCGAGTATTACCTACCCATTAAAATATTTTCACCATTAACAGTTTATACAAAAGAATTATTAATTACAATCTTTATGAAAATATACTTACATATATATATATATATTTTCTTTAGATGTAATATAGATTTAATGAGTTAATATGATATTAATCTCATTTGCTTTTCGGTTTGAGCTAGAATAAATAATCTCTAAGACTTTAGAGATTATATAATCACCGCAGGATGTTTCTCCAATGAAGTTATGAATCAATACTTCATCGGTTATTTGTTGTTGGTACTCCTTGGCATCTATGGTGCGTATGACGTTGATGCTCAAGGAACAGGTTGTGATGTTGAGGTGTAGAATGCAGACGTTGTTGTTGGTGGTGGTAATGATACTATTGGTGTTGATGATGGTACTGTTGATGCCGGTGTTGCTGCTGGTGCTTGTAACATTTGTACCAAATTCTCCAAAGCCACTACTCGAGCGCGAAGCTCGTTGACTTCTCCGATTACTCCGGGATGATTGTCGGTCAGAACAAGCGGATGAATAATATCTAGGATTTGAGATAGTATATAATCATGACGAGATTCTCTGGAAATGAGAGAGAAAATAGTGTTTCGGGCAGGTTCACCGGTAAGTGCTTCAGGTTCTTCACCAAGAGGGAAATGTGGTGGATGAAAGGGATCGCCTTCTTCTTGTCTCCAATGATTAAGTAGGCTACGAACCCATCAGATGAATTGGGGATGGCTGATTGGTTGATTCATTCTGCTGCTTCCGGAGCTTAGGTGAACATCCATGTCGGAATAGCTGTCGGAATTCGAGGGACTTGAACTAATTGTGAGTTCAATCAGGTACGGTTAGATAAAGGGTTTTTGATATGAAATGGTTTTCTGATATCGGATGATATTCTAATTACATAGAATACCTGTCTATAGTACAGAAGATCCCGTAAATTACAGAGGGAATTAAAGAAACGTGTCAGATAAAGTCTACAGTAGCAGATACGCTAAGATATGAATTTGTCTATACACTATTCATGCAATCAATGCAGTAAGATGTGTCTAGACTAAGAATGATAAGCAGGTAATTTCCTAAGGATGATAAACAGATGGTTTCCGACTAGAAATGATAAGTAAAACTTTTGACATGCAGACACGGTCGAAGTCCAGACCCACTAATGCATCTAAACAACTATCAGTTAGACACACTAATACAAGACCTGGTTTGTTAAGACCACCGCTCTGATACCACCTGTAGTGACCCGTCCTAATCCATCTGGACGAATACATTACATTTGGTTACATCGCGAGGTACTTGACCTCTATATGATACATTTTACAAACATTGCATTCGTTTTTAAAAGACAAACTTTAATCACATTGAAAGTTGACGGCATGCATACCATTTCATAATATATCCAACTATAAATGACTTAATAACATCCTTGATGAACTTAACGACTCGAATGCAACGTCTTTTGAAATATGTCATGAATGACTCCAAGTAATATCTCTAGAATGAGCAAATGTACAGCGGAAGATTTCTTTCATACCTGAGAATAAACATGCTTTCAAGTATCAACCAAAAGGTTGGTGAGTTCATTAGTTTATTATAATCATTCATTTTCATCATTTTAATAGACCACAAGATTTTCATTTCCATTTCTCATAAACATACGTCCCATGCATAGAGACAAAAATAATCATTCATATGGATTGAACACCTGGTAACCGACATTAACAAGATGCATATAAGAATATCCCCTATCATTCCGAGACATTCATCGGACATGATAAAACAACATCAAAGTACTAAAGCATCCGCTACAACGGATGGGGTTTGTTAGGCCCAATAGATATATCTTTAGGATTCGCGTCAATTAGTAGATCAGTTTACTAATTCTTAGGCTACCAAGCAAAAAGGGGCATATTCGGCTTCGATCATTCAACCATATAATGTAGTTTCGATTACTTGTGTCTATTTCGTAAAACATTTATAAAAGTTCATGTATTCTCAGTCCCAAAAATATATATTGCAAAAGTATTTAAAAAGGGAGTAATGAAACTCATAATACTGTATTTTGTAGTAAAAATACATATGACGACATTGAACAATGCAAGGTTGGCCTCGGATTCACGAACCTATATCATTTATATATATATTAACACACATAATTGTAATCGAACAAATTTATATATTATTTTATTATTTTAGTAAATTATGTGTTTCATTAATAACCTAATTAACTATTTTTATTGTATATACTTTAGATACATAATTAGTAAAAAAAAAAATATTTATCAATATAGTTATGTTATATGTATTTAAATATATTTTTATATAACAAATATTTATTTGGTCAAATAATAATAATAATTATAATAATAATAATAATAATAATAATAATAATAATAATAATAATAATAATAATTATAATAATAATAATAATAATAATAATAATGATGATGATGATGATGATAATAATAATAAAAATTTTAGAATACAACCTTTGTCGAAAAGCTTCTAAAAATAAAATGCCACTGCCCAAACTCGAACCCGTGACCTCTCGTTCCCCGATTGCACACCCAAACCATTGAAGCACTTGTGAGTTCTAGTTATAGTACGTGTGTTTAAAGATGTAATATAACCGAACATTTATCAACTAGCATCATAACATCAAGTCTATCATCATTATCATCGTCCTTAATTCTATCATCATCATCATCATCATCATCATATAACCTTATCATCATCTTATGTTTACGGCTCATCATCATCATCAATTATCACAGTCATCATCATCTTAATCATCCATCATCAACATTATAACATCACACTTTCATTGATCATGCATCATTCTTATTCACATTATCATCTTCGTTGCGTAATAAACTTAAGAATAGAATATGGAAATTGAAACGTGAAGCTGTAGTTCACACCATAATGCTAATAACTAGTGGCTGGAGTTTGATTATGGAAGTAACTAGATCACGGCTCAATTTCAGGATCATGGCCTAATAATACTACTTTGTCATGGCCCAAGAATTTAAATTATCTAATCTAATAGTGGCCCAAAATCAGTGTTAAGTTTCTCCAACAACAAAAATTCATGCACGTGAGTGTTTGGTTAATTTAAATTGAAGAGTTTATGTACGTGTGATCTAGGATCCAAATACTGTCTCCATCGTGACCCCTCCACCTTCTTTTGACACCCTTTATATTCACATATCATAATCATTTTATATTTACCATCTTCATCATTCATGTCATTTTAATAGAAGAAGAAAACATAAAACATAAAGGAACCAGACAGTGAAAGTAGCATTATCAACATACAGTAGGTGTTATTCGATGCTATTGGGACTGTTTTTGGTGGCGGTAAACAACAGAAGAACGGCTGTAGCAGCAGAGGGTTTGTGGTCGTTTAGAAGTATGGACATAACAAGATATGTGTAGCCATAGAAGTAATTCGCGAAAAGAAAAAAGGGATATAGCAGCTGGTTCAGTGAAGGTTGGTGTTTATTTTATTTGGAGCTTGAATATGAAACAGATACAAGATAGTTGCAGCAAGGCTTGTTTAGTTATAACATTAAAGTAATTTTCAGGTAGTGGCGGACCAAAGTGATTGTAAGGTTGTGACGGATCAATCACTAAACAGAAAGAAATAATATAGTCGATGGTGACGACGAGGGGGATGGGTTATGGTGATTATAGAGTGGTAGTGGTTGGCGATCGACATGGTGGTTCATGATAAGGATCAAGGTTGTAATAGAAAACAGAAAAGTAAAGTGATTGCTCATGGGGTTGATGGTTGAGCTCACGATGGAAAGTGGTGAGGTGTGTTGTGCGAATAGAAATAGAACAAGAAAGTAGAAAGATGGTTGATAGTCTCCATGCTCATATCTATATGTGTATAATATATCAAGTGGTGTGTGATTGTAGTTGTAGGTTCAAACGGTGGAGATGGTGGTTGATAGTGGAACATAATAGCAACATCTTGGTGTTCGGGTTTGGGTCTAATCGATGATAATGGTTATAGAGTTGGTCATATGGGGTTTTTTTTGAAATGACAATCGATGAAGATAGTTTTCATGATGGTGAGGGTTCGAGGTGTTTCTTGATGGTTGAGTGGTGGTTGTAGTTTATCGGAGGTGATGGAAGGAAGTTCGTTGGTGTTGATAGAGTGAGTTGTGGAAACAGAAAATGAATTTAATGGCGGTTATGGTTTTTGTTGAGAAAGTGAAGATGGTGGTCGATGAAAGGAGGATGGTGGGTGTGGTGTGTTAATGAAAGGTGGTTTGCAAATTGAAGAGGGATCCTCTTGCAGTGTTTATATAAGCATATATCTATATGTATATGTGTTGTATGTATATGTATAATATAATACATGACAGATAGATAGATAATAGGCAGATAGTGAAAACATAACGAACACCAATGATTGTATATCAATTATCAATCAATTTGTCTAATTGATTCACGGAATGATCAGCAATAACAAATTAATAATATAATAATAATATTAATAATATTTAAAAATATAAACATGCTTCTAATTTAAATATCTTACCGACAGTTTTATTTAGATATTTTATCATCCTCCGATATTAATCAGTGGCGTAAAAAAAGTGTTCAGAAAAATCCCAAAATTTTTTATTAATTATATTTATTTATTTAGGTCATTATGGTATTAAATTTGATCATTAACTATTAAATAAAAATTACATTAATTATTCACTCCCAACCTCAAGTAAAATATAAAAAGTTTTAAAATTCAACAAATATTTCCTAAATACATTTTTAGTAAGTCCAAAATTTATAGAACTCATTTTCGGATCACCGTTTATTTTAAAATTACATAAGTTTGATGTTAACTTTCTTAATATCAATCTGAACATAAAACGAGTATTACAATTATTTACTTTATTTATATATAGATATGTTTTAAATAATAATTATTATAATATCCTATATTTATTTTATTTTTCATAATTAATTTTAATAACATCAACATATAATATTTCAAATTATATTTTCAATTATTATTTATTTATATATATATATATATATATTTATATATATATATATATATATATATACACACACACACACACACACACACATCTATTTACAATTAGTTGTTCGTGAATCGTCAGAAGCGGTCGAAAGTCAAATGAATATATGAATCAGTTCAAAATTTTTGAGACTCAACCTAACAGACTTTGCTTATCGTGTCGAAATCATATAAAGATTAAGTTTAAATTTGGTCAGAGATTTCTGGGTCGTCACATATAATTAATTAGTTTTTTTTAAAAAAAAGAAAAAAAAGAAATATACAACGGCTATATTATATCTTATATATAATATATTATTATTATTATTATTATAATTAATTATTAATTATTAAATCAATATTCGGAATAAATTAACAAAAAAGCTGAAATCGACGATATGGCCCACATGTATTCGTTAGAGGCTCGTTGCAGAAGCCACTAACAAGCTCTATGGCGAATTGGTGCCTATGGTGGTCACTAAGTGGCGGTCGGTGGTGATACCTTCTGGCGGACAATAGGTTCCGGCCTAATATTATCAGACATATATTAACCTTTTAGGTTATTACTTGTGAATAACATAACATATCCCACTATCGATACTGTAAGTAACTAGAGGGGGGTGAAGAGTTACTTAGTCGATTTTTAAAAATTTTCTTTAGCGTTTTGTTGAACTTGAACTTGATATAGTGTGATTTGAAATGTTTGTTCTCTAATAATGCTAGCAACACAAATATATGTTAAATTATAAGTAAAAGATAAGGGAAGAGAGAACAAACACAACAATTTATAGTGGTTCGGGAAGATGTTAACTAATCTTCCTTAATCCACTCCTCAATTCTACGAATTGAGATTTTTCTTCACTATGATACTCCAAACTCGGTGGAGTGTCCGGATACAACACTAGTACTTCGATAAGCCGTACCTTGTGAACTCTTACATCCCTTTGAAGACTTCACAAACACCTATAGCTCTTACCACAAGATCCTAATGAACTTATCCTAGTGAAAACACAACTATCCTTTAGATCCCTTTATGAAGATAGTTTATAAGTAAACTTACAACTTTAAGCTTACAAGTACTCTTGCTAGAATCACTTTAAAAGATTACAAATTAAGTATAAGAATGATATCAGTAAGTATGAGAAAATATGAGTGCAAGAGGTGAGTCTTCAAATGCTTCAAGGCTTGGCTTTTATAGGAAAGAGAAATCTGCCTGGAAGTCATACAGCTCACTGCATGGTCGACCGTGGTTCGACCATGTACCTCTGACATCTGATTCTTATGGCCGTTTTTGTCCTTTGAAAATTGTCATTTTCCCTTGTTGAATAGCTGTAACTAGAGGCCGATTACTTCTGAAATTATCCTCATTACCCTTTATGTTTTGGACATAAGCTTGGAAGTTGACATGTCCTCTAAAGAAAAAAGTCTTCAATCTTTGACCATTTGTCATTGATTACCAAAAGAGGTAATTGCAGATTTTTGTCTCTTGACAAACCATTATCTTCCAAAAGCTTCATCAACTTTTCTTAATTACTTTTCATTTAGCTTATGGGAGTATCTTGCCCTTTAGAACATTGTTACAACTTAAATGAACTAGTTTGAATCTAGTTTGAACACAATGATTCTTGTTATATCTTGATTAGACTTGAACTAATTACATTCTTATACAAATAATGATACATAGAGCTAATGGGAGAGCAACTCTTTAATTGGGACTTTAATGACCATTATTAGTATGTTTAAATGATACTATATATTGGGGTAAGGAGATATGACACTTGAGTGTTTTAGCCTAAATCAAGCTTAAAGTGTCATTAAGATGTCATTAGGTGTGATTAGTGAAAATTAACATCTTTTGGTTCAAAACTCTTTTTAGATCAAAGAGGGCAACTATTATAAGCATGTTAAAAAAGGTTTTGTGAATTATAGATGCCGAGAATTAGTCAAACTTTATTTGGTCAAGATTGGTAACAGAGAAAACTGCGGTCGGGCTGCGGTCATCCGTGAAGTCAGCCGTAGGTTTACAGTTTTAGAAAAACTTGAACTCGCTGGTGCAGGTGTGACGACCCGAAAATTTCTGACCAAATTTAAACTTAACCTTTATATGTTTTCGACACGATAAGCAGAATTTGAAATGTTGAATCTCAAAAAGTTTGGAACTACATTCATGTAATCAATTACCCTTTGACCGTGTTCGACGATTCACAAACAATTATGAGTATATAGATATGTATATATAATATATAATATTAACTGAAAACATTAACAAAGTATTAGATATATGATACTTTACATGAACGTATTTGTTTCGATATATTTATCGACAGAATTAAGAGATAATATCAAATGATTGAATTATCAGATACATTATGATATGATTACGGGTCTATGTTATGAGGTCCACTGTGATTTAAGAAATCTATTCTTTTTGACAACATTCGGAAAATGGTAAAGTGATTTATAAATAAGAACAAATGTGTCAATTAACGAGAACTAGACAAGGGTTAGTGGAAATTCCTGTTTAATTTCCAAGGCATGTTTTATAATATTTTCCTCGTGACCTTGATAAGATAACTATGTTAACTTTCATTTTATTTAATATGAAAATAAGAACGTGGAGTGTAAATAACTTAGATGTTGGATATTGACAAGTTAAGTAACTCGACATTTTTTATTAAGATGATTTCATACGTTTATTTAACCTTTGGACTTTATCCCATGCTTCACCAACAGACTGTAATTTAAAAACTTGAAACCTATTATGAATATATATAATTCTACTTTTCTAAAATGTTTTATGATATAACGATTTCCATTATTTTAACCTTTTAACAAAATGATTCTTAAATATATTTAGTTTTGGAAAACAAAATTATCATATTATTTGATTTTGTTTCAAAAGTACAAAAAACATTTTCAGTTTAAAAAGAACTTTATTATTAAAACGTATATATCTTTTATAAATATCTAGAATCACTTTTGACAACTCATTACTTAACCAGTATGATAAAGATAACGATATTTATATTTTATTTTATTAAATATATATAACAATTTAAATTAATATTATATATATTTATACGCGTATTATACGTATATAGTTTTATACTTTTACTATACTTTAACTTTACCTTTACTTTACTTTTACTTTACTTTAACTTTAATAATTCATACTTTAATAATTCACTTTAATAATTCACTTTAATAATTCATACTTTAATAATTCACTTTAATAATTCATACTTTAATAATTCACTTTAATAATTCACTTTAATAATTCATACTTTAATAATTCACTTTAATAATTTATACTTTAATAATTCACTTTAATAATTCAAAAATCTATTATAAATAGAATTGAATAGGTTTCATTATTTCATAGAAACTTAAAAATATATTTCTCTAAACTCTCTCAATCGAATTACATATATATATTTTCTTTGTATTTTTTCAAGATATTATTAGTATACATAAAATACTACGACGGAGTTATACTCAGACGATTTCAAAATAAGTTTTCAAACGGGATAGAGCTAAGGAAATTTTGGGTTATAGCTATGGAGGTTATGGGTATTGATCGAGGGTATTGCTCGTGAGGTCAACCTAACGTTTATCATTTTCGTTGCGTCTACGTACTTTCCTGCAATATTGAATCACAATATTGATACGTTCGTGAATCCGAGACAAACCCTGCACTTGTTCAGTGCCGTCATATACATAATTGCTACGAAATACAGTATTGTGAGTTTCATTTGCTCCCTTTTTAATTGCTTTTGCAATATATATTTTTGGGCTGAGAATACATGCGTTGTTTTATAAATGTTTTACGAAGTAGGCACAAGTACTAAAACTAATTCTATGTGGGTTTAAACCAGAAATATACCCTTAGCTTGGTAATATTAAACTACTTGTCTATGTACGGTAGGCGCGAATCCTAAAGATAGATCTATTGGGCCTGACAAACCCCATCCTGACTATGGGATGCTTTAGTACTTCGAGGTTATTTTAAACACACCTGATCTGGTGTACTTCAGAGGGTAAAACATGAATATTAAGGCTTGTTAGCGGGTGCCTACAACTTATAGAATACTTTTAAACACTTGCGAGTGTACGGATATTTATGGAAACTGAAATCTTGTGGTCTATTACTATTACGGAAATGATTGATTATGATAAACTAATGAACTCACCACCCTTTTGGTTGACACTTTAAAGCATGTTTATTCTCAGGTATTAAAGAAATCTTCCGCTGTGCATTAGCTCATTTTAAGGATATTACCTGGAGTCATTCGTGACATGCTTTGAAAGACGTTGTATTCAAGTCGTTGAGTTCATCAAGATTAATATTAAGTCAATTATAGTTAGATGTAATATGAAATGGTATGCATGCCGTCAATTTTTAATGTAAAGAAAGTTTGTCTTTTAAAAACGAATGCAATGTTTGTAAAACGTATCATATAGAGGTCAAATACCTCGCGATGTAATTAACTATTGTGAATCGTTTATAATGTATATGAACGGTCCTTTCAGTTGGTATCAGAGCGGTGATCTTAGCGAACCAGGTCTTGTATTAGTGTGTCTAACTGATAGTTGTTAAGATGCATTAGTGAGTCTGGACTTCGACTGTGTTTGCATGTCAAAAGTTTTGTTTATCATTTTTAGTCGGAAATCATCTACTTACCATCCTTAGGAAATTACCTGCTTATCATTCTTAGTCTAGACACGTCTTGCTGCATTGATTGCATGAATAGTGTATAGACAAAATTCATATCTTAGTGTATCTGCTAAATCATATCTTGTCGTATCTATTATCGTAAACTTTGCCTGACATATTCCGTAAATTCCTCCGTAATCTATGAAATCTTTTGATCTATATATATAGATATTCTATGTAGTTAGAATACCACCCGATAGCCGGAAAATCATTTCGTATCGAAAAATCCTTTATCAAATCGTACGAAATGGAATTCGTCATCAGTTCAAGTTCCTCGGATTCCGAAATGGAATCCCACTCAAGCTCCGAAAGCAGTGTGACTGGAATGGATCAACCAATCAGCCATCATCTATTCTGGATGAATTGGGGATGGGTTCGTAGCCTCCTTAATCATTGGAGACAAGAAGAAGGCGATTCTTTACATCCACCACATTGCCCTCTTGGCAATGAAACTGAAGCACTTACCGGCGAACCTGTCTGAAACACCATTTTCTCTCTCATTTTCAGAGTATCTCGTCATAATTATATACTACACCAAATTTTAGATCTTATTTATCCGCTCGTCCGAACCGACAATCACCCCGGTGTAATAGAAGAAGTTAACGAGCTTCGCGCTCGGGTAGTGGCTTTGGAGAATATGGTGCAAAGGTTACAAACACCAGCAGCAGCACCAGCAACATAACCAGTACCACCATCAACAACATCAACAATACCATTACCACCACCAACAACAACCGCATCGCAAACCTCAACTTCACAATCTGTCCCATGAGCATCGACGTCATACGCCCTGTAGATACTAAGGAATACCACAACGATGAAGTATTGATTCATAACTTCATTGGGAAAACATTCTACGATGATTATGTAATTTCTAAAGTTTAGAAATTATCTATCCTAGCCTTAACCATAAATCAAGTGAGTTTAATTTAATATTAACTCATTAAATCTATATTACATCTGAAGAAATATATACATATATTTCCATAAAGACTGTAATAAAATTCTTTTGTACAAAATATTAATTGTGACATTTTTTTAACGGGTAGGTAATACTCGAGAGATATATAAATTTACAATTAATATGTTACATTCTTCGAATCTGATTCAGCAAATCATCTATTATACTCCCTACTTTCACAACAATATACATTCTTTTATAGAAATCAAAACAACCATACTCTTTTAAAAATCTAATTACATATTCTGATTTTGAAATTGCCGAATTCAATTCAAGTTATAACCGGTATCATCACTCTTAGATTCTTACATCTTTCAAAGCTATACTTTAACTTCAAAACTGTGTTAGAACATCGTATGTATATTAACGATTATAATCTGTGTTCAAGCCCTTCGAAATACCTGAAGACACTTCAAATAATGAACAATCAAGATGATGATCCAACCACATGTTATCCACAGTTACGTACCTGAAAAACTCTTGAAACCAAAGTCATAATTTAACATGTATCCATGTCAGACCTTTTGGCATTTACTAGCTAAAATAACTTTTCAATACCTTCTAAAAATAGACGGTGTTGTCACAGCTCCAGCAAACCAACTTCAATTGTTCATTCGAATAAGCCTTATTATAATGATTACCCCTTCATCATTATTACCGGGGAACCTTTCATATCTCACCACATTAGCAGTAAACTTATTAACAACTTCATTGATCTTTGACTTTCCGAAAAATCTTTATATTTATCAAAACCCCATCATTTACTCATCTGCATCTTGTAACGAGAATTGCCATACGAATCATCGAAAATTAGCAATCAGTATTTTGAAATCTCGCAGCATGTCTACGCCAACAATTATATGTGTCTATCTTCTGGACTTATATACTTTGAATATGAAGTTTCTGAAAAACACCCTAAACTGCGTACTAGTTCTCGAAATACTGATGAAGCAGCAAAAACTATAAACGACCTTAACGGTAAAAAGTTTGATGATAAAGAGGAGTGTGTTGGCAAAGCTCAGAAAAAGAGAAGATTTGGTACTAAAAAATACAGATTGAGCAAACCATGAAGAAGGCTATGGATAAATCACAAGGACGAAATCTACCTTCAAAGAATCCAAATGATTCCGTGTCTGCTGAAGTCATTATCGAATACCTTGCTCCTGACTCTAAACCCTTACGGACGCTAATGAGGCCTTGCTTCATTGGTATCCATGTTTCATGGATTCGAGAGTGACCCAGGTTCGAGTCTAACAACTAACCTTGCCTTAAAAAAAAAAAAAAAAAAAAAAAAAAAAAACCTTACGGACAATATTCTTCATCATCCTCTGATATTAGAAATTTTAAGATATCATCGTATCTTTCATTATAAATATCCTCCATATTTCTGAAGATATTTCCATAATTATTCTTATCTGAAATCATTTACCTCTTCGTGATGTCTGTATTACATCATAAAAGAAACTATTTTAGTTTCTAAATTCTAAAACTTTCGAATTTAGAATAGGAATATTTTTGAAGTAGTGTTGGGAATTGAAGCATGAACTAGTATAAGATAATGACACTTGATCAACGTGATTATATTACAGTAAGTCATGCTGAGTTTCTAAATGGAACGTGATGATTCACAGATCATAACGTCATCATGTGCTATGTTACACGACTCTTGTATTATCTTTAACCTCTAAAATATCAAGAAAATATTTCTTGATGATTCGGCCTTTTTCGAGGTATTCTAGTAATTTGACAAGTCAAGATCGTGCCATTACAATTTCCTTCTTAGAAAATTAAAAATGTTCATTCCGAAATTCATATATGCGAATTCTGGGCCATTACAAGCGGTGCTTAATCGCAAGAAGAAGAAACGAAAGAACAAAACTTCGAAATAGAAATTGGGGTATAAATCGCAGCAAATAAAAGAGAGCATTAATTGGGGATGACAATGATTATAGAAGACAGAAGCAGGGACATCGAAATATAAGGGAAGATATAAAACCCAACAACAACCCAGAAACTATAAACCGTATATATCGATGCATATAGCAATATAAAGACACGGGAGAACTAAAAACACTATAAAACCAAGAGTATAGTAGAAGTAAATAGATTCTTCTGGAGGTAGATGAAAAAGAAGAACGACAGATATGAAAGTGAGGAGTATATCGAGAATCAGCACTGGATGAAGCATATTGACGAATAATTTTAAAGTAAGAATTGAGGGAGAAAGAATAGAAGGTGTGAATTAAAAGGAAACGAAGGAGGTGGATTTATAGTGAAATATCCGACAGAAAAATCGAGATGAATCATCGCATTAAATCGAAGAGGATCATAATTTCCTTAATCACCGAAGAATCAAATCCTATATAGATTACAAAGATTTTCTTTAATCCGGAGATCAACCGTGATGACGTCAAAAGATAAGACGAATCCCTATTTTCTCATTTCACTCTTTTACGATAGCTTCACTCATACGTTTCGAGTAATCGAATTATTTTATCCATATTTCTCAGTCATGATAAAACCCTATGAATCAACTTATATTCGTCATAATAACATTCTTATTGTTAGCCATGACGACCTCGATCAAATTTCGGGACGAAATTTCTTTAACGGGTAGGTACTGTGACGACCCGGAAATTTCCGACCAAATTTAAACTTAACCTTTATATGTTTCCGACACGATAAGCAGAATTTGTAATGTTGAATCTCAAAAAGTTTGGAACTACATTCATGTAATCAATTACCCTTTGACCGTGTTCGACGATTCACGAACAATTATGAGTATATAGATATGTATATATAATATATAATATTAACTGAAAACATTAACAAAGTATTAGATATATGATACTTTACATGAACGTATTTGTTTCGATATATTTATCGACAGAATTAAGAGATAATATCAAATGATTGAATTATCAGATACATTATGATATGATTACGGGTCTATGTTATGAGGTCCACTGTGATTTAAGAAATCTATTCTTTTTGACAACATTCGGAAAATGGTAAAGTGATTTATAAATAAGAACAAACGTGTTAATTAACGGGAACTAGACAAGGGTTAGTGGAAATTCCTGTTTAATTTCCAAGGCATGTTTTATAATATTTTCCTCGTGACCTTGATAAGATAAATATGTTAACTTTCATTTTATTTAATATGAAAATAAGAACGTGGAGTGTAAATAACTTAGATGTTGGATATCTACAAGTTAAGTAACTCGACATTTTTCATTAAGATGATTTCATACGTTTATTTAACCTTTGGACTTTATCCCATGCTTCACCAAACAGACTGTAATTTAAAAACTTGAAACCTATTATGAATATATATAATTCTACTTTTCTAAAATGTTTTATGATATAACGATTTCCATTATTTTAACCTTTTAACAAAATAATTCTTAAATATATTTAGTTTTGAAAAATAAAATTATCATATTATTTGATTTAGTTTCAAAAGTACAAAAAACGTTTTCAGTTTAAAAAGAACTTTATTATTAAAACATATATATCTTTTATAAATATCTAGAACCACTTTTGACAACTCATTACTTAACCAGTATGATAAAGATAACGATATTTATATTTTATTTTATTAAATATGTATAACGATTTAAATTAATATTATATATATTTATACGCGTATTATACGTATACAGTTTTATACTTTTACTATACTTTAACTTTACCTTTACTTTACTTTTACTTTACTTTAACTTTAATAATTCATAATTTAATAATTCATACTTTAATAATTCACTTTAATAATTCATAATTTAATAATTTACTTTAATAATTCATACTTTAATAATTCACTTTAATAATTCATACTTTAATAATTCACTTTAATAATTCAAAAATCTATTATAAATAGAATTGAATAGGTTTCATTATTTTATAGAAACTTAAAAATATATTTCTCTAAACTCTCTCAATCGAATTACATATATATATTTTCTTTGTATTATTTCAAGATATTATTAGTACACATAAAATACTACGATGGAGTTATACTCAGACGATTTCAAAATAAGTTTTCAAACGGGATAGAGCTAAGGAAATTATGGGTTATAGCTATGGAGGTTATGGGTATTGATCGAGGGTATTGCTCGTGAGGTCAACCTAACGTTTATCATTTTCGTTGCGTCTACGTACTTTCCTGCAATATTGAATCACAATATTGATACGTTCGTGAATCCGAGACAAACCCTGCACTTGTTCAGTGCCGTCATATACATAATTGCTACGAAATACAGTATTGTGAGTTTCATTTGCTCCCTTTTTAATTGCTTTTGCAATATATATTTTTGGGCTGCGAATACATGCGCTGTTTTATAAATGTTTTACGAAGTAGGCACAAGTACTAAAACTAATTCTATGTGGGTTTAAACCAGAAATATACCCTTAGCTTGGTAACATTAAACTACTTGTGTATGTACGGTAGGCGCGAATCCTAAAGATAGATCTATTAGGCCTGACAAACCCCATCCTGACTATGGGATGCTTTAGTACTTCGAGGTTATTTTAAACACACCTGATCTGGTGTACTTCAGAGGGTAAAACATGAATGTTAAGGCTTGTTACCGGGTGCCTACAACTTATAGAATACTTTTAAACACTTGCGAGTGTATGGATATTTATGGAAACTGAAATCTTGTGGTCTATTACTATTACGAAAATGATTGATTATGATAAACTAATGAACTCACCAACCTTTTGGTTGACACTTTAAAGCATGTTTATTCTCATGTATTAAAGAAATCTTCCGTTGTGCATTAGCTCATTTTAAGGATATTACCTGGAGTCATTCGTGACATACTTTAAAAGACGTTGCATTCGAGTCGTTGAGTTCATCAAGATTAATATTAAGTCAATTATAGTTGGATGTAATATGAAATGGTATGCATGCCGTCAATTTTTAATGTAAAGAAAGTTTGTCTTTTAAAAACGAATGCAATGTTTGTAAAACGTATCATATAGAGGTCAAATACCTCGCGATGTAATCAACTATTTTGAATAGTTTATAATGTATATGAACGGGTCCTTTCAGCAGGACACACACGGTTGGTGTCACGGTCGACCGTGGTGCAGCCGTGTAGCATTTTTCCCAAGATAATTACTTAAGTATTGGTCTTTTGCTAGAGATAGTTTAGACTCATTAACTCATGTCGTCCTACATATGATTAATTACTAGGTTCTTGTGTGTCATCATCAAAACAAAGTGATTAACTTTTGAATATTATGATTTGAATCTTAACCAACATTCTCCCCCTTTTTGATGATGACAAACACATGAGTAAGTGTTAACTATGTAGGTCGACATAAGTGTTAACATCACTTACCATACACTTTCTCCCCCTTTTGCCAAAGCAAAAAGGTTAGTCCCACATGGAACTAAGTGTGCCCTAGAGTAATGCTTCCCCTTAAATCGTACACACTTACAATTTGTTCCTGTTAATAAAATGGCTCCCCCTCGAACCAATAGTAGACATAAAGAGTAACAAACATGATAAGCATAGCAAGTGCATTACAATAATCAGGACATAACAAGTTTTAATCCCAGGAAAAGTGTTGTATCTACCCGCCCTTATAAAATATTCTTAACCAACATTAATTATTTCTAAGGATAAATGCCATTGGTGCTAAAAGCATCGGAGATTGTTGAGCTTTCATTGTCGGAAGAGAGGATGATCACCGAATGAGGTACCCAATAGGTTAGCGGAACAGTGGACACGGGTTGAGGAATTTTAGAGGAGTTGATGGCACCAACAAATCGGAAAAGTCGATTAAGATGGTTTGAGTACGGAAGTGGACGAGTTCCTAGTTCTTGAAGATAACTCATTCTTTGAGTAGTGAGATAGGTGAGATTTATGGGTTCATGAGTGAGAAGTGACCACATGACAACGACTTTGGTTCCGGAGATGTTAGTAGTGTGGGTTCCCGACAATAAACATTGTTTCGAACGACATTAAGAATAAGTTGAAGATCATGGCGGATTTCATTTTCTTGAATGCGAAGCCATCGGTTGAAGTTTCGTTGTACTCCCGAAGTAGTGATAAGATCTAAGATGGGTTGCAGCAGAAATGTAGGGTTGAGTGCTCTTAGATCGGTTGAAGGAGTATAGAAGGAAGGCCCATTTGAAGGAATGGCCATGACGGTTGTGAATTGTTCAAAAGACCAAGTGTAAGGTGTATCGAAAAGTCGAAATGCAACTTGATCGGGATTTGAAACATCAAGATTAGCATAGAATTCCCTAATTAACGTTGGATAAATGGTTTCATCAAGCTCAAGAAACGAGAAGCAATTATTATGGGTGAAAAGTTGAGTTAATTCGGGAAATTCGGTATGATGAACAATACGTTCCTCATGAAGTGTTCTAGTCTCCATGTGTTGCCTATTGTTCGTGATACGTTGATTTCTCGTGTTGGTCATTTCCTAGAAAAACCACAATTTTAGCAAACTAATCAAGTTGTTAAGTTTGAAAATCTATATGCTAAACATGTGTAGATTAGTCCTTGTCTAGGCTCATTTTGAAAACTATAAATTTGAAAGTAAATTGTACTATTTTTCTTTTGAAAATTTAGACAAGTTTCATCATTTTGCTCTATGTTTGTCAAAAGTAGATACTAGTCATGAGATTGACAAGTATCATAATGATTTGTTCAAACATATGTGTGTGTGCATGAGTGAGTTTAAAAATTCAAAGCATATATGAGTTTTTGTGCAAAAAATCACTATCATAAAAAAAAAAAAAAATTTAAAACAAATTTTACTCATATATTTTAAGAAATTCATGCAATCAACAAGTGTTCCTATTAGTTTGGAAAGATCAATAAAATTGAGATTAAGATTTGGATGCTTACCTTAAAGAGAATTGAAAGAATATGGACCACTTTTTGAAAAGTACTTGAGGGTAGGACAAAAGTAAATCTGAAAATTCAGTGGTTGGAGTTTAAGGAAGAGATGTAGTTGGTGGAAAAGTTATTTGGACATTAAAAGAAAAGCACAAAGGACAAAGAAATTCGTCAGACATCAGGCGGCTCTCTACACGGTCGACCGTGGTTCGACCGTGCGTTATCAGGATAGAATTTTACGGAGTGTGTTTCATCATTCCCAACCCATTCCTAAGTAAGTTAAAGGTTTCCTTTTTAAGGGGCTTAGTGAATATGCCAGCTATGTTTTCCGCAGATTCTACCTTATCTATTACAATATTACCATTTTGAACGTGGTCACAAAGGAAATGGTGCCTAATGTCTATGTGTTTAGTCCTTGTGACGACCCAGGAATTTCCGACTAAATTTAAACTTAATCTTTATATGATTTCGATACGATAAGCAAAGTATGTAATGTTGAGTCTAGAAAATTTTGAAACGATGTTCATATATTTCAAATAATCTTTGACTATTCCCGAAGATTCACGAACAATTATGTGTAAATATATATGTAAATATATATATATATATATATATATATATATATATATATATATATATATATATATATATATATATATATATATATATTCCAGACATAAGGAATGTTATATATATTGTAAATAATAAATATTAAAGATCCAATATATTATAATTAGTAAAAATGATAAAATTTATAAATTCTATTATATTAAATATAATTACAAGTTAAAACATAAATATTATATTAATAATGTTGTTATTACTATAAAAACTTATTAAGAATATTATATATATAGAAATAAAGTTTAATACATGTAAAATGTTATATTAATGTTATTATTATTATTATTAGAAAATAATACAAATTATTTTTATTATTATCATTAATAAGTAATATGATATATATTACAATATATATAAAATGTATAATTAATATATGTTATCATATAGTATTACTAATTAAATTCAATTACAAGATTGAATATAGTTGTTATATTAATGTCATTAACACTACTTTCATTATAAAGGATAATATTAATATTTGTACTATTAATATTAATATAAAATATATATGTATGAAGATGTAAAATTTGATATATACAAGTATTATTAATATTATTCTTGTTATAATTATAATTAAAAGACTATAATTATTAAAATAAATATTTTAAATATAAATGTTAAAAAGGATTAAAAATTATAATTAGTACTAGTACTACTATTATATTAATAGTACTACTTTTTATTAACATTAAAAATCATTGATATAGTTATATTATTATTATAAAAATTTATTATCATTAATAATATTATTATCATTTCTATTATCATTACTAATTATTATTATTATAAATATTATTATTAGGCTTATTATTATTATTATTATTATTATTATTATTATTATTATTATTATTATTATTATTATTATTATTATTGTTATTATTATTATTATTATTATTATTATTATTATTATTAATATTATTATTATTAATATATTACTATATTTAATAAATTTATTATTTATTATTATATGTAATATGTTTAATAATTATATTTATTAAACCTTATATAGATATAGAAACAGATTACGCGTCATTTTATATCACCATCAGGTTAAATCCTTTTTCTTTTTCTTAATCTGTTACTCTATTATACCCGTGAATCCATGTTGACCTCAATCAATCGTTACAAGATATCAATTAATCAATCTGCTGCTTGAAACATTCGAATACACACTATCATCATCAACTACACGATTGATAACCTCGTTTGTTATTCAAAAATCAGATTGAAATTTACAGAAATAGATTGTTTTCCTTTTCGCAACCTAATTTAGTCAATATCCTAATTCCGAACCCAAAATCAAAAATCTAAAAATGCTGTTGCATTTAGAATCACTTGGTCGAACTATCTACAAATTTTCAGTCTTTATTTCCTCAAATTGATTTCAAATTGTGAAGTCAAAACTTAAAATCAAAAAGTCAAACAGATAAGAATCATTCAAATTCATGACCTGTATGTTAAGTCAGATAAAAAAGAGGTGTGTCGAGCATTACTGGAATGATTTCAAAAGTTTTCTTTGTTGAAATAATCAGACGAAACACACTAGATCTCGAATTCAATTAGCAACTCTGTGAAGAACTATCTGATTCTGTTCTTGTAAATTGCAGCCATATGCTGTTGTTCAACCAAATTCACTTCAACAAAACAGTTAAGCGTTACTTATAAATAGCCTTTCTATTGATTTCTTCTTCAAATAATCTCTATTTATTGCTCGATTTCAATCCAACCTGAACCTCTTATTAATTTAATAATCACAGCTTATCATATGATTTAATTAGATAAAGTTAAATCCTTACCTTCAAACAATCATCATCAAGAACCGCTAGAAACCATTGCTGCTGATCGACTAGAAACTAGATGAGCGATTTGATTTCACACCTCTGCTTGTTGCCCCTGTTTACGATCGAACTCAGGAACCGACACCACAGTCCATCGGCCAGAGTATATAAAACATGATATTGGGCTTAATGGATCCAATTAACAAACACAGTTGGGCTTTGGTTTTGGATTATTTTTTTTACGGATTCTTTTGTTAATTGAGGTATAAATCTTAATTATTATTATTATTATTATTATTATTATTATTATTATTATTATTATTATTATTATTATTATTATTATTATTGTTATTATTATTATTGTTATTATTATGATTGTTATTGTTATTATTAGTATAATAACCATTATTATTAATATTATTATAAATTTTATCATTTTAGGATTATTATTATTACAATTACTAATATTATAATAATTATTAGTATTATAATTCTTATTGTAACTATCATAAATGTTATTATTATTATTATCATAATTATAAGTATCATATTTATTATTGTTATGAGTATTAGTTATGATATTATTATAAATTTTAAAACTTTAATATTATTATCATTATGATGAAAAGGTTTATTATTATTATCATTATGAAAATAATACCAAATTATTATTATTTTCGTAAATATTAGTATTAGTATCTTTGTACAAATAATAGAATTGTTAATATTAACATAAGTATATTATTAATGTTATTATCATTATTGTTACTAATATTAACTAGGTATAAATTGAACTACTGAACAAATGAATTACATAAATATATATATTTAACACATATAACATAACAAAATATTTTATTATAAAAAAAAAGAATATATGAAATATAAATATATTATTAATATAAAAATAATGTCATTAATAGGTTATATATATATATATATATATATATATATATATATATATATATATATATATATATATATATATATATATATATATATATATATATATATATATAAATTTATTCGATTACGATTATGTGTATTAATATATATACACAAATGATATCGGTTCGTGAATCCAAGGCCAACCCTGCATTGTTCAGTTTCGTCATATGTATTTTTACTACAAAATACAGTAGAGTGAGTTTCATTTGCTCCCTTTTTAAATGCTTTTGCAATATATATTTTTGGGACTGAGAATACATGCGCTGCTTTTATAAATGTTTTACGCAATAGACACAAGTACTTAAAACTACATTGTATGGTTAGATTACTATACCGAATATTGCCCCTTCAAGTCTGGTAGCCTAAGAATTAGGGAAATGACCCCTAATTGACGCGAATCCTAAAGATAGATCTATAGGCCTAACAAACCCCATTCTGGAATTTAGAATGCTTTAGTACTTCGATTTAAATGGTGATTGCGATTACCAATATTATGGCATACTTGCGAGTATGCGGGAGATATTCTATATGCATTATGTTAATTTCGGTTACCAGGTGTTCATCATACGAATGATTTTTATGCACTTGCGAGTGTAATGATATTTATGGAAAATGAAATCTTGTGGTCTATTAAAATATTGGAAATGATTGATTACGATAAACTAGTGAACTCACCAACTTTTTGGTTGACACTTGAAAGCATGTTTATTCTCAGGTATGAAAGAAATATTCCGCTGTGCATTTGCTCATTTTAGAGATATTACTTGGAGTCATTCATGACATATTTCAAAAGACGTTGCATTCGAGTCGTCGAGTTCATCAAGACTATTAATAAGTCAATTATAGTTGGATATATTTTGAAATGGTATGCATGCCGTCAACTTTCAATGTAATGAAAGTTTGTCTTTCAAAAATGAATGCAATGTTTGTAAAATGTATCATATAGAGGTCAAGTACCTCGCGATGTAACCAAATGTAATGTATTCGTCCAGATGGATTAGGACGGGTCATTAGAGTTGGTATCAGAGCAGTGGTCTTAGCGAACCAGGTCTTGCATTAGTGTGTCTAACTGATAGGTATTAGGATGCATTAGTGAGTCTGGACTTCGACCGTGTCTGCATGTCAAAAGTTTTGCTTATCATTTCTAGTCGAAAATCATCTACTTATCATCCGTAGGAAATTACCTACTTATTATTCTTAGTCTAGACACGTCTTGCTACATTGATTGCATGAATAGCATATAGACAAAATCCATATCTTAGCGTATCTATTACTGTAGACTTTATCTGACACGTTTCCTTAATTCCCTCTGTAATCTACGAGATCTTCTGTACTATACATAGATATTCTATGTAATTAGAATATCATCTGATATCTGAAAATCATTCATAAAATCCTTTACCTAACCGTGCAAGATGAATTCCGCAACCAGTTCAAGTTCATCGGATTCTGATAACTATTCCGATATGGATTTTCACTCGAGCTCCGAAAGCAGTGTAACCGGAATGGATCAACCGATTAGCCATCATCTATTCTGGATGAATTGGGGTTGGGTTTGTAGCCTCCTCAATTATTGGAGACAAGAAAAAGGTGATCCTTTTCATCCACCACATAGCCCTCTTGGCAAAGAAACTGAAGCACTTACCGGCGAACCTGTCTGAAACACCATTTTCTCTCTCATTTCCAGAGTATCTCATCACGATTATATACTATACCAAATTCTAGATCATATTTATCCGCTCGTCCGAACCGACAATCACCCCGGTGTAATAGAAGAAATCAACGAGCTTCGCGCTCAGGTAGTGGGTTTGGAGAATATGGTGCAAAGGTTACAAACACCAGCAGTAGCACCAGCAGCATAACCAGCACCACCATCACCAACGCCAATAGTACCTTTAGCACCACCAACAAAAAAAGCATCGCAAATCTCAACTTCACAATCTGTCACACGAACATCAATGTCATACGCACCATAGATACCAAGGAGTACCAACAACAATGAATGATGAAGTATTAATTCATAACTTCATTGAAGAAATATTTTGCGAAGAATATGTGGTTTCTAAAAGTTTTAGAGATTATTTATTCTAGCTCAAACCGAAAATCAAATGAGTTTAATATCAAATTGACGCATTAAATCCATAATTACATCTGAAGAAAATATATATGTATATATATTTTCATAAAGATTGTAATTGAAAATTCTTTCGTACAAACTGTTAATGGTGAAAATATTTTAACGGGTAGGTAATACCCGAGGAATATTTAGATTTTACATTAATAAGTTACACTTTACATTCTTTGAATCTAATTCAACAGTCATTTACTATCCTACTTACATCCACAGATATACGTATCCGTTCACCACAGAATAACCATTTTCATTCAATTTCATATTTGGATTTTGACTTATTCGAATCCAACAAGTGGCATAATGAAGAAAACATTGGACAAAATAAAATTTATTAGAAACAAACAAATTAACTATGAGAAAATTTGTTAAGAATCCACGTTAACAAAATCCTAACTAACTGTTCCTAGCTAACTATTAATTCCTTATTGTACATTTTAATTATCGCAATTTATTTATCGCATTTTAATTCTCGCAATTTTATTTATCGTCTTTTAATTTATGTTATTTACTTTACACACTTTAAATATCGGGACACGTATACAAAGTTTTGACATATCATATCGACGCATCTATATATATTATTTGAAATAACCATAGACACTCTATATGCTGTAGTGCACGAGTTCGCTATACAGGGTTGAGGTTGATTCTTAAATAATATATATACTTTGAGTTGCGATCGAGTCTGAGACATGTACACGGGTCACGATACGTATTAATTAATTCGAATATTATAAACTATATATGAATTATTGAATTAGTAACTGTGGACTGCTAACTGTGGACTACCAACATTGGACAATTAAAATGAATTAAAATATTAATTATAACATATGAAACTAAATAATTCTTCAAGTTGCCACTTGATTTTATCTTAAACCTCATTTGTATCTCGATGATTACAATCTGCGATCAAACCTTTCATGATTCGTAAAAACACCTCAATCGAGAGGATGAACTAACCGCACTTCATCTACGAAAAGAAAAGATTAATGCATATAGTTATGTACCTGAAAACACTCAGAACCTGAGTAACCATTTAACATGTATCTATGCTAGCTCCTTTGGTGATATTATTACCCAAACTAACATTTCAATTCTCTTTCAAATTAGCCAATTTTGTCACAGCTCCAATAAGTCAACTTTGACTTTTCATTCGAAACAACCTTATTATAACTTTGATATATGTGCGTGCTCTTTTATTGTTATCGGGGAACCTTTTATATTCCACCATAATACCATCAGCGTTTAATCATCTAAAAAAACAATTCTCTTGAAACCACCTCGGATTGATAACCGATGAATCAGATATGGTAGCATTAAACGCAGAGGAAACAGAAAAATCGTAGATGGTCTAAACGGTCAAAAGTTTGATAATAAAGAATGGAATGTTGGGAACGCTCGATAGAAAATTTAGTACCAAAAAGCGAATTATGCGAAACTATGAAGGAAGTCGTGGATAAATCACAAAGACTAAACTTGCCTTCAAGGAATCCAAATGATTCAATGCCTGCTGAAGCCTTTAGAAAATATCTTGCTCCTTACTCTAAAACCTTGTGGACGATATTCTTCATCATCCTTCGATATTAGGAATTCTAAGATATCATCGTATCTTTCATTATAAATATCCTCGATATTTCTGAAGATATTTTCATAACTATTCTTATCTAAAATTATTTATCTCTTCGCGATATCAGTGTTACATCAGAAAAGAAACTGATTTAGTTTCTAAATTCTGATAAATTTGAACTTAAAATATGAATGTTATTGAAGTGGTGTTGGAAATTGATGCATGAATTAGTATAATATAATGACACTTGATCAACGTGATTATATTACAGTAAGTCATGCTGAGTTTCTAAATGGAACGTGATGATTCACAGACCATAACGTCATCATGTGCCATGTTACATAACTCTTTCATTCTGCTTAATTTCTGAACATATCAAGAAAGTATATTCTTGATAGTTCTGTTCTCAGTGATTCAGATAATTTGACAAATCAAATCGTGCTATTACGTTCTTTCTTGTTTAGAACATTAAGTCATTCGAAACTCCATACCTACGAATTGTGAACCATTACTCGCTTTACTAGAGGTCGAGAAGAGAATAAAAAGGCAACGAGCTCCAAAATATAAGAGAAAATATAAAGCCCAATAACAACACGGAGGTTACAAACCGTGGATATTAATACGAATAGCAATATAAAGACACGGTAGAATTAAGAATAGTATCACCTTAAGGTAATAGTAGAAGAAAACAGATTCTTCTGGTGGAAGATTGAAAAGAAGGATGACGGAAATGATAATTAGGAAAATATTAAGGATTAGAACTGGATTAAGCATTTTCACAATCTTTTGGAAGTATGAACTAAGAAATAAAGTATAGGAATGGTGAGAATAATGGAACGGAAAAAGTTTAATTTATACAGGAAATATCAGATAGTGTAATCGAGACAGATCACCGTATTTAATTATAGAGATCTTGATTTCCTTATTCGCCGAAGAATCAAATCTTTTAGATTTCGAAGATTTACTCTAAATTCCTTGAAATCCGAAAATCCACCGTGACTACGACAAAAGTTAAATCTCTATCCCAATCTTTTGTGATAGCTTCACTCATACGCTTCGAGAAATCGAATCATTTTATCTATATTATTCAATGATGATAAAACTTGATTTATCGACTCATATTCGTCATGAAAACATTCTTAGTGTTAGCCATGACGACCTCACTCAAATTTCGGGACGAAATTTCTTTAACGGGTAGGTACTGTGACGACCCGGGAATTTCCGACTAAATTTAAACTTAATCTTTATATGATTTCGATACGATAAGAAAAGTGTGTAATGTTGAGTCTAGAAATTTTTGAAACGATGTTCATATATTTCAAATAACCTTTGACTATTCCCGACGATTCACAAACAATTATGTGTAAATATATATATACATATATACATATATATATACATATATACATATATATATATACATATATACATATATATATATATACATATATACATATATATATATATATATATATATATATATATATATATATATATATATATATATATATATATATATATATATATATATATATATATATATATATTCCATACATAAGGAATGTTATATATATTGTAAATAATAAATATTAAAGATCCAATATATTATAATTAGTAAAAATGATAAAATTTATAAATTCTATTATATTAAATATAATTACAAGTTAAAACATAAATATTATATTAATAATGTTATTATTACTATAAAAACTTATTAAGAATATTATATATATGGAAATAAAGTTTAATACATGTAAAATATTATATTAATGTTATTATTATTATTATTATTAGAAAATAATACAAATTATTTTTATTATTATCATTAATAAGTAATATGATATATATTACAATATTTATAAAATGTATAATTAATATATGTTATCATATAGTATTACTAATTAAATTCAATTACAAGATTGAATATAGTTGTTATATTAATGTCATTAACACTACTTTCATTATAAAGGATAATATTAATATTTGTACTATTAATATTAATATAAAATATATATGTATGAAGATGTAAAATTTGATATATACAAGTATTATTAATATTATTATTGTTATAATTATAATTAAAAGACTATAATTATTAAAATAAATATTTTAAATATAAATGTTAAAAAGGATTAAAAATTATAATTAGTACTAGTACTACTATTATATTAATAGTACTACTTTTTATTAACATTAAAAATCATTGATATAGTTATATTATTATTATTATTATAAAAATTTATTATCATTAATAATATTATTATCATTTCTATTATCATTACTAGTCATTATTATTATTATAAATATTATTATTAGGCTTATTATTATTATTATTATTATTATTATTAATATTAATATATTACTATATTTAATAAATTTATTATTTATTATTATATGTAATATGTTTATTAATTATATTTATTAAACCTTATATAGATATAGAAACAGATTATGCGTCATTTTATATCACCATCGGGTTAAATCCTTTTTCTTCTTCTTAATCTGTTACTCTATTATACCAGTGAATCCATGTCGACCTCAATCAATCGCTACAAGATATCAATTAATCAATCTGCTGCTTGAAACATTAGAAAACACACTATCATCATCAACTACACGATTGATAACCTCGTTTGCTATTCAAAAATCAGATTGAAATTTACAGAAATAGATTGTTTTCCTTTTCGCAACCTGATTTAGTCAATAACCTAATTCCGAACCCAAAATCAAAAATCTAAAAATGCTATTGCGTTTAGAATCACTTGGTTGAACTATCTACAAATTTTCAGTCTTTATTTGCTCCAATTGATTTCAAATTGTGAAGTCAAAACTTAAAATCAAAAAGTTAAACAGATAAGAATCATTCAAATTCATGACCTGTATGTTGAGTCAGATCAAAAAGAGGTGTGTCGAGCATTACTGGAATGATTTCAAAAGTTTTCTTTGTTGAAATAATCAGACGAAACACACTAGATCTCGAATTCAATTAGCAACTCTGTGAAGAACTATCTGCTTCTGTTCTTGTAAATTACAGCCATATGCTGTTGTTCAACCAAATTCACTTCAACAAAACAGTTAAGCGTTACTTATAAATAGCCTTTCTATTGATTTCTTCTTCAAATAATCTCTATTTATTGCTCGATTTCAATCCAACCTGAACCTTTTGTTAATTTAATAATCAAAGCTTATCATATGATTTAATTAGATAAAGTTAAATCCTTACCTTCAAACAATCATCATCAAGAACCGCTAGAAACCATTGCTGCTGATCGACTAGAAACTAGATGAGCGATTTGATTTCACGCCTCTGCTTTTTGCCTCTATTTACGATCGAACTCAGGAAACGACACCACAGTCTATCGGCCAGAGTATATAAAACATGATATTAGGCTTAATGGATCTAATTAACAAACACAGTTGGGCTTTGGTTTTAGATTTTTTTTTACGGATTCTTTTGTTAATTGAGGTATAAATCTTAATTATTATTATTATTATTATTATTATTATTATTATTATTATTATTATTATTATTATTATTATTATTATTATTATTATTATTATTATTATTATTATTATGATTGTTATTGTTATTATTAGTATAATAACCATTATTATTAATATTATTATAAATTTTATCATTTTAGGATTATTATTATTACAATTACTAATATTATAATAATTATTAGTATTATAATTCTTATTGTAAGTATCATAAATGTTATTATTATTATTATCATAATTATAAATATCATATTTATTATTGTTATGAGTATTAGTTATGATATTATTATAAATTTTAAAACTTTAATATTATTATCATTATGATGAAAAGGTTTATTATTATTATCATTATGAAAATAATACCAAATTATTATTATTTTCGTAAATATTAGTATTAGTATCTTTGTACAAATAATAGAATTGTTAATATTAACATAAGTATATTATTAATGTTATTATCATTTTTGTTACTAATATTAACTAGGTATAAATTGAACTACTGAATAAATGAAATACATAAATATATATATTTAACACATATAACATAACAAAATATTTTATTATAAAAAAAGAATATATGAAATATAAATATATTATTAATATAAAAATAATGTCATTAATAGGTTATATATATATATATATATATATATATATATATATATATATATATATATATATATATATATATATATATATATATATATATATATATATATATATATATATATATATATATATATATATATATATATATATAAACTTATTCGATTACAATTATGTGTATTAATATATATACACAAATGATATAGGTTCATGAATCCAAGGCCAACCCTGCATTGTTCAGTTTCGTCATATGTATTTTTACTACAAAATACAGTAGAGTGAGTTTCATTTACTCCCTTTTTAAATGCTTTTGCAATATATATTTTTGGGACTGAGAATACATGCGCTGCTTTTATAAATGTTTTACGAAATAGACACAAGTACTTGAAACTACATTGTATGGTTGGATTACTATACCGAATATCGCCCCTTCAAGTCTGGTAGCCTAAGAATTAGGGAAATGACCCCTAATTGACGCGAATCCTAAAGATAGATCTATGGGCCTAACAAACCCCATTCTAGAATTTGGAATGCTTTAGTACTTCGATTTAAATGGTGATTGCGATTGCCAATATTATGGCATACTTGCGAGTATGCGGAGGATATTCTATATGCATTATGTTAATGTCGGTTACCAGGTGTTCATCATATGAATGATTTTTATGCACTTGCGAGTGTAATGATATTTATGGAAAATGAAATCTTGTGGTCTATTAAAATATTGGAAATTATTGATTACGATAAACTAATGAACTCACCAACCTTTTGGTTGACACTTGAAAGCATGTTTATTCTCAGGTATGAAAGAAATCTTCCGTTGTGCATTTGCTCATTTTAGAGATATTACTTGGAGTCATTCATGACATATTTCAAAAGACGTCGCATTCGAGTCGTCGAGTTCATCAAGATTATTAATAAGTCAATTATAGTTGGATATATTATGAAATGGTATGCATGCCGTCAACTTTCGATGTAATGAAAGTTTGTCTTTCAAAAATGAATGCAATGTTTGTAAAATGTATCATATAGAGGTCAAGTACCTCGCGATGTAACCAAATGTAATGTATTCGTCCAGATGGATTAGGACGGGTCATTAGAGTCCTAGAGTGTAATATTTGATTTTTTGATAGGTCTATAGCACTTTTGTTATCACAACATATGGGTATTTCGGATGAGATGATACCGTAATCGAGGAAGGTTTGCTTCATCCATAAACTTGTGCGCATGCTCTTCCCATGGCTACATATTCGGCTTCGGTGGTAGACAATGCAACGGATGTTTGCTTCTTTGAGAACCATGACGTTAAGCAAAGCCCCACGAACGCGCATACTTCACTTGTGCTTTTTCTATCAATCATTGATCCACCATGATTGAAATCCACAAAGCACATAATATCAATCCCGGTAAACTTTGGATACCATAACCCAAGATGCATTGTTCCCTTTAAGTATCTAAAGATCCTTTTAACGGCCTCTACGTGCGACGTCTTTGGATTTTCTTGAAATCTTGCACATAAGCACACGCTAAACATGATGTCTGGTCGACTTGCCGTTAAATAAAGAAGGGATCCAATCATTCCCCTATATTTAGTACTATCAAATGGTTCTCCTTTTCCTTCTAAAGTAAGTTTCACATTTGTTGCCATCGGAGTTGCCATTGGTTTTGAGTTCTGCATTCCGAATTTGACCACCCAAGTTGACTGGTGATTCACGAACGTTAAAACTTGTAAAAACTATATGATGTCATATATATATATATATATATATATATATATATATATATATATATATATATATATATATATATATATATATATATATATATATAGTTAACATGATATTATGATAAGTAAACATATCATTAAGTATATTAACAATGAACTACATATGTAAAAACAAGACTACTAACTTAAGGATTTTGAAACGAGGCATATATGTAACGATTATCGTTGTAACGACATTTAAATGTATATATATATATATCATATTAAGATATATTAATACATCATAATATCATGATAATGTAATAATTTAACATCTCTTTAGATATAATAAACAATGGGTTAACAACATTTAACAAGATCGTTAACTTAAAGGTTTCAAAACAACACTTACATGTAACGACTAACGATGACTTAACGACTCAGTTAAAATGTATACACATGTAGTGTTTTAATATGTATTCATACACATTTGAAAGACTTCAAGACACTTATCAAAGTACTTCTACTTAACAAAAATGCTTACAATTACATCCTCGTTCATTTTCATCAACAATTCTACTCGTATGCACCCTTATTCGTACTCGTACAATACCCAGCTTCTAAATGTATTTACTATTGGTATATACACTCTAATTATAAGCTCTTAGTAGCCCTTTGAGTCACCTAACACATGTGAGAACTATTATTTGGCAACTATCATGAAATATCTAACAAAACAACAAAGTAATGGAGCCTATATTTGACTCCATATTCACGCCACCTTACACCTACCACAAACATAATTTAATTTCCATTTTTATGCATCAAATTACTCTCTCTTAATTACTCTCTTAGTGTTCTAAGTGTTCTTCATCATTTCCTTCATAATCTAGCTCAATCTAGGTAACCTAGATCAACATACAAAACAACTACTCAAGAACACACCAACAACACTTTCAAGTTTGCTAGCTTACTTTCAATCTTGCAAATCCATTTCAAGTGATCATCAAATCTCAAGAAATCTTTCTTATATACAGTAAGATATCTTTCTAATTCAAGGTAATACTCATAATCAATATTTGATTCAATTTCTATAACTATAACAATCTTGTTTCAAGTGAAAATCTTACTTGAACTTGTTTTCGTGTCATCCTTTTGCTTCAAGAACTCTCAAGCCATCCAAGGATCCTTTGAAGCTAGATCTATTTTTCTCATTTTCAGTAGGTTTATCCACAAAACCTGAGGTAGTAATGATATTCATAACATCATTCGATTCATATATATAAAACTACCTTATTCGAAGGTTTAAACTTGTAATCACTAGAACATAGTTTAGTAAATTCTAAACTTGTTCGCAAACAAAAGTTAATCCTTCTAACTTGAATTTTAAAATCAACTAAACACATGTTCTATATCTATATGATATGCTAACTTAATAATTTAAAACCTGAAAACACGAAAAACACCATAAAACTGGATATACGCCGTCGTAGTAACACCGCGGGCTGTTTTGGGTTAGTTAATTAAAAACTATGATAAACTTTGATTTAAAAGTTGTTCTTCTGGGAAAGTAATTTTTCTTATGAACATGAAACTATATCCAAAAATCATGGTTAAACTCAAAGTGGAAGTATGTTTTCCAAAATGGTCATCTAGACGTCGTTCTTTCAACTGAAATGACTACCTTTACAAAAACGACTTGTAACCTGTATTTCTGACTATAAACTTATACTTTTTCTGTTTAGATTCATAAACTTAAGTTCAATATGAAACCATAGAAACTTGAATCACTCAAAACGGATTTAAAACGAAGAAGTTATGGTTAAAACAAGATTGGATAATTTTGCTTGTTGTAGCTACGTGAAAATTAGTAACAAATCTATATTAATCATATCCTAGCTAACTCATATTGTATTATACATGTATTTTAATATATTATGTAATCTTGGGATACCATAGACACGAATACAATGTTTTGACATATAATATCGACCCATATATATATATATATATATTTCGGAACAACCATAGACACTCTATATGCAGTAATGTTGGAGTTAGCTATACAGGGTTGAGGTTGATTCTAAAATATTATATATACTTTGAGTTGTGATCTAGCCTGAGACTTGTATACACGAGGTCGTGGATTGATTCGAGATAATATATATTACTTTATTTCTGTACATCTAACGGTGGACAACTAGTTGTAGGTTCCTAATGAGGACAGCTGACTTAATAAACTTAAAATAGTAAAACGTATTAAAAATGTTGTAAATATATTTTGAACATACTTTGATATATATGTACATATTTGTTATAGGTTCGTGAATCAACCAGTGGCCAAGTCTTACTTCCCAACGAAGCAAAAATATGTGAAAGTGAGTTATAGTCCCACTTTTAAAATCTAATATTTTGGGATGAGAATACATGCAATTTTATAAATGTTTTACGAAATAGACACAAGTAAATGAAACTACATTATATGGGTGAATGATCGAAGCCGAATATGCCCCTTTTTAGCTTGGTAGCCTAAGAATTTGGGAACAGACCCCCAAATTGACGCGATTCCTAAAGGTAGATCTATCGGGCCCAACAAGCCCCATTCTGGAATTTGGAATGCTTTAGTACTTCAAAATTATCATGTCCGATGTGTGTCCCGGGATGATGGGGATATTCTATATGCATCTTGTTAATGTCGGTTACCAGGTGTTCACCATATGAATGATTTTTATCTCTATGTATGGGATGTATATTGAAATATGAAATCTTGTGGTCTATTATTACGATTTGATAAATATATAGGTTAAACCTATAACTCACCAACATTTTTGTTGACGTTAAAAGCATGTTTATTCTCAGGTGATTATTAAGAGCTTCCGCTATTGCATGCTAAAATATGGACAAGATTTGGTGTCAGCATGTTTGTATTATATTGTTTAAAACTGCATTCGAGATTTATTTTGTTGTAACATATTAATATTGTAAACCAATATGTATTGGTAGTATGTAAGTGTGATATTTTTTAGATTATCATTTCTGGATAATCTAGGTGGTGTCCTTTTAATCTTGTCGATAAAATAAAGGTTATGGTTTGTTTTTAAAAAAATGAATGCAGTCTTTGAAAAACGTCTCATATAGAGGTCAAAACCTCGCAACGAAATCAATTAATATGGAACGTTTATAATCAATATGAACAGGAGATTTCAGTTGGTATCCGAGCGTTGGTCTTAGAGAACCAAAAATTTGTATTAGTGTGTCTTATCGAGTTTGTTAGGATACATTAGTGAGTCTGGACTTCGACCGTGTTTTCTTTAAAAACGATTGCTTAACGCTTTTGTTGAAAACTATATATTATTAACATATAAATATTATGTGATATATTAACCTCTTAATGTGTTTGATATTATGTGATAAATGTCTACCACTAGTACAAATCCCATCGACTCACCTAATAATAATGAAGAGTCGAATATACTTTGGGAAGATTCACAAATTCCCGAAGAGGAACCGGAAGAGGAGGAACCGGAAGAAGAGGAACCAGAAGAGGAGGAACCGGAAGAAGAGGAACCGGAAGAAGAGGAATCGGAAGAGGAGGAACCGAAAGAAGAGGAACCAGAAGAGGAGAAACTGGAAGAGGAGGAACAGGAAGAAGAAGAGGTTCCGGAGGAAGAAATATTGATACCTACAGTAAATCGATTAAATAAAATAAAATCCTCAACCAACGGACCAAAGTTAAAAATGGTCAATGGTGTTTCCGCCATGGAAGCAAAATATTAGGAAGATTACCAATTTTCCGATGAATCGGATCCCGATGAGGATTCCGATGATGTTATAGAAATTACCTCGACCCTATTTAATAAAGCAAAAGAAAATAATAAGGGAAAAGGTATAAAAATAGAGAAACCTGTTTCCAACCCCGATGAACTTTATATGTATCGGCAAAATCCGCATTTCCTAAATTGTAACAATAACCCGGGAACCTCTAAGCCACCAGGTTTTTTTAAACCATTGTGGAAAACGACGGCTCGTGTTAGAGGAACACCATATATCCCTAGAAAATTAGGAAAACGAACCAAGTCAAGAAGAAGAAACCAGTGATTCAGATTAGAGGGTTGTAATCATGTTTTGTATTATATGTATTGTAGTGTGCTTGTACTTTTATGTACTATGTAAAAATTGCTTGTATTGTTCGTTAATTATATTTTACGAATCTAATCCTTGTCTATTTTACATTATAAAAACAAAATGGATGTTAAGGGTAGACAACCGAATATTTTAGAAGACCTACCAGAGGATATGATTGAGGAAATCTTGTCTAGAGTCGGTCAGAATTCATCAGCACATTTAGTTATGGCAAAATTAACTTGTCAAACATTTGAAAGACTTTCCAGAAATGCCTTAGTTTATAAAAGGCTTTCCTTTGATAGATGGGGTATATCACATTGGGGAGACCGTAAGTTATGCCGTGCTTTCTTTAAAGCGTTAAATGCGGGGAACCCAAATGCAATTTTTCGCTACGGGTTAAGAACCTATTTTGACTCAACATATCCCAACATAGGATTTCGTGAGTTAGAAAGAGCTTCTAACATGCAACATAAAGAAGCATGTTATACTTACGGGTTAGTGATGTTCGCTTCTTACCAAAGTGAGAAAAAGAACATCGGATTACAACTTTTAAATAAAACCTTCCCACAAGTGACGGATTCAGTAGTTGGGGTGAGAAACAAGGTTTTTAGATTATTACGGGGCTGTTGGACATTACAAAACCCTCGTCCTTTTAACGACATTACAACATGCTACCTAGCCAATGGTCATAACGGTTACTTTCCATAAGACCAAGGATGGGAAGTCGTCTTAGTAAAACCAGAATGCATGACTTGTTTCTGGACTTATGAATTACGTGTCTTTATCTCTTTTGCTGAACGACTTGCGTATTAACTAGAATTGCCTTTATAGTTGCTGAGTAGAAAAGTTATTATGTGCTATATTTCATCCTATATGTATAATAGTGGTATTGTAAGTTTGTAAAATATTGTATAAAATTTGAATGTGAAATATTATTATAATCAGTTTTTCATATAGAATTGTAGTAGTTGAATTGTATATTAGCTACTAAGTATGAACTTAACGGGTAGGTACTACCCGAATTAAAACTATAAAATGCTAATATGAAGAAAAAGCTTTTATAAATAAGTTCATACTATGCTACGAAATACTATTGACTACTCTTAAAAATTCTACTGTATATGATTAACTTAATTCTTTTGGGCTATTTTTTGAAGAAAATGGCACCGGCGACTCGTCAGAATTTGAACATGAGCGAGGAAGACTTCTGTGTTTTCCTTGTAGCAAACATAGCCACAGTACAGGCTGCAATGCAAAATAACAATAACTCTGGATCTAGCAGTGGAACTAATTCCACAAGAAATCGTGTAGGATGCTCCTACAAAGAATTCACTGCCTGCAAACCCTTGGAATTTGATGGAACCGAAGGACCAATTGGATTGAAACGGTGGACCAAGAAGGTCGAATCGGTGTTTGCCATAAGTAAGTGTACTGAAGAGGACAAAGTTAAGTACGCTACGCATACCTTCACAGGTATTGCGTTAACGTGGTGGAACACCTATCTTGAACAGGTAGGACAAAATGCTGCTTATGCACTACCGTGGTCGGCATTCAAGAAAATTGATGAACGAGCAGTACCGTCCTGGAAACGAAGTCAATAAGCTCAAGGTAGAACTTAGAGAGTTACGAACACAAGGGTTCGACATTACCATATATGAACGATGATTCACAGAGTTGTGCCTATTGTGTCCGGGAGCGTTCGAAGATGAAGAAGAGAAGATCGACGCGTTTGTAAAAGGGTTACCAGTAAGGATTCAAGAAGATGTGAGTTCACACGAGCCCGCTTCCATACAAAAGGCAAGTTGAATGGCTCATAAACTCATAAATCAGATTGAGGGAAAAATTAAAGAGCAGGCGGCCGAAGAAGCCAACACGAAACAACTCAAGAGATAGTGGGAAGAAACCAGTGACAAGGGTCACCAATACAACAACAACAACAACAATCACAACCATAATCACAATAACAATCATAACCTCAACAACAATCTCAACAATAACCGCAATCCTAACAATAACTACAACAAACGTCCCAACAACAACAACAACTACAACAATCGTTTCAACAACAATAAAAATCCCAACAACAATCTCAACAACAACAATGGCAACAAAAACCAAAAATGCCAAAGGTGTGAAGAGTACCACCAGAATGAGTTCTGCACGACATTTTGCACCAAGTGTAAAAGAACTGGCCATGGACCAAAGTTTAACAGAACTAAAGGAACAAATAGTGTCGAAACAAGTAATGCCACCTTTGTTTGTTATGGATGTGGAAAACCAGGCCACATTAGAAGTAATTTCTCGAATCAGGGGAATACTAATGGGCAGGGCTGCGGAAGAGTTTTCAATATTAATACGGCAGAAGCGCAGGAAGACCCGGAGCTTGTTACGGGTACGTTTCTTATTGGCAATAAATCTGCTTATGTTTTATTTGATTCGGGTGCGGATAGAAGCTATATGAGTAGAGATTTTTGTGCTAAATTTAGTTGCCCATTAACGCCTTTGGATAGTAAATTTTTACTCGAATTAGCAAACAGTAAATTAATTTCAGCAGATAATATATGTCGGGATAGAGAAATTAAACTGGGAGATGAAACGTTTAAAATTGATTTAATACCAGTCGAGTTAGGGAGTTTTGATGTAATAATTGGCATGGACTGGTTGAACAAGGTAAGAGCAGAGGTCGTTTGTTACAAAAATGTGATTCGCATTATGCGTGAAAAAGGAAAATCTTTAATGGTGTACGGAGAAAAGAACAACGCGAAGTTAAATCTTATTAGTAGTTTGAAGACGCAAAAACTAATAAGAAAAGGTTGTTACGTCATTCTAGCACACATCGAAGAAGTTAAACCTGAAGAAAAGAACATCGGTAATGTTCCCATCGCAAAAGAATTTCCCGATGTATTTCCGAAAGAATTACCGGGATTACCCCCACATCGATCCGCTGAATTTCAAATAGACCTTGTACCAGGAGCTACACCAATAGCTCGTGCTCCATACAGAATCGCACCTAGCGAAATGAAAGAATTACAAAGTCAGTTACAGGAACTTTTAGAGCGTGGTTTCATTCGACCAAGCACATCACCGTGGGGAGCTCCTGTTTTGTTTGTCAAGAAGAAGGATGGTACATTTAGGTTGTGTATCGACTACCGAGAGTTGAACAAACTTACCATCAAGAACCGCTACCCACTACCTAGAATCGACGACTTATTTGATCAGCTACAAGGCTCGTCAGTTTATTCGAAGATTGATTTACGTTCTGGGTATCATCAAATGCGGGGGAAGGAGGATGATATTCCAAAGACTGCTTTTAGGACGCGCTACCGTCATTACGAGTTTATGGTTATGCCGTTTGGGTTGACTAACGCACCAGCTGTGTTCATGGACCTCATGAACCGATTGTGTGGACCATACCTTGACAAGTTTATCATTGTTTTCATCGATGACATACTTATTTACTCAAAGAATGACCAAGAGCACGAAGAACATTTGAGAAAAGTGCTAGAGTTGTTAAGGAAAGAAAAACTGTACGTTGAGTTTTCAAAGTGTACATTTTGGTTAGAAGAAGTTCAATTCCTCGGTCATATAGTGAACAAGGAAGGTATTCAGGTGGATCCAGCAAAGATTGAAACCGTTGAAAAGTGGTGATAATGCTAAAAACGAACATATATTTCATAGCATTATTCCCCAAGAAAGACAAGCTTTTAGTTGCAATTGTTCTATTTACAAGTGATATTCGTTTAAATATTAAAAGGTGAAGACAAAAGACAGATTCGACGAATTGAAGACGCAAATGACCAAAAAGCTCAAAAGTACAAAATACAATCAAAGAGGTTCCAATTATTGATAAGAAACGTCTCGAAATTACAAGAGTACAAGATTCAAAACGCAAAGTACAAGATATTAAATTGTACGCAAGGACGTTCAAAAATCCGGAACCGGGACCAGAGTCAACTCTCAACGCTCGATGCAACGGACTAAAAATTACAAGTCAACTATGCACATAAATATAATATAATATTTAAATAATTCTTATAATTATTTATATATTATATAAATAATAAAAAACCGTCGGCAAGAGAGACTCCAAAGTTGGTGAGCTGGAATTTCAAACTCCGCGACTCGCGGAGTTTGAAGGCAGAAAAGGCCGCGAGTCGCGGAGACCCCCTGAACTCAATTCCCTATAAAAGCAAATGAATTCTGATCATTTTCATATCCATAATTCAATCTCTCTCTATATATGTATACGTAAATATATTTATATTTATATTTTAATTTTAATTTTAATTATAAATTTAATAATAAGGGTATGTTAGCGAATGTTGTAAGGGTGTAAGTCGAAATTCTGTCCGTGTAACGCTACGCTATTTTTTCATTGTAAGTTATGTTCAACCTTTTTACATTAATGTCTCGTAGCTAAGTTATTATTATGCTTATTTAATCCGAAGTAATTATGATGTTGGGCTAAATTAAAATTGGGTAATTGGGCTTTGTACCATAATTGGGGTTTGGACAAAAGAACGACACTTGTGGAAATTAGACTATGGGCTATTAATGGGCTTTATATTTGTTTAACTAAATGATAGTTTGTTAATGTTAATATAAAGATTTACAATTGGACGTACCCATAAATTACCATATACACTCGATCGGACACGATGGGCGGGGTATTTATATGTACGAATAATCGTTCATTTAACCGGACACGGGAATGGATTAATAGCCACTAGAATAATTAAAACAGGGGTGAAATTATGTACAAGGACACTTGGTATAATTGATAACAAAGTATTAAAACCTTGGGTTACACTCAGTCGACATCCTGGTGTAATTATTAAACAAAGTATTAAAATCTTGTTACAGTTTAAGTCCCCAATTAGTTGGAATATTTAACTTCGGGTATAAGAATAATTTGACGAGGATACTCGCACTTTATATTTATGACTGATGGACTGTTATGGACAAAAACCAGACGGACATATTAAATAATCCAGGACAAAGGACAATTAACCCATGGGCATAAAACTAAAATCAACACGTCAAACATCATGATTACGGAAGTTTAAATAAGCATATTTATTTTATTTCATATTTAATCTCCTTTATTTTATATTTAATTGCACTTCTAATTATCGCATTTTATTTTATTGTTATTGTATTTAATTGCACTTTTAATTATCGTACTTTTAATTATCGCAAGTTTATTTTATCGCACTTTTATTTATCGCAATTTCATTATCGTTATTTACTTTACGCTTTAAATTAAGTCTTGTATTTTTTTTTTTACATTTGGTTTTAACTGCGACTAAAGTTTTAAAATCGACAAACCGGTCATTAAACGGTAAAAACCCCCCTTTATAATAATAATATTACTTATATATATATTTGTATTTTTATAAAAGTAAACTAATATAGCGTTAAGCTTTGTTTAAAGATTTTCCCTGTGGAACGAACCGGACTTACTAAAAACTACACTACTGTACGATTAGGTACACTGCCTATAAGTGTTGTAGCAAGGTTTAAGTATATCTATTCTATAAATAAATAAATATCTTGTGTAAAATTGTATAATATTTAATAGTATTTCTTTGTAAAATATAAGCTATTTTATATACACCTCTACTTTGGCATCAAGTTATTTTTGGCGCCGCTGCCGGGGACAATCTAGCTTAAAAGCCGAAAGCGTAACGCTAAATTTTTAAAAAAAAAAAAAATTTATTTTTAGTTTACTTTTATTAAAATACGCTTTTGTAAAAATACGTTTTTTTATTATTCGAAAATATAAAAAGAAAAACAAAAATATAAATATTTTTAAGATTTTGTTAAATATTTAAGTTTTATAAAGTTTCTTTATTTTTATTTTATAAAAATATAAGTTTTATTTAAATATTTTGTGTTTATTTAAAATATAAAATCAAAAACCGAAAAAAAAACATTTATAAATCTAGTTTTAAGAGTTTTATTATAAGATATTTCTATTTTTATTTTAGTTTTTAAAAATTTAAGTTTTTATTATATAAATATTTTTATATAAAACAGAAAAAAAGTAAAACGCGTCGAATTTTAATCAACCTGTCATCTGAAAATTGGAACCCCACGACTTGCGGAGTTTTCCTGCTTCTGGCACCGCAACTCACGGAGCAGCCCTGACACACGTGACAGAAACCCTAATCAGCATTAATTACGGGTTTTATATTTATTAATTAACTTTTAACCCTAATTAGGTTTAATTTTAATATATTAATTAGTTTTACTTTTTATTTAATTTATATATTTAGTTAAATTAGTTTAATTAATGTAAAATTAATAGTTTTAATAAATAAATATTATAAAAATAATATTTTTATAAAAATTGTACTTTTTACAACTTTTTGTATATTTTTATATTTTATCCCTTTTTAATTGTTTTAGCGTAATATTTGTGTTTTTCGCTAGTTTTTAGTGTTAAACTTAGTTTTTGCCATAGTTATATTTTTATTTCTAGATTTTTAGGCTTTGCCGTAAAATCCCTTAAGTGATTTTTCTTTAGACTAAGATTTAGGTGCTTTAGAATTTTGCGACGCCTTTTTAAGTTGTAGTTTTTTTTTTTTTAAGTTATTGCCATTTGGGATATAGTTTTACTTGTAAGCTTTAATATTTTTAGACGCCTTTTACCTTTTACCTATGTATCAATTATCATTCCAATTAGTAATCTCAATTTGCGATTATAATTTTAAGTTAGTGATAGTAATAAGGTTGGGTTAGTCGAGTGTTTTTAAGTTCTATAAGTCACTCTTTTTCTTTCTTATTTTTATTTTTTTCGATCTTTTTCCGACACGCTCTTTTTCTTTCTTATTTCTCGCTATTCTAGTTTTAGGACATAGATTTTTATTCTACTTCTTATCTAAATTTCTTAAAATTACAAAAATTTATTTTAAGTGGTTAAATTGATAGACATCAAAATTTTCTGGTTCGTAGTAATAGTTGGATTTGTATGTGGACCGGGTTATTGGAGCCAAACAGTCCTCAATTATATTGAGACCAAACGAATCCTGCCCCTCTGCTGCATCTTTTGGCTATTCGAAACGTGGGCAAAATCAGAAAAGTCTATTAATTGGATAACTTATATAATTTTTCTTTCCTTTTTAAAAACTAATAGGATATTCAGTGAATGCACCGAGCAAGACGTTCACCACCATTTGTACGTTCACCACCTGTAACTAGATCAAGACATTTAACAAATATTACCGCCGTTGATTTTTCTTTAGAATCGTCATCCAGTCGACCAAGTACTCCAATTCAAATTTTCGATAATCCATTTTTTGAACCCGACCTCACAATTGAGAATTCGGAGAATATTCTGGGACAATTCGTAGATCCTGAACCACTAAACTTTCCTCCCGAACCACCAATCATTCAAACAGAGATTGTTAAGGAACGAACCATTAAATCAGAATTCTCTAATGATTCCGATTCAACAAATTCAATTATGGAGAATCTAGAACCTTTAAGTATGGAAGACCGAATGAGAGCTAAACGTACTGGCCAAGGTCACGCAATTACTCATCCAGACATTAATGCGTCAGATTATGAAATCAAAGGACAAATTCTACACATGGTGACTAATCAATGCCAATTTAGTGGTGCGCTGAAGGAAGATCCAAATGAACATCTTCGTACCTTTAATAGGATCTGCACACTATTTAAAATAAGAGAAGTGGAGGATGAACAGATATATCTCATGTTATTTCCCTGGACTTTAAAGGGAGAAGCCAAAGATTGGTTGGAATCGTTACCTGAAGGGGCGATCGATACATGGGACGTTTTAGTTGAAAAATTTCTCAAACAATTCTTTCCTGCATCTAAAGCCGTAAGACTTCAAGCAGAAATTGTTACGTTCACACAGAAACCGAATGAAACTCTATATGAGGCATGGACCAGATTTGGAAAATTATTAAGAGGATGTCCGCAACATGGTTTAGACACCTGTCAAATAGTACAAATATTCTACCAAGAATGCGACATCACTACAAGGAAGGACATAGATATAGCAGCTGGTGGTTCTATTATGAAGAAAACAGAAACTGATGCTTACAAAATTATTGATAACACTGCTTCCCACTCACATGAGTGGCACCAAGAAAAAGATATCGTTAGATCATCTAAAGCAGCTAGAGCCGATTCTAGCCATGACTTAGATTCTATTTCAGCAAAGATAGATGCTGTTGAGAGACGAATGGAAAAGATGACTAAAGATATACACTCAATACGAATTAGTTGTGAGCAGTGTGGAGGACCACATTTGACAAAAGATTGTCTCAGTATTGAATTAACAATGGAACAAAGAGAGAATATTTCATACATAAACTAAAGGCCTGGAAATAATTATCAGAATAATTATCAACCGCCAAGACCGATCTACAATCAAAACCAGAATTATAATCGAAATATTCCATACAACAACCAACAAAGTTCTAGCAATCAACAAGTATCCAACAATACTTATAATCAGCAAAGACCTAATTTTCAAAACAAACCACCACAACAAACCGAAGATAAAAAGCCAAATTTAGAAGATATGATGACAAAGCTAGTTGAAACTCAAACGCAGTTTTTCACATCTCAGAAACAAACTAATGAACAAAATGCTCAAGCATTTAGAAATCAACAAGCTTCTATTCAAAACTTGGAACAAGAAGTAAGTAACCTAGCAAGGTTAATAGGTGAAAGAAAACCGGGAAGTTTACCTAGTGATACAAATGCAAACCCCCGGAATAAACAGCTAAAGCCATTACCACAAGAAGTGGTACAACACTTAAACCACCTGAAATACCTGTAACTTCTGATGAAGCTATTCCTACTCCACAAGAACCACAACCTGATCAAGATAAGGAAAAAGAACCGGTAGTTAAAAAGGTTAATGAAGATAACACAGTTAAGACTAAACCTTATGTTAAACCATACCAACCACCACTTCCTTACCCGAGTAAAATGAAGAAAGAGAAACTTGAAGTCGAGCAATCCAAATTCTTGGATATGTTTAAACAGATAAATGTAAATCTTCCTTTCATTGATGTGATTTCAGGAATGCCTAGATATGATAAATTCTTGAAAGATCTAATCTCAAATAGAAAGAAAATGGAAGAACTCTCGGCCGTTACTATGAATGCTAATTGTTCAGCAGTGTTGTTGAATAAGATACCAGAAAAACTATCTGATCCAGGAAGTTTCACAATTCCATGTTTTCTGGGTAGTCTTAGTTCAATAGAAGCATTGGCAGACTTAGGTGCTAGTATAAATTTAATGCCGTTTTCACTATACACTAAACTAGACCTTGGAGAATTGAAACCAACAAGAATAAGCATACAACTAGCCGATAGATCAATAAAATATCCTAGAGGGATAATGGAGAATATGCTAGTTAAAGTTGGTAATTTAGTATTTCCAGTAGATTTTGTTGTTCTGGATATGGAAAAAGATTCTCAAGTTCCTCTCATATTAGGAAGACCATTCTTAAACACGGCTAAAGCAATGATAGACGTGTTTGGTAAGAAACTGACCCTAAGTATAGAGGATGAGAGTGTTACCTTTTCAGTTGATAGAGCAATGCAACAACCGTAATCTGCAGATGATACATGTTATTATATTCAAACTATAGACTCACATGCAGAATTGTTAGAAGAATTTCCAGAATTACAAGGAACAGGAGAATGTTCTTTAGGAGAAGGTAATGAACCAATTGATGAAGCTGAAATGTTAGCTACACTTATAGCTAATGGATATGAACCAACAACAGAAGAAATTCAAATGCTAAAAGAAGAAGACAGATATCGATATAAATCATCGATAGAAGAACCTCCGAAATTAGAGTTAAAGCCACTTCCAAACCATTTGGAATACGCTTATTTACATGGTGAATCTGAATTACCTGTAATAATATCGTCTTCTCTTACTGAAAATGGGAAATCACAACTCATTTCTGTGTTGAAAGCTCATAAACCAGCCATTGCATGGAAGATTCATGATATTAAAGGAATAAGTCCTTCGTATTGCACACATAAAATCCTTATGGAAGAAGGTCATAAAACGTATGTGCAACGCCAACGAAGACTAAATCCTAATATGCAAGATGTAGTTAAGAAAGAAATTATTAAACTGCTAGATGCAGGTTTAATATATCTAAATTTTGATAGTCCATGGGTAAGCCCAGTTCAATGCGTGCCTAAGAAGGGTGGCATGACTGTCATTACAAATGAGAAAAATGAGCTTATTCCTACTAGGACTGTAACAGGATGGCGTGTATGTATTGATTATAGAAAATTAAATGACGCCACCAGAAATGATCACTTTCCCTTACCTTTCATTGATCAAATGTTGGAAAGATTAGCCGAAAATAGTTACTATTGTTTTCTAGATGGATTTTCCAGATATTTTCAAATTCCAATAGCACCCGAGGACTAAGAGAAAACCACGTTCACGTGTCCTTATGGTACTTTTGCTTACAAACGCATGCCATTTGGACTTTGCAACGCCCCTGCAACCTTTCAAAGGTGTATGATGGCGATTTTTCATGACATGATAGAAGAATGCATGGAAGTTTTCATGGATGACTTTTCAGTCTTCAGTGATACATTTGAATCATGTCTAGTTAATCTGGAACGAATGCTTATTAGATGCGAACAATCAAATCTAGTACTTAATTGGGAGAAATGCCATTTCATGGTTAAAGAAGGCATCGTTCTTGGTCATAAAATTTCAAAGGAAGGAATTGAAGTGGATAGAGCTAAAGTAGATGTAATTGCTAAACTTCCACATCCTACCAATATTAGAGGAGTTAAGAGTTTTCTAGTGCATGCCGGTTTTTACCGACGTTTCATAAAAGATTTTTCTAAAATTGCCACTCCTATGAATAAACTCCTAGAAAAGGATGCTCCATTCATCTTTTCAGATGAATGTATCAAATCTTTTAATATTCTTAAAGAAAAACTCACTAATACGCCGATCATGATAACACCAAATTGGAATCTACCGTTTGAACTAATGTGCGATGCAAGTGATTTTGCAATGGGAGCCGTTTTAGGACAAAGGATTGAAAAACGATTTCAACCTATATATTATGCTAGTAAGACATTACAAGGAGCACAAACAAATTACACAACTACTGAAAAAAAAATCCTTGCTATTGTCTTTGCTTTTGACAAATTTCAATCATATCTCGTTCTAGCTAAAACGGTGGTCTATACCGACCATTCTGCTCTTAGATACCTATTTTTGAAACAAGATGCTAAACCAAGATTAATCCGTTGGATCTTACTCTTACAAGAGTTCGATATTGAAATCCGAGATAAAAAAGGAGCAGAAAATCTCGCCGCTGATCATCTTTCTCGTCTTGAAAATCCCGAATTAGAAGTTCTAAATGAATCGGCCATACAAGACAACTTTCCTGATGAATATCTATTGAAGATAGATTATAATGAAATCCCATGGTTTGCAGACTATGCAAACTACTTAGTTTGTGGATACCTTGAAAAAGGATTATCATACCAAAAACGAAAGAAATTCTTCAGTGATATAAAACACTATTTCTGGGAAGATCCACATTTGTTTAAAAGTCGTCCCGATGGAATAATACACCGATGTGTATTTGGAAATGAAACTAGTAAAATCTTAAACCATTGTCACACAGGGCCAACAGGAGGGCATTATGGGCCTCAATTAACAGCAAGAAAAGTTTATGAAGCTGGATTCTATTGGCCTACAATTTACAAAGACGCACACCTTCTTTGCAAATCCTGTGATGCTTGTCAAAGGGCCGGAAAAATAAGTCAACGTGATGAAATGCCACAAAATGTCATTCAAGTATGTGAAGTATTTGACATTTGGGGTATTGACTTTATGGGTCCATTTCCAAAATCTCATAATAATCTCTACATTCTCGTTGCCATTGATTATGTATCTAAATGGGCGGAAGCACAAGCTCTCCCAACTAATGATGCACGAGTTGTAGTCAACTTTTTAAAACGTCTTTTTGCAAGGTTTGGAACACCGAAAGCTTTAATAAGTGATCGGGGTACTCATTTCTGTAATAATCAACTTGAGAAAGTTCTTAAAAGATATGGAGTAACTCATAAAATCTCCACTGCTTATCATCCACAAACAAGTGGACAAGTTGAAAATACCAACCGAGCTTTAAAACGTATTCTAGAGAAAACCATAGGATCAAATCCGAAGGAATGGTCCATTAAATTGGAGGATGCACTCTGGGCTTTTAGAACAGCCTACAAAACTCCAATTGGAACCACACCTTTTAGACTCATTTACGGAAAAGCATGTCATCTTTCAGTAGAAATTGAACACAAAGCATTTTGGGCTTTGAAGACATGTAATCTTGATTTACATGAAGCCGAACGTCTACGATTAAGTCAACTAAACGAATTAGAAGAATTAAGACATGAAGCATACGAAAATTCGTTAATCTATAAAGAAAGAACGAAGAAATGGCATGATAAAAGAATCAGAAGTTCAAAAGAATTTAAAAAAGGAGACAGAGTTCTTCTTTTCAATTCACGATTCAAGCTATTTCCTGGAAAATTGAAATCAAGATGGTCTGGACCATTCATAGTCAAAAGAGTTTTCCCATACGGAACGATAGAATTAATAAATTCAAATGGGATTGAATTTAAGGTTAATGGTCACAGAGTTAAACACTACATAGATAATCTGATGGAAGTCGACAACGAAGTTAATCACAATTTCGACACCACAGCTAACTAAGTGTGGGGAGAATCAAGTCTTTAAAGGATAATATGTATTTCTGTTAGAGTTAGATTTTCTGTTTTCGTGTAGTTCTCGAAAATGGAACCCGAATGATCTTTCCCTAGCAGACCCTAAAGAAGTAGTCTTCTCCCCCCATTCTGAATTTTTATTTTTTTTAGGAAATGAAGACTGCCTGTGAACTAAACCATGGTCTAATGCTACACGCTTTGATCACTAAACGTAATAATGACACACTACCGAGTGAAATAGTATCAGTAATCAGAGAAAGATTGGACGGAGTAAGAAAAGAATCCAGATACGAAGATAATAAGTTACAATTTGGTAAAGGAAAATCAAAATCCGCAGCGAAAAGAAGAGCACGACACCTAGAAAGATGTCACAAATGCGGAAAATGGTCACATGGAGGTAAATGTTCAAATAATCAAACCTATTCAAACACCGAATTTGTTAATTTATGCAGAGACGGACCGTTCATATGTTTAGAAGAAAAAACACTGAATGCTCAAGGTTACGCCTATGTAGCCATGGAAAACCAATTAAACCGACTATCTTATGAATGGGATAGATCGTATAACTAAGAATACTATCTCACAGGTAAGTCTGTACAGTTTTTTGTTTTTTTTTTATTTTTTTTTATTTTTAACCTTTTGATAATAAACGCTAATTTTTTCGCTATAAAGTATTAAATTGATATTAATTAAAATTAGGTTTGGCGACCAAAATTATTGATACCATTCAAAAATTTATTACATCACTGCGAAATTTAACGTTTATTCTTAAGGTATAAATATCTTTAATCAATCAACTTAAAATATTTCAAAAATTCGTCATGAGTTAAATTAGGTCATGGAACCGAAATTACTTTACCGAAAAGAGGGGCGCATATTTTTGATAATATTTGATTGATTAAAGTGGGATAAATGCCAAAAAGATTTTTAATTTTATTTTTACAATATTTTAAAATTAATATATAAAAATTAAAATAATATTGTAAACTTTTTAAAATTAATATATTTAAAATTGTAAATATTTGAAAAATTAATCTTTTCAATATAAGTTTGTATGTTTAAAAACAAAAATATAATATAAGTTTGGTGTGAATTTTTAATTTTTATTATATGAATTTTGAATTTTATGCATTTTAAATTTAAGTTTGGTGTGAATTTAAAAACAAAAATTTACTTTATATCGCTAAGTTAAAAATATGATTTTTAAAATTCGTCGTAAGTTGAAGACTAGGTCTTTGAACCGAAATTGCTTTACCCGAGGAAGGGACGATAACTTTTATTACCATTATTTTTAATCTTATTGAATTAAAGTATGCCAAAAACATTAAAAAACCCAAAAATCTAAGCTTTTAAAACAATCGCTTGAAAAAGACAAATTTTAAAATTTTGTCGAAGGACGGACTAGGACATCGATCCGAAACGACCTCGTCCTAAATAACAAAGGAAAACAAAATTTTAAATTTATTTT